>NW_020664373.1:5353571-5534559 GCF_002925995.2 Terrapene triunguis
TGAGGTCGGCCCTCCCAGCCGCGAACCCGGCAGCCGTGCTTCTGACCGTCCGGGCGGTCGCAGCACGGCGCGTGCGGGGCTGTGAGGTCGGCCTTCCCCCTCCACCCCGGCAGGGGTGGAACCTGGCAGCCGCGCTTCTGATCATCCGAGCGGTCGGAGCGCGGCATGCGGGGCTGTGAGGTCAGCCCCCCCCGCCCCCGGGTAGGGGGCGAACCTGGCAGATTCTCCTCCACTTGCCCGCGGGCCGCACAGTGAGCCATGCGGCCCACGGGCCGCATGTTGTGCAGGCCTGAACTAGATAATGGAAATTCAACCTAGGACTGCATTCAATGTGGGTGGGGGGAAGTTTGTATAGAAATGAGCACCTGATAACTGTTTTTTACACATAGTAAAATATTTTGCCGGAGGATTGAAGAAACAAAAGGAGTAGAGAATATGCATAGCTATGATATTTTAAGCCAGTATCCTCCAAACAGTTACTCCATGGTATTGTAGAGTATTTCCCTATAAACCAACTTTATTCACAGAGAGGTAAATATTTGTAGTAGCAAGATATAAGGTCATTTTGGCATTAATTCAAACCCATGTTTTCTTGACGCTTGGCTCAGTCACATGACAGGCAAAAATAAATTACAACAGTTACTCTCCCCCTTGTTGCCCTGTAAGCATTCATTCCCCTGTACTGGACTGACCAAGAAAAGTTATGCTTATTCCTGGCATTTTCAGCCAGGTTTTTGGAGTAGCTCAAAAAACAGAGTTTATCATCTACCATCCCATTTTCTCCTTCCACTTTCCCAATCCCATTGTTTTCACTTCACAGCCATGCAAAGGCTTGCATGCAATAGTCCTTATTTTAATAGGTGAGCAGGCACTCTCTGGCACCCCCCAACCACGCATATTAATTTGTGAAAAAGTGGTTAGGGTATGATGTTTATGTATTATCTTGGAGTGTGAACATTTCCTCTTGTGAGGGGATGGCTACAAGAAGCACTTTGTACAGGTGAACAGTTCTAGGCTCAGATCCTTCAGACTGGCTGAGCAGTGTTTGAAAGAAGGTTAGTGGGAATGGTTGGGCAAAGGGTGAAGCCACCTATACTTTTCCAGGGACTAGGGCTGGGTATGCCCACACTACTATTCAGCTGATGGGGCTAATGTTGATGGAGGCTTTACCCCAACTTGGAGTCAAGTTAGCTTGCATTGGTTGATAACTAGAGAATTATTGATTTTAAAGCAAAGGTGTTTGCAGTTGTGAATGTATTTCACAGCCATGTTAGGGTGTGTCCACTGGATCTCTTTGATGTAGACAGGACAGGAGTCCAGCGCCCTTTTTTTTCATTTGCTTGGTTGCTGTTGGTTCCTGGTCTCCCTTTATCCTATTACACTGCTATGTCCTATAACATTACGTAGAGGCACTGATTTTGTTTATAAATTAACATCTAGAGCAAGTATGTTTTCTTTACTATAATTCTAGCATATGTAGACTGACTTCTGAGAAGGCGGGAAGAGAATTGTTGGAATCATTCAGGGGAGACATATAAGCTGTGTCAAATGTATTTGAAAGGAGATTGTCAAGGCTAACAATGTCCATTTTTAAATCACAGAAGTTCATGTTAATGAATTGATGGGAAAAAGGGACATTAGAAGAAAAATAACTTCCTTGGGGTGACACATGTATGTTCCAACAACGCACATGTAATGGGCCTCCCCACAATTTGTATCTAGTGAGGATTGTTCCCCCATCTGCCTAACCATTGGACTGATCATTTTATTTTCTCAAGAACGGAGTAGTGGCATTTCAGTACTCTTCTTGAATATGAAGGATTCTGTTGAGACACTTACCACTGTTTTCCCACCTCGACTGTCTGGTTTTTTTTGTTCAGCTGTGTTTTTTTTAAGATGTTTTCTGTTTTTACTTTCTCTGCACTGTTGTTGGCCCTCACAAGTTCGTTCTGATTGTGGTGTGGCCATTGATGTTCCATGATAGGTCGCCACGGCTGCCTCCTGGTTCCGTTCCAGGAATCTGCTCAGCTTTGGGCCTTTGTTTTCAGTGATACATGAATAAAGTCTGCAGGGTGACTGGCTAGCACCACTTCCGTGAATAGACCTTGAATTATTATTATTATACCTAGTTTCCGAGAAGGGATAATGATTTGGTACTTTGAACTTTTTGTGTGCTTTTGTTTAAAAACATGGTTTGATTGTGGAAACCCTCTCATATGTCATTGATGTTTTAGCTACCGTAGTTAAAAAGCAGTGGCTTTTTAATTCCAGCTTCCTAGCTTTTGAAGGTCAAAAGGGACCATGATGATCATCTAGTCTGATGTGTATAACACAGGCCATAGGATTTCAGCAGGTGAACTCCATTAGGGTGGCGTTTTGTGGGGCGCTTTGGGCAATGCACAGCAACTGCTCTCTGGGAAAGGCCTGAGATCAGAATCGTATACTCCTACTCAACAGGAGTCTTGTGGAAAAGACTGTCTCAGCAATTAATTTAATAGGTAGTGTGGGAGCTGTGAAATGATTCTTTTCCTCCTTGTCCAGCTGGTATTTTGCAGCAAGTTGATTAAACCGAAACACAGCAGAGTCTTAGAGTTTAAGGCCAAAAGGGAACACCAGATCATCTAGTCTGAGCTCTTGTAGATCACAGGCCACCAATGCCACACACCACCTGCACATCAAACCCAGCAACCTAAATTAGACCCAAAGTAGTACAGCCCATGGGAGACTAGACTATTATGTGCCACAAGCAGAAAACAGGAGGGGACCAAGGTGCACCAGTGCTCAAGGCCCCCACAATGGCAGGGAGATGATTGAAAATACACCCAGATAATCCTGGTAAATGACCTGCACTCACATGCTGCAAAGGAAGACAAAAAGCCTTCATGGTCCCTGCCAATCTGACCTGGGAGAAAATTCCTCCTTGCCCCCACATATAGCAATCAGATAGAGCCTGAGCATGTGAGCCAGCACCAGCCAGCCAAGCACCTCAGAGAGAGAATACTCTGTGCCACCTCAGAACCCTGCCCCTCCCCATCCCATCTCCAGCCGTGGCCATCCCTAATGCTTCACAGGAAGGAAATTTAAAAAAAAAAACAACCAACCAGAAGACCATGGGGGGAAGGGGGGAGAATCCTTTCCTGACCCATGCAGGTGCCTAGCTGAAACCCTGAAGCATGAGCTTTTAAGAATATAAAACATAAACCAGAATTGAGCCCCAGGACTGTTGAGCCCTGTCTCCTACCATCATAAGCAACCCTGTCATGCAGTCACACTCATACATTTGTCCTGCTCTCTGCTAAAACGAATTAAGTGGGTTCAGTCTGGCCAAAAGTGGGTTCAGTCCTATCTGAGGACCTTGAAACCATGTCTAGCACTGAGGAGTGGGTCAGTCAAAAGTGGCTAAGTTGGATAATTAGAACTTTTTAAAAAAAAGATATGTTTCCTCCTATTTGAGAGCAAATAAGTTTCCCCATGTCTTCTCAGAGGGCTCTCTCATCAAAAACCAAAATGGCTTGTTTCTCTCATCCTGGAATGGGCTTGTTAAAACCCTTACGGTATGAGTTGAGGGTCACAGTGGATAGTCAAATGAACATGAGTTCCCAATGTAATGCTGTGGCCAAAATTGCTAATGCAATCCTGGGGTGCATAAACAAGGGAATCTCAAGTAGGAGTAGAGAGATTATTTTACTTCTGTGTGGCACTGGCATGACCACAGCTGGAATACTGTGTCCAGTTCTGGTGCCCACAATTCAAGAAGGATGTAAATTGGTAAATTGGAGAGAAGAGCCACGAGGCTGATTAAATAATTAGAAAACATGCCTTATAGTGATAGACTCAAAGAGCTCAGTCTATTTAGCTTAGCAGAGAGAAGGTTAAGGGTTGACTTGATTACAATCTATAAGTGCCTACATGGGGAACAAATATTCAATAATGGGATCTTCAGTCCAGCAGAGAAAGGTATAACACAATCCATTGGTTGGAAGTTGAAGATAGACAAATTCAGACTGGAAATAAGATGTAAGTTTTTAATGGCGAGTGTAATTAACCATTGAGCAATTTACTGAGGCTTATAGTGGAGTTTCCTTCACTGACAATTTTTAAACCAAGACTGGATTTATTTCTTCAAGCTGTGCTCTAGGAATTATTTTGGGGAAGTTCTATGGCCTGTGCTATACAGGAGGTCAGACTAGATGGTCATAATGGTCCCTTCTGGCCTTGGAATTTATGATTTAACAGATAAAAAATAATTCAACTTGTCATTAAACAGAAAGATGCTAAATTCTTTGAATGAGATTCATGTACATTAGCTGAATAAGATACCAAATCAGAATAAGCGTTTGATTCTTATCTGTGGTAGATTGATACACATCACTCCTGAGTTGGCATAGATCAGCTGTTTAACAGGGAGCAGCAAAGAAATTGTTTGACAAAACTTCAGGGGGATTCTGTGGAGGCAAAATATAATTACCTGGGTCATACCAGGTTGACATCCTTTCTACCTCCGTCCCTCCCCCCCCAAAAAAACTTTGACTATAAGTGACAAATATGAGGGGAGATGGAAGCATCTGAAGCAGCCATGCCCCTCATCCATCTGTCATCCTACTACAGGTCTACAGAATACTAACAATACTTACAATAGCAATGTTCCATGGAGGTCTCCTATCTAAATTATATCCTTGTCTGGCCTTGTGTAACTTCTGACAGATAATGAGATCACAACACCAGACAGTGCAACTGTATATGCTCACTAGTGAGTCATCTTTAAACTTCCCCCATCCACATGCCAATCAGTTTAGATTCTCTCTTTGTAATTTAGCTTCAAAGCCATGTCAATTTACCTAATGATTGTACACATTTGTGTGTGTATGTGTGTGTGTGTGTGTGTGTGTGTGTGTGTGTGTGTACAAGCAAAAGGCTAAAAGTATCCCAAATATTCTGTTATACTGTAGATCAGGGGTAGGCAACCTATGGCACGCGTGTTGAAGGCGGCACGCGAGCTGATTTTCAGTGGCACTCACACTGCCTGGGTCCTGGCCACCGGTCCGGGGGGCTCTGCATTTTAATTGAATTTTAAATGAAGCTTCTTAAACATTTTAAAAACCTTATTTACTTTACATACAATAGTTTAGTAATATATTATAGACTTCTAGAAAGAGACCTTCTAAAAACGTTAACATGTATGACTGGCACGCGAAATCTTAAATCAGAGTGAATAAATGAAGACTCGGCACACCACTTCTGAAAGGTTGCCAACCCCGCTGTAGATGTTGAATATGGCTCTTTAGAAAAGGGAGGCAAATTGGTCAAGAGACTAAGGCCAAAATTTTTCACAATTGGATGCACCTAACCCTTTGAAAAATTTTGGCCTTAGTCTCTGGACCAGTTGTGTCCTCTAAGGTCCATATTCTGAGTGGTCAAAATATGGTAACTTTTTTAATTGAATCTGTGGGAAAAGGAACAATTTTTTCATTAATTCAAGTTTTGCATAAAATGTTGGGTGGTATTTTTTTCTGTTTCCTTGCCTTCATTTTCCCTCCCATCAGCCCTCTTTTCTTTTCCATTTTGGCATTAAGTGTGCGCATGGGGAGGAAATGAAAAAAACAACTCCGCAACATTTTTTTGGAACAGCTTTGACTGAAAATTTTTTCTTGAAAATTTTCCAATTTCTTAAAAAAAGACCATGTTTTCAATGAATATTTCTTTAATTTTTTTTTACTAGCTCTAGTTCATATACAGCAATGAAATACATACTGACATCAGTTTCTTTGACAATCAGGCCACTTATTTTGGTGCCTAAAAATGGATCTAGGAGCCTAAGTTTGGGACTCCATTTTTGAAAACTTCAGTTGGATTTTGTGAAATTTCAAGCCATTTTGAGTGAATTAAGATGTACTTGTTTTTGCAGTTTATGAAGTCACCTGTAATGATGATATGAATAGAAGGATTTGAAATTGACAATGTTTTACCCTGAGCAAAGAACAAAGAATAACTTTTCTTCAGGCAGCATTCCTTTTTGAGTAACATCTAGCTGCGATGCTGAGCCTAGTAATGAATACATCAGTCACTTAAGTCAGCCCAGAAGTTCTTCCTATTGTAAATATGCCTCTTTCCTCATTTTTCTCAAGTGAAATCACTGATTTTGAAACCTTTATGTAAAACATTTCTTCATAAAACTGGAGGAAGTGACATACCGGACTTGATAGAACTGGAAAAACGTATCCACTAACGAGAGAGTAAGTAGCTTTCTATTCAGGTGTAAGATTTTCTGTACATTTGGAGTGATTGCTTCTGTGCATGTTCTATGTTTTTCCACTGTTAATTGATTGGAGTTGCTTTCATGCACTTGCATGTTCATTATATACACTAGTCTGGAATTTGTTGACATGTGTACATGCATTCAGGCGTGAACCAATACATCTCTTTCATCTTAAAATCTCATTATAGTGAATGACAATTTATGTGAGGTGTTATTCTGAAGATTAAATGACAGAATATGCTGAAAACATGAATCTATCAAATATTTCCCTGGAGAGCAGACTACCATGTGGATGGCAGAAAATTCATAATAAAGGAGGTGATATTAATAGTAACAATTTAGAGCTTAGGTATTGCACTTCTAATTTGAAGTGCTTTGCAACCATTGAGCTTTTCAACACCCCTCTGAGCTACACAAATTCCATATCCATTTTCAAGATGGGTGAACTTAGGCACAGAAAGTTAAGGAATGACTCAGTGACAGAGTTGAGACAAGTAGCCTGCAGTTCTGGTTCCCTACAGATACATTACACCTCAATTAGCTACTAAATGGCAAATACCTGAATACTGAAACTGAAGCACTCTTCCTTCACTGGCTCACCTGTATAGTGCTGTAGGTAGGCCATTGCTCAAGCTGGTTTGGAAATGCTTTACATCTGCATGGAGACAGTCAGAATTTGGAATGCAGTTGATAATGAAATACAGTTCATTTGGGGTGGCTATAAACCAACAAACCTGTTGTGCCAGCCACTCCAGACACCCAACACACCCACTGTCTCTCTCGCGCAATTATAAACAAGCAGGCAAACTAATCCAGTTATTCGTCTGACAGGCTGGGAGGGAAGAAAGTGAGGGAGATTTTGTTTTGAAATACTTGGGAGGTTCTCCAATATTTTGATCAGGAGAGCTGTCTAAGTGGCTAGATACATAGCTTTTGGTAAAGGCCTAAAAACAATGTCAGAACTGTATAAATTAAATGCTTCCATGCTGGCTTTTTCAACTAATGAAAGGAATCTTTTTTTGCAGACATCTTAAAAATCTACTAATTCCATACATTTTCTTTTAATGTATTGATTTTCAGTTGTTTGACAAATTCCCTCCCCCCCCCCCCATTTTTTTTTTAAAGATTATAATAAAAAAAAAGTCAGGAAAAATGTTAAAATAACCACCATTTTACTTTGGTTGTTTTGAGACTGGATGTTTCAGGGTATAATCTTTAGCCACAGGGGTTAGGAAGAAATTTTCACTCAAGGGAAATTATTGGATAACTGCCTACATCATGGTTTCTTGTACCCTTCCTCTACAGTGTTTGATATTGACTGCTGGCAGAGACAGAATAGTGGGATTTGAGAGGCCTGGGTTCTATTCCTGGCTCAGTCACTAAGAGACAGCCCTGCTGTGTGTCTTTGGGGAAGTCACTTCATCTCTCTGCCTCTGTTTTCTCTCCCATCCTTTGTCTATTTAGAGTGGAAACTCTTTAGAAGAGGGCATGTGTCTGGCCTGTGCCTAGTACAGCAGGGTCCTGATCCTTTTGGGGACCTCTAGGCACTACCCTAATACAGAAAATAAATAGCAATACTTTGAAAAACCAGATGCTATTATGTGGTTTCCTTTTTTTGTACTGTTACATGCCTCAGTATTTTAGGGTTAATATTTAGATGTCTAAGAATGCTGCACCACAGCAGAGTTTGTACTAATGCAGTGGTGGTTCACATATGTTCTCTTGTTTTGTCTAACTCTATTTTGACACAGAAAAAATCATAAAAAGAGCATTATTTGTTCTTTATTTCCCCCAAAAAGTTTAATGAAGTCCGAGTATATCTACACTGGCCAGAAAATCCCATGGTGCCAAAATTTGGAGCCCGGGTCAATTGGGGAGTGGAGATGTTCTTGCTTGGGCTGGAACCAGGGCTCTGAAACACAATGAGGGGTTAGGCACCAACCCAAGCGTGAATATCTACACTGCTGTTTTTAGCTCTGCAGCCCGAGCCCCTCAAGCCCAAGTCAGTTGACCAGGGCTCTGAGACTTGATGCTTCGGGTTTTTCTTTGCAGTGTAGACATACCCTTTTTTAGGGTTACCATATTTCAACACTGAAAAAAGAGGACACTCCACGGGGCCCCCGGCCCCGCCCCAACTCCGCCCCTTCCCCGTCCCCATTCCAACCCCTTCCCCAAAGTCCCTGCCCCAACTCCACCTCCTTCCCTGAGCACCCCGCATTCCTCCTCCTGCCTCCCGCCCCCCAGGCTCCGGCTGCTGCTGCGCTGGAGAAGTTGCTTCGGCCCCGGCACGCAGTGGAGAGTGGCGGGAGCCGGGAAAGTTGGAGCCTGGGGAGGAGGCGGCTGCATGCTCGGATGCCGCCTCCCACCTCTGTGCCCCAGCAGATCACGGGAGTTGTAAATTTTGCTGCAGCCACTCGCACTCGGGGTCCTCTTACCATGCCTTCCTATTTTCCCGGACATGTTCGGCTTTTTGGAAATTCCTCCCGGACGGGGATTTGAGGACCAAAAAGCCGGACATGTCCAGGAAAATCCAGATGTATGGTAACCCTACCTTTTTTCTCTCTCCTCATTATACTGTATCACTACCTTCTTTGGATTTGTACTGCAACATTTGCAACCTTTTCTTTCGATACAAGCAAAATTAGTTGTGAACAGAGCTGGAGGAAAAGTGGTAAGTAGGTTTTGAGAGACGTGGAGGAGAAATGGAAAGTGCAAATATTGAGGGCTTTGCTGCTCCCTCTTCTGTCCCCCCTCCTTTTTCCTTTATTCACTTAGCCACTGAAAAGGGAGGGAAAAAGGAAAAGAGGCGGGAAAACCAAAACATGAAAAACATTTTTTTCACTTTTGTAAAAAAAAAAAAAAATAATAATTGGAAACTTTCAAACCCGCCAATATATTCATTTTCGAAATAGACCCTTCTTTTTAAAAAAAATCTCGACCCAAGTTTTTTGACTAGCTCTAACAGCGAAGTTAAAACAAACAAAACACAAATTTTGTGTGACCTCCTAAGACCTAAAATCATCCCAGACTAGGTAACTTGTAACTTTTATTTGCAACTTATATTGTGACTCCCAGAAATACTGTAGCATTTTATGTAAAGATATATCTGTACAGAAAGCAGAGATTTGCACTGTTGTATGCTAGCACAGATCAAAACTTTCCTTGCTCATCCTTGTTGTTTGTACTAATACAGTTATGTGAATGGTTAGCCATCTCTGTTGCTGGAGTTGGGACAATTTCCCACTGTAGACGAGGCCTGAAGTATAACAAAACATCAGAGCCAGTTTATCTGCACTGAGATTGAAAATAAATATTTCATTTATATACAATGACAGTTTCTAAACACTCAGTTAAAAGTAATACTTCCACAGCATAGAAAAATGAAACTATTCCTTTCTAATAGATTAATGGAAAATAATTCCAGTCCCCCATATGCTGTGCTGTTGCAAGTGGAGGCTATTTCAATCCCATCTCTATTTTCTACCTAATATGAAAAGTCATTGTTGACTCCAGAAGAGAGTAGCATTGTGGGTTTGGGGGGGAAAAAACCAACATACAGCAGCTATTCATTTACAATACTATTTTAAAATAGTACTCGCTGATGTTGTTGTCTCGAGAGCATTTGTTTAAATTTGCATTACTGAACTTCTTGTTTTGAAGATAAAACCTTTGTGTTTCCCACTGTCTGGGGAATGTTTGTGATCCTTGTTTTCACAAGGTCCATAAATGTTGCAGCCATATCATCTTTGGCAGTGATCTCTTAAACTATTCAGGGTGAGGCCAGGTTACTCCTTAGATGTCACAGTCCAATTCAGAAAAACAACCAGGAGTCCGGTGGCACCTTAAAGACTAACAGATTTATTTGGGCATAAGCTTTCGTGGGTAAAAAAAACACTTCTTCAGATGCATGCCCACGAAAAGCTTATGCCCAAATAAAGCTGTTAGTCTTTAAGGTGCCACCGGACTCCTCGTTGTTTTGTGGATATAGACTAACACGACCCCTCTGATACTTGACTCCAATCCAGGGTATTGCTGGAAATGGTGCTACTAATTCAGTTGGTGGGGACTCTTTTCTGAGGTCAGAATACTATTGTTATTATGACATTGTCACTTCTTAGTTTACCCATGTCAATGGGGACTTGTCTATGCTGGAAAAATACATTGGGTCAGAAAATGTATTAACCAATATGTTTTAACTAACTTTATGTTAAACACAACAAAGCCTGCATGAATATGTGTTAAATAACCTCAGCTTAACCTCTACTAATTTTTGTAATGTATACAAACCCTGAGCATGTGAGTGAGTACAATTTTGCAACCCTGCCCTCCTGCTTCCTTGGCATATATCATTAAATAAATAAATAAAATAAAATAACAACCGCCAGGAGGCTTCAAGATACACCTGACCAATTTGCACTGACTTACCATTACGTAAAAAACACTGTGATTTACATGATCATTTAATTGGAGCTGTGGTCTTTCATATAAGCTGTAAAACAGAGGCCTGCCATTAAAGATCCTGTAACCCATTTTTTAAGGGAAATATTTATCCTGATGTCCTGGTTAAGTTCCAGTTTAGATATTGCATTCTGCTTATCTAAAATCCACTTGAAAGGAGGCATTCTGCTCCCTTGTATAGTGCAACGAACCAGGCAAGTATTCCCTCTGCTGAAGGCACTGGGGTGGGAAGGCATAGGCAGCTCTGTGCTGGCTCTCCTGGAAGCCTGTTGTAGGCGGCAGACCAGGAATGGATATGTGAACAAGAGGTTTTGGGCCCATAGCATGAGCCGCCGTGGCCATTCTAGCTTGTGATGTAAGCCATAGGTAGCATTGGGGAGGCTTCTGTAACTCAGCATATTTCAGGGATGCTGGGTGCCATTTTGGCCCTTATAGCAACCCAGAATCCAAAGGGCAAAAGATGTCTCAAGGCCTTCTTTGCCTACTTTACACCTGGTTAACACCACCTGTGCTGGTGCTGAATCGAACCTGAAGTTTCAGCTGGATGTGATAACTTCCTGCTAGTGTATAGTGTTGATGTGTGTGCTATTAAACAGATGCCATGTTCCACCCCAGGCATAGATGCACTTCAATGCTGAGTGAAGCAGTTTTAGTATCTATATTAAGGGCTAGATTGTACCGCACCTTACTCGTGTGAATGCGCCCAGTACCTTTTCAGAGAATGATTGTGTAAGAAAGGATTACTTGCTTTAGCAAAAGTTTCCCGGACTGGGCCCCAGGTTTGTAAAGCATTCTTGGGATACTTCAGGATGAAAAGCACTGTAAACGAACAAGTAGTAGTTATCCTTAAATACATAATGTGATGCCCATGTTTTTTTCATTGTGAGAAAAGAATGGCATGCAGCATCTTATACTATAGAGCTTGTGAATGGGGACACTCACCTCCTGAGTGCCTCCCAGCAGATGGGTGAGGTACTGCACTTTTCCCCACTCCTGGCGCCCTCTGTAGCTTACAACCTCGCTAGGCAGGTCTACGGTGGCTCAGCCCTCTGGCCAAGTCAATATCTACCCCCTTCCAGGGTAGCAAAAAGTCCAACAAAACTGTCTGCCCTCTCCAAGGTCTTCAGCCCTGTTTCTGGGCCCATTAAATCCAGCCCTTTCCTTGGGCTTCTAAAGGAGCATTGTCCTCTTGTCAGTAGGGGAACCCAGGCTCACCCACTACCCCAGATTCCAACCCAGGGACCCTATAAACAGCAACCCTGTACGACATCCTTTGATTGCTGCTACTTCATTCACTGGGCCTCTTCCCACTTGGTCCCTTTACCTCTCCCCATTCCATTAGAGTTAGAGTTCTCAGATCCTCTCTCTCCCAGGTCCAGTAAATGAAGCCAGTCTCCTTCTTTGCCTCTCTGGTTCCAGCCAGGAATTCACCCATGGAGCCCTTGCAGCTCCTTCTATCTGAGCCTGCTGGGCTCTGACTGCCTGCTTCCACGAGGCTTCTGTAGGCAGGCCTGGATGACCCACCTTCACAGCTCCTTCCTGGGGTAGGGTGTGGTAAGACCATGAGGTCTTCAGCAGGGGGCCACGAAGGGCCTGGTGCATCCCATCATATCACTGTTTAAAGTCACTTAGCTACTCGAAAATGTATTTATGTATTTTGTTTAAAAAAAAAGTGCAGATTCCAGAATCAATGTGAGTCATTCAGATGTGTTCATCTGTCTCGCTGAGGCAGATCTCGGATGGAATATGAAAGTTTGATCATAGATTGTGAGTTTGGCAGACAGGAGGATTGATGGCTGAATGCCTCGTTGCAGAAAATAGATAATCTCTTTACAAATTAAGTTACTTTTTTCCCCCCTTCTAGCCTGCCCAACTGGACTGATATGTAGGGAAAAGTGAATCTTTGCTTCCCTTATAAGAAAACATTTAGGGTGAAATCCTGCCTCACTGAAGTCAATGGTAAAACTTGCATTGACTTGGATGGGGTTAAGATTTCACCTTTAGTTGCTCGATAATGCCTTGTCTATTTAGTATTGATCACAAAATGGAAGGAACACACAATTTTTAGCTATTCTGAATTGATTAATTAAGAATTAATATCCTGGAGCCAATACAGCTACAACTGCACTGCACGCTACAATAGATACTGTGTGTGTGTTTGCTGTCTTCCTCTCTACCAGAATTTTGAGGTTCTGTGCACCTATCTAATAACTACAGATCTATCAGCAGCTTAGTAAGGACCAAGTCATTGTTTCAGGGCAGCTGTTTTAAGATCGCTGTCTTGCTACGAATATTGATATGTTGTGATTGGCTTTTTCAGTTACAGTATTAACAGTAGTAATGGGTATGTAGAACAGTATTTTAGTTTTTTTTCTTTTATTTTTCCCCTCCTTTCCATTTAGTGACTTTGATGGGGGGAATTAAACACATGGCCAGGGTTTTTTTTTCCTTTTAAAATAGCAAGTTGGTTCTTTTTTTAGAAAACTTTTCAGATGTCACTTCCTTTTTGATAAGACATTTGAAGCTGGAATACAGAAAAACAGGAACTCTTAGACTAGGTTGCTTGGAAAATACTTGCTATTTCATTTGCTGCTTCTGGAAAGACACACAGTAACTTCTTTAACTGGCTTATTCTTAGAAACTAGCAACACTTTTATTTGAATAATTAATTAGACGGGAAGGTGGCTAAGTATTCAATCCCCTGGGAGCTGAGACAAAAACAACCCCCCCCCCCCCCGACTGTCTTTATGATGAGTTGGAGCAGTTGTGTGTAGCATTGGCTTTTAGTGGAGTAGGCTAGACATTTTGGTTATAAGGACATTGGGCCAAGATTTCCAAAAATGACAAGTGATTTTTTTAGAAGCCTCAGTTTTTGAAATCCCTTAAGGGGCCCTGATAGTCAAAAAGTGCTGAGCATTCATGCTCTAAAAATTGAAGACCTTTTCAGGGATCTCAAGTTGGGTGCTCAACAATTGGGGCACTCAGTCACTAGTCACTTCTGAAAATTTTGGTCTAACTAAATGTCTGAGAGCTTCTTTTAAGTAAACAAAGGAGCTTGATAATAGTAGGTGTATTTTATTCAGAAAGACTGCAAGTCCTATTTTCTGCATGATACTAGTAGTCCTTTGCTGCTAGCGCTCTCTGGTGGGCATTATTTTCACTGACCAAGTGAAGATGGCTTTTAAAAGTGGAAGTATAATGTATTTCTACTGATAGACAGAAAGAGATTTGTGTATCAAACATCCAGAGATGTGCATGCATCTGGTTTAAATAAACAGCCCACTACAGAAAGGATGTGCACAAATTGGAGAGTCCAGGGAAGGGCAACAAAAATGATTAAGGGGCTGGAGCACTTGACTTATGAGGAGTCTGCAGAAGAGAAGAGTGAGGGGGGGATTTGATAGCAGCCTTCAACTACCTGAAGCGAGGTTCCAAAGAGGATGGAGCTAGGCTGTTCTCAGTGGTGGCAGATGACAGAACAAGGAGCAATGGTCTCAAGTTGCAGTGGGGGAGGTCTAGGTTGGATATTAGGAAAAACTATTTTACTGTAGGGTGGTGAAGCACTGGAATGGGTTACCTAGGGAGGTGGTGGAATCTCCATCCTTAGAGGTTTTTAAGGCCTGGCTTGACAAAGCCCTGGCTGGGATGATTTAGTTGGGGTTGGTCCTGCTTTGAGCAGAGGGTTGGACTACATGACCTCCTGAAGTCTCTTCCAACCCTAATCTTCTATCATTCTATGAAATATAGGAATAGCCTTCTAATGATGATGGAGGAATGACAGCCTAGGTAAAGGGGATCTAAGACTGGCTCACAGGTCA
The DNA here is from genome assembly GCF_002925995.2 of Terrapene triunguis. Classification (NCBI taxonomy): domain Eukaryota; kingdom Metazoa; phylum Chordata; order Testudines; family Emydidae; genus Terrapene; species Terrapene triunguis. The sequence goes on from NW_020664373.1 coordinate 5,368,104, forward strand.
AACAGTCCTTGACCAGCCTTCTGTTTAATAAGACAATGCAGCCTTCAGGGAGTACAGGTCTTGGCATGTGTTGTTCTCTCTGAACTAGAGGGAAGAACTGTGTACTGGGATCTCCGGCATTCATATTAAATATTATGATTTGAAATTTTAATTATTGCCTGCTAGATGCAGTGCTGACCTGGATTTTAAAATCCTGGGTACGTTGCCTGACCAACATGTCTGACCCAAGACCAAATATGCAAACTAGCCTCCTGCCTCAGTTTCCTTGTAGGCACAACAGAACAGCTGCAGAAGAATTCTTTCATCTATTCCCTCAGTTGTAGTGCGCGACACATTTTACTTTAGGGATATTGGTGAGAACGTCTGGTGGTTAAAGCATTGGCCTGAAATTTGAGTTCCATTTCCAGCAGTGTCACAGACTTCCTGTTTGATCTTGAGCTACTCACCTACTCTCTCTCTCTCTCTCTCTCTGCCTATAATAATACTTTCCCACCTCACAGGGGTGTCAAGTGTTTAAATGCATTAATCTTTGAGAGGTTCTCATATAGTATGGTGAATGGGGTGTCCTAGAACTATTCAGTGTATACGACTAATTATTTACTATTTTTCGGCAGAAGTGCAATGTCTGGTACAGCTGTTTTATTTTATAAGCAAATTAAGATAGGAGCCTGGTTTCCATTTTAAATCTCTGGTCTAGTCAATTATCTTACCCAGGATTTTTAAATACAGGTTAGATCACAGTAATAACTAATCCTTAAAGGAGAGGCTGGGGCGGCCAAGTAATACAATGTAATTTCTTTTAAATCATCATTTATTTGGCTACAAAACAAATATTTCCTTGTTGGCCAACCAAATTTGAGATTGATTCTTCTTAGATAAGTTGCCTTAAAAATAAACAAATAGGCTAGGAATCTTTTACTGTCATACTAATGAACTTTCAGCAATATCCTTATTTTAGGGAGATGGACTCAGAGAAAAATAAAGAATTTCACTTGTATAAACCAAATGTAAATCTTCTTGGAAGTTTAATTTGGCTAATTAGATTTTAGTTGGTAATAGTATCCTATTTCATAGGACTGATAAATACACTGAGTAGTTATGTCTCTTGAATCTTTTCAAATTTATGCTAGGAAAATTATATATTGGGCAACATCTGCTATGTGTAATAAGGTAGAATCCATTTGTCCTGAGTAGTGTTGGTCAGCAGTCAAGGAATCATGCTAAGATTTGTCCTGAGTAGTGTTGGTCAGCAACCAAGGAATCATGCTAAGTTATCATTATTCAAGTTACTTGTGATAACTGTTTAAACTACTTAGTTGAATTATGGTCTCAGGTGTTTTAAAACTAGTATAAAGAATGGCTTGGATGAAAAGTAATTGCAATCTGATCGGATGGCGAAGCTTCAAACTCATATAATTTATCTCCTAGCAAGTTCACACATTAGAATTCTCTAGCTTCTTTGTCTCCCATATCGATCTGTTATAACCAAACATGTATTTATTAAACAAATTCTATTGACAATGCAAAATCTTACCTCTTAGCAAGTCTCTCTTCATAAATTTATAGTTGTATCAAATATACATGAACTGTATCAATGTGTATGAAGTGTGTTTACAGTCACCTTCTGTCCTTGGCCTCCTTTTCCTACTTCCTTTCTTCTTTCCCCTGAAGTTTGGAGACTGTATGTAATTGTACAGTGCTCTTAGTACTTCTGATGTGGTAATGTAGTATGTAGTCTCTCTTGTCCCGTGAAAAGCTGTTCATTCAGTGCACACAGGATGTGGGCCCGTTTGGTGGTGATGAAACCTCTGAAAGTCAGCTGTAAACCTCATGTGGTTATCATGCTCTGCTATGTTATAACACAAAACCAGTAGGTTATTTTCTTCATGTGCTTGTGTTGTTTGTCAATGAACCTAGAGATAGACCGGTCTCAGTCTAAGAATGTTCTAGGCTATAGGATGAAACATTCCCTGCTCCCCCTTCTGCCTTGTAGGTTGGTGTGATGGAATACTCCCCTGTATTCACGCCCTACACACTATTGTAATAATCTTTGTACAAAGTGTGCCATGCGAGGTATTATTTGAAAACTAATAATTTGCTAGTCAGTATTGTCCTGGTAAAAATATGTGTGGCAACATTGTAAAATTATAAGATTCCCCTATGATGATGTTAATACATGTTCCAAACCCTTCAGCCCTGCCCAGGCAGAAGTGAGGTCTGTCCTAAACAAAGGAAGGAATGTGTGCTTGCCTTAATTTTCATGTAAGCAGTAAACAGAGTCATCAAGCAAGGAAGGAAAGCAAAGGAAGTTCAAACAGGTGGAAAAACCCATCAGGGAACATCCTTCCACATAGACTCTTTGTCTCTTGGGTCTCAGCTGGAAAAGTTTTTCAAGAGGGGGAGTGAAACTATAAAAAGGAGGGACAAACTCCCGAAGAGACCCCTCCCCCTCCTTGCCCATTGCATTCACAGCACCTGAAGAGACAAAGGAAGCAGGCATTGGGCTCTGGGGGAGAGGTCCTGACCTAAAGAGTTTGGTCGATAAGACTGCTGAAAGCGTGTGGTGAGAAATCTTTGCTTTGAATCTAATATAGTTTGTTAGGCACCAATAAGCATTTCATCTTTATTTTTCTTGTAGCCATTTCACACTCCCAGTTCAGATTTCCCCCACAAAAAATGTATGTCCTATATTGCCCAGCCCTCTCCTGGACAGTTCAAATATGTTAAGTCTGTTATTTAAGGGAATAATACGCACACAACTTGGTTTTGATGAATCAGCATTTTCCAATGGAAAAACATTTAGTTAGTAGCTCGAGCAACTATAACTATAAAATCTGTAATTGTGTCAAATAAGCACATCACTTTAGAAGTATTTTCTTTGGCAAAGTAATAATTAGAATACCTAGTGCTTGCAAATTGTTTGCTTTTTCAGTTAACCACACAATAACACAGAGTTTGTTAATTAGCAAATGTGTGCCTTAGCATACCCACGATGGCTGATGAATATGTGCCTCGTTGTGTTATTTATTACTTGCATTCAGGTGAATGATGAATTATAAATAACTTTTTTAAATGAATGACACAGTTATAATCTTACTCTTGGTTAACTACACCTCTACCCGGATATAACGCGGTAATGCAGCGCTCCGGGGAGGCGGGGCTGTGCACTCCAGCGGATCAAAGCAAGTTCGATATAACGCGGTTTCATCTATAAAGCGGTAAGATTTTTTGGCTCCCGAGGACAGCGTTATATCGGGGTAGAGGTGTACTTCCAGGTGTATTTGGGGCTATTTTAATGTTTTTTAATCTTTTGATTTAGAATCACATGTTGTCTACATTAAGCTTAAGCCCTGTCCTCACTACTGGTGCCAAGTTGTTTGTATTGCGCAAGTGTTGTAGCGTGTATGCTTGCTTTGTCCTGAAATTACCAGAATCCAGTGCAACCCCGGATTGCCATTCTTTATTCTCTTCTTGGACAACATACTGCTAGGAGCCTTGCCAGCATCTAAGGTGAAATAGTAATCTCCCTGGCCCTGTCTGAAGGGGCAAGGTTCAACACTAGGCTTTAGAATGTCATCCCACTCTGTCTAAAAAATGTTTGTCACCAAGGATACAGCTTTACAGGCACTTTGTTTGCATAGTATTCTGTTTGTTGTTATATAATGTGTGTTTTAAAAAGTACAATGCAAGAACATTGTAAAATATAATAAACGTACATTGCATAGAAAAATCCAAAGAACATTCTGGAGTCCACATTTTCCCAGTAGCTAATACATTATGTTTAGAGCAAACACACACTTGGAATTCTGCCTTATTAGCAGCGCAGTGTCCTTCATACAGCTGACCTTCCAATAACATTTTTCTCCCTCATAACTGATCCAGCTTCTTTATATTTATATATATTAATTTTATATCTGGACTAGCAATTAAGAAGGTCCTGGAAAATGTAAACGTGGTCATGTAAAAATGTAGTTTTTTAATTTAGAATTTTGCTGAAAAACATGAACATATTTTAGTTGTATTAACAACACTGATCCTTTCCTCCTTATGCATGTGTAACTCCCACTGACGTGCATTGGAGCTTTGCCTGTGAAACAACTGCAGGACAGTAGTTGCACAAATGAGGAGCACAATAACTCCTCCACCACTCTGTCCCCCTCCCTTTTTTATCAGAAATTGCACTTACAGTGCAGGCTTCTCTGTCTAATAATATTGCCAAAAAAATAAACTGTAAGTACAGTAGATCACCTGTTTTGTGAGCTAATTGGGGATTGAGGAGGAGTTTGTAAAATTGAATGTCTCAAAATTACAGTAGATACAGTGCAAAAGTTGCAGTATGGTGCCCTGCGTCATATTCTTCTAGTTCTTCAAACCACTGCAAAACTATTTCCAGTGCATTGAAGGCATCGAAATGTGAAAGGATGTCGGCTTGTTCGTCATCAACATCACTTTCATTATACAGTTTTTTCCACCATCGAGGGAAAAATGGTTCGTGTATAACTGGCTGTTCATAAGACTCATGTTCATAAAATCAAGGTCCTACTGTAATCTCTTGTTTTATGATTCTGCATGGTATATCTCAGACCGGAAACTTAATGCAAAATTCTTCCAGGCCTCCTCCTGCTTTTGCTGTCAGTTAAAAGGCCAAGTGCCATATTGTGTTCAGAGGAGTGCAAGAACTATTAGAACTAATGTGAGGCTAGCGCTGGCCTCTCCAAAGTGGGCAAGACCATAGCCCAAAAGCCTTCCTCCACCCCATCAACAGTGCTGGCTGGACACAGAGGGCGTGGATACTGAAACTCCCCATGTGCTCCCTAAAAACGACGACACTGAACCAACACAAGGCTGTTCTAGTAAGTAGCACCTTCTGTTTCTAGATTTCCTCCCTCCCCCGCCCGAAAAGTACAGGAACCAGATTCTTCACATCTGGAGTAGTGACCATACCACACCTGTAGACAAGATCCCTGAAGAGCTTGGATGTGTTGATTTTTTTATTTATTGTAGGTATTTTTATGGAAGTATGCTAGTCTCTCCAAAGGTAAGGCCAAAAGAAACCTCCTATTATAAGCCATGGGGGAGATTTTCAAAATCAGTCTCATTGCCTTTTATGTCTCCCCATCTCCCCTTATTCCTTTTTAGCTTAAGGTCATTTCTTCGTAGCTTCTGCTCTCACTGGCACTGCTGAGGTGGTAATATGTGCAGGGTCACCATCACCACAAGCCAGCTCCTTTACTGGGACACTGGCTCCAGGAGAATATTTTAAATGTGGAAGAAGGTGTGTGGGAAAACATAGGGTTCTTGTGATTCTCAAACCAAAGTGAAACCCTGCAGTGACAAACCTGGATGGTCCCAGGGGCTTTTGGAGCCAATCGGCATTGCTTCATAATTTGTCAGAAGACATACTGTTCAGTGAAACAAGGACGTGAGCACTCAACCTTCACAGAAATACCAGCAGAAGGAATCCAGGCTTCCTGATGGCATGATAGAGTTTTATCTCTAGGTCACTGGGCCAGTTTAACCTGTTCTTTTAGAACCGTAAGTGGAAGGAATGTGACACTTATATTTTGTAACAATATGGTGAAAACTCATTGCAAATTTGCACACTCGAGGTAACCTTTCACAGAGTAGTTTCAAACGTCGCAGTTTAAATTGGCGATCTAATAATTCTTCTCCAGAACAGCCCACCACCCTCTCTTCAGACTCCTCGGTCAAGTGCAGCAAGCCTTGTTCATGAGGAATTATTCAGCAGAATTGTGGGTATGACTAATCAAAATCCCTGCTTGCCTCTTAGTGTAGTGCAGTAATAAGACTTCCTTCTGAATCTAATTATATCCACTAAGCTTGCACACAGGCACAGATTACCACGGGAGGAGGGCAGGCTTTGTTTAGAAGGCTGCAGGGGTTTTATTCTCTTAGGCTAGAGTGTGGCACATCTTTACCAGAGGACAAAATTAAGTTTTGCATTACCATAATATGGTCACATCATAATCCACCGAAGTAAGTTGTCAACTCATGTATTTTGACAGTCTGTGGATTTTTAAACAGATTGTTCAGAAATTAAGCATCAAGCTTAAATACAACACTACACCCCTCCAGAACTAGCTCTTTGGAATAGTCCATTGACAAGGTAGTCCCAAAACCAACGGCATTGATTAGCACAGATGTTACTGGAGGCCATGTTAGATCTTTAATCAAAGGCACTGGTGTTTGGAAAAGATTGAGGAAGCCTAACAGGGCATATGTTTTCACCTAGGCAACTGTAGACTGGGAGACATGATATCTTGGTTCTGATAGAGGGTATGTACCTGTACTTGTGAAACCTGTGCCTGCGGAGAGGCTCTTCTCCAGTTTGTAAGAGGTTAAGAAGCAGGGATGCTGGATTAATTGTAGAACCTTTTAGTGCAGTGACAGGTGGTTGTTATACATTACGTGTGTGACTGTTCTCAGGGATGTGTTTTGTTGTCTTATTGTATATTATTAACGTGCCTATAAAAGAAAAGTGATGCAGGGCTTTTGTTTGTGACCAGGGCTTTTTGGTTCAAATATTGTTTTGTTTGATAATAGAATTGGCCAAATGAAATCAACAGGTGAAGGAAAAATATAGGATTCAGAAACTGAGGGAGCTGTTTTCTCACAGCTTGCAAATATGCTTCCCATCTGTCACTCTGATCTGACCTTAGTTTGTTATGTGCCACTGATATAATGCTTGCTGTTTGGTAAGGGAGTATGTTGGGTTGGTTTGCAGTTGATAATTTTTGAAGAACTCTGCTGTTAGCTTTCCAGGATCTCAGCTAGTCTCTCAATCCAGTGTGCAAATGCTAATATTCTAATCAGTCCTCATGACAAATTGAGTAGGAGAGTTAGTATGTTTGTAAAATATAAAGTGTTAAATTCTGGAAATGATTCACTTTCCAGATTTTCTTGATAGTGTGAAAAAGGAAGAGGTTTCTTTGCTGTTAATTATTCACCGACATATACAGCCTCGGAGAATCGAGAGGTTATACAAGGACTCAAGGGGATTTATAACAAAAGGGTACCACAGGGAACTAGCATGTTGCTGCTGATTGTAGTGCTGCCAAATTGGTTTCAACCAGAAATGAAGTTGTTAAAAAAAGGGTTTTTTTAAAGGACAAAACTAAAAAGAGGATTGGTGCCTTTAAAAATAACATTATGTGCTGTGGAGAATGGAATTGAAAAAAACGTGTGGATATCCTTTTTAATATGTATTTTAAATGCAATTTTGGGGGGGCAGAGGTCGTATGTTTGACAGTATAGTCTCTCTTCTAACCACCTTCATCATCTCCTCCTCCTCCTTTCCTAGAACATTTGCTGGGGTGGGGTGGGGTGGCAAACAGTGATTCCAGATATGAGTCTGTTTTTTGTATCTGGTGACTGGTGACCAGATAAAGCAGACAGCCCATTAGCGGAATCCTGAATCTAGTAGGGTTAGTGGAGCTTCCATCTGATAGGAGCTGAGATGAGTTTGTCTCAGTTGGAAATTGCTTCTTACATATTCATATGACTTAGTCAACTCCTATGAGTTGCTATTATTCATATAAGCAATATGCAGAATAAGGGCCTGATCCAAACCACATTGAGTCTTTCCACTGACTCCAGTTGGCAGGCCATAAAAGATTATCTGTGTCCTTATAGTCTGATTAATCCACAGCTTTCTGTTTGGGGGAAGTTGTGGTGCTTTTACTGCCCCAGCATTCAGGACTGCAATTCCTGTACATTTAAATCCCATGTCTTTATTTTGGTAGCCTAATAAATGGTGTCCATCTCTTACTGGGGTAAGCTCATAATTGTCTGTGCTGGCTTATAGAGTGCCTGAATGGGGAGCTGGTTAATGCCATGGTCTGCACCATACTTATAGTATATCTGAAGCCTGAAATTACTACCTGTGTAATAAGATAGTACAGTATACAGTACAAACAGCTGAGAATAAATTGAGAGGAGGTCAACCGTATTAAATTTTCCAGGTAGAAAAATAGTGCTTTAGTCGCATTCTATTATCTTTTATTTTGCATATGGCTTATATAAATAGACACTTCTGTTTGTAACCCATAAATGTTACCTGTAGATCTTAAGGAATCTATGTACCTAGTGACTTTTATTGTATAAGACTACTTGCAAATGCTTTTCTTGGTGATTCATAATGTTTGTCATGGAGTGCTTAGAATAAAAAACAGTTAAACTAGTCACTCACTCGGGGAATGCTGTTAAACACTGTTGCTCTTTTTAAAAGCCACTCCTACTGAGCATGTTATTTATCAAACCGTGCTAGTCAGAGATGATTTCCTTATTCCATCGGTCACTTTGGCCAACCTAGCACTGGGAAATGACTTAGAGAGATTTGAAGTGAGAGGTAAATCAGAAATTACCTGACGTCATTTTCACAAATATTTCAACGTCAGTTCATTAGATTTATTTTGCCGGATTGAAAGAATCATAAGACTGATTGCGACTGGTGAATGGGGGCATCTACAACACAGTTGCCAGAGAAAGTACATTGTATTTTGGAGACTACAAAGTGTCATTTAATGTAATGTTAACCTTATCTGGAAGGTTCAGAGTGTTTTGCACTGAAACGTCATTGAACCCAATTTTCAAAGTGCTTGATTAAATTCCCTAATTAGGAATTCCCATCTTTAATCACTCAATTTCTGAAAATTGGGCCTGTAAAAGGCTGGACGCAATGGTCAGATTAAGCAAATACTGGCCAGAAAATAATACCAAGACCTCTCTCATGACATTCATTTCTGCAGAATTTATAAAAACAACAAGGAGTCCGGTGGCATCTTAAAGACTAACAGATTTATTTGGGCATAAGCTTTCGTGGGTAAAAAACCTCACTTCTTCAGATGCATGGAGTGAAAGTTACAGATGCAGGCATTATATAATGACAAGAGAAGGGAGTACCTCACAAGTGGAGAATCAGTGTTGACACGGCCAATTCGATCAGGGTGGATGTAGTCCACTCCCAATAATAGATGAGGAGGTGTCAATTCCAGGAGAGGCAAAGCTGCTTTTGTAATGAGCCAGCCACTCCCAGTCCCTATTCAAGCCCAAATTAATGGTGTTAAATTTGCAAATGAATTTTAGTTCTGCTGTTTCTCTTTGAAGTCTGTTTCTGAAGTTTTTTTTGTTCAAGAATAACACGAAAGCTTATGCCCAAATAAATGTGTTAGTCTTTAAGGTGCCATCAGACTCCTTTTTGTTTTTGTGGATACAGACTAACACAGCTACCGCCTGATGCAGAATTTGTTTTTCTTTTGTTTTGTTTTTTAAGTTTCCAGCCACTATGGTGTTGTGGATGTTTTAATTCGAACAGGGTTGTGGCCATCTTAAGATCCATGAATGCTGTCAGTGCAACCAATTCAAGGGAACCGGTTAGAGCAGTGTTTCTCAAACTGGGGTCGCCGCTTGTGTAGGGAAAGCCCCTGGCGGGCCAGGCCGGTTTGTTTACCTGCCCCGTCCACAGGTCCGGCCGATTGCGGCTCCCACTGGCCGCGGTTCACTGCTCCAGGCCAATGGGAGCTGCTGGAAGCGGCGCGGACCGAGGGTGAAATTTTACTGAACATTACCATTTTTCCTCCTAATTTAAATTCTTGCATCCATTACTTTTTTTTCTTTAGTGAGATGGTGGTCTTGCAATGTGTATATGTAATGAAGCACAGCTGCATACGTAGACCGACATCGTCATTGGTAGGAATCGAACCCAGGGCCTCCAGGTCTTACACCACAGGTCTCCTGCTTTCAAAAATGTTTCAAACAGATGCATAAGTAGAAAATAAATTGTACTGTGCAGTCTCCAAAAGCTGGTTGGGTAGGTGCGTGTACACATGCATGCCTGCATGCACACACAGTAGCTGTACCCATCTAACTGAAACTTGCGAGCTAAAATTTGGGGGGATTGCAGGTACCGTGGAAGTTACACAATCAAACTGTACTTTCTTATGGCTTTAGCTTTCAACATGTTATGACGCTTGAAGTTCCTTGCCAAAGTTTTATGCCAGTTCTGTAGTGTGCCCAAGGCTTTGGATTCAATGTCAGTGTTTTAAGATGATGTGGATACTATAGTAACACAGATCCATTATGGTTTTTTTTCTCTGAAGAGAATAGCTTCTCTGCCTGCATATGCAGTTGCATAGATAATGGCCCTGAAGCCATCCTTGAACAGGGACCAGGACTGTGCTATAAATACTGCTATATGTGTATATATGGTGCTTAAAAAAACAAATCATTTTGTTTCCCACCATTTAACAATCCCCAAATGACTCACCTTCCACTTAGTCTCACCACACATGATTTTTCTATTCACTCTGTTATTCATCTTAATAATAAATCAGGCAGAGAAGAAGAAATCTGCCTTTGTAAAAGCAGTTAGAAAAGGAGTGCATACTGTATACTCCTCGAAATCTCATTTCTCCTCATATCACTGGTATCCTGCTTCCCTAATTATTTAATTGCACTTCTATGGCATAGAAGCTGTAATAGCAAGAGAGTCTGAGACATAAGCCCTTGTATTAGAGGCCTGGTATGGAGCCTGAGGCCTGGGCTAAAGTAGTAGTTAAAGCTTTACTGATATAAAGCAAAGACAAGCTGTGAGCAAGAGGCAGGACCTGCTCACAGAATTTGGCAAGAACAGGGCTGATATTGCAGAAATACACATTCCTAAGAAGTGCTAGGCACAGAGTACTCACTCAAATACATCCCGATATTAAGCGGTACCAGAACATCCCAATATCAAGGATGGTACAAAAACATTCCCCAAGGATAACAGGGACACACTAACCCCCTCTTCAAAGATAAGATCAGGATGACAGTACGTAATAAAGATGTACAAGGTGATAGATGATAACTAGCCATGTCAGGGGGCAGTAACCAACTATGTTAGAGGGGCAGTACATAACTTGTTTGCATTGGGGTGTAAAGATGTATTTCAGAGGGAGTGCATTTGTCTAGCCTAGGGAGGAACCGAAAGTCCCGCCATTCACTGAGCTGGCCCATTGTTAGGGGCATACATGTATTTTTGGACCGGTAAAGTCTGGGATACTAGTACTGTCCTTTGTTGCAATAAACCTGGCCAGGTGCCCTCGTATTTGACGGATCTTGTGGTCATTGGGCGGTTCACTCGAGGTCTGCTGTGCCGCCTGTCTGCACAGAGCTGGGGCAGCTCACAGAAAGAACACAGACACGCAGACGAACATCTAATTACACTGGTGACCCACAACCACTGATCTGGTAAGTAAGCAATCTGTCCTCTGTAGGAATCGCAATCTAACATGACAGAAAACCACGAGCTACGGAACTCCCTTATCCCCTCCCTGCAAATCCCCACAGAGTTTCATGAAATTTGAACCCACTGGATTGCCAGCAAGGGTGCCCCATATGAATTTTAAAAAGAAAATGGGGAAACATGAACTGGAATATGTAATGCAATGGCAAAAACTGAAGCTTTAAAAACAATTTGCTTAAACTGACCATTGCTTCCAGCCTTTTACAGGCCCAATTTTCAGAAACTGACTAACTTTTGCTGAGAATTTATGGTGGGATATGCAGAAAAGGCAGGTCCCTTGTGTGAGGTGCTTAAAAGACTGCAGTGGACCTGGACGGAAGAAGCAGCTAGTGCATGGGAAAGCTTGAAAAAGGGGTTAATGGAAGCACCTACTTTGATTGCCCCTAACGAGTTCCCCTTCATGTTGTATCCTAGTGTTAAACATTTCTGTATTGTTAGTATGATCTCTCAGGATACTGATGCTGGGGAAAGACCTGTTGTATACTATAGCAGGGCGTTAACAGCTCCAGAAAGTAAACTGGGAATCTGTGAGCAACCTGCTCTTGCTGCTTACTGGATACTATAGAAAGCCCAGGCAATTATCGGAGCAAGTAAAGTAATCGTTAAATCCATCATGCTCTGGGAAATCTACTGAGTGAAGAAAATGTATCCAAAGGTCATGTGAGAGTGAATAAGGCTATACAATGGGTCTTTGCTCTCGTGACAGAGACTGTTAAATTGGTCACCCTGAAAGAACCTGAAATATCTGTACAGGGCCTGACTTTAAATGATCAGAAACATATTTGTAAGCCCCAGGAGGAATCTAAAGTGCACCCTGTCTTTAAGGCAACTCCGATCGAACAAGTACACTTCTACCTCGATATAACGCTGTCCTCGGGAGCCAAAAAATCTTACCGCGTTATAGGTGAAACCGCGTTATATCAAACTTGCTTTGATCCGCCGGAGTGCGCAGCCCCCTCCCCTCCTCCCCGGAGCACTGCTTTACCACGTTATATCAGTATTCGTGTTATATCGGGTCGCGTTATATCTGGGTAGAGGTGTAATTGGGAAAACAATTTGGTTGGTGGATGGTAGTTCATATTATAAAGAAGGAAAGCGAGTTACAGGATTCACAGGGGTATGCCTAACTGGAGGCAAATACTTAAATCCTTTCAATACAAGCTAGAGAAGGAAGGAACACAATCCGCAGAAGTGTGTCAGCAATTGTAGAAGTGTTGGAGAGAAAACAAACTGAAATAATTATTGGAACTGATTTGGACTATGTTTATAAAGGTACCACCATTTATCTTTCATGGTGGAAAACTATGACTTTTAAAGGAACTGATGGATCTAAAATTAAACACAAAATCCTTTGGCAACGAATGAAAGAATTGGTGGCACATTTTAATAAGGTCAGAATGGTAAAAATAAAATCACACAAAGGAAAAGGTCCATTAAAATGGGGAAATGACTAGACAAATAAGCTTGCAAAGGAAGCAGCAATCAGTGGTGCAATATGGAAGGTTGTGCTCGTGGCAGTAACCACACGGGTACAAGCAGAACAAAAAAAATAAATAAAAACAACCAGGAAGGGTTGCTATTATTACAGAACATGCAGGCAAAAAATAAGTTAATACAGCAGTGGATGGCAAAATGCCCCTCAAAGTGGCAGGGCGTTCCATTGAAAAAGGAAGGAAGCTTAATTCTAGCAAAGCCAGACAATGAATGGGTCTTAGTCATACGTCAGCAAATGCAATATCTTCTTCTAGGATGGATACATGGTTCTGTAGTGGGGGGGAAGACAGCTAAATTAGAAGAGGCATTGAAAAAATTAAAAAGATGGGCTGGTGGCCTGGAATGAAAGAGGATTTAAATGGGCATATTCATAGCTGTTTGACATGTGCCAAACAAAATCCTGGTAGAAGGAAAAGTTATGGGGAGTTAATACATCAGGCGTTAAGGGTCCCCTTGAGTGGTGGATTTTGTGGGACCTTTGCCTGCTACACCTAAAAATAAAAATTCTATTTGTAATTGTAAATAGCTTCAGCAAATGGGTGGAAACATTCCCCACTAGGAAAGAAAGTAGTCTGGCAGCAGCAAAAGTATTAATAACAAAAATCTTTCCCAAATGGGGTTTACCACACAGCATTAATTCTAATAGACCAGCTTTCATCAAACAAGTGTAACAAAGTATGGGTACATGGGCCAGTCTTCCCCTACCATTACACATCCCCTCCCACCTTCAAGCTAAAGGGCAAGTAAAAAAACAACAACAAATCTCTTAAAATTAAAATTTTCAAAGTGTGTAATAAGTTGGGACTAATTGGGGCATGGTGCTTCCATGGGTTCTGATGAGAATTTGGAGCTGCCCAAATCGCGTGACAGAATTTAGTCCTTTTGAAGTGCTCTTTGGAAGACCCAGTCCCAACTGGGAAAATCTACTGTACCCCCCAGATTGGGACACACTGAAAACACCGGCAACAACAACCTAAATAAACAGTCTCAAATACTAGTTGGGTACAGTCTAAAAAGCAGCTGCAGCACAACAAGCTGTAGAACAGCAAAAAATAAATCAAGCATTTAATAAAAGCAGTAATATGAAGCAATGGCAAGTAAAAAAACAAGAAATGGTTAAAAATAAACCAGCACCTAAAAAAAAAAAAATCCAAAGGGAGACTGGCAAGGACCATGGTCAATCATAAGTAAATTGGGACCCTCATTGTATCTTGTAGACACAGAGGGTCAGCCTCGGTAAAAACATGCCATTCAGTTAAAGGAATATAAAGTTTAAACTGTATATTACATGTTCTGTGCTTTTTTACAAATTAAGCATTATATGCTGCTTTAAAGAAAAAAAAAAAAAAAAAGCGATTGTTAATTTTTATTTTCATGGGATATAATGCCAACCTGAATATGGGGCTCTTGGGTGCAGTGGTAATAGTCCCAGAGGCAAATGAATCATCAAGTACCAAAAAAATAAATCAAATACTTTTTGTGACCAAAAACCTCAAGCAACTCTACTATACTGGCTGCAGCAAGCCAAACCCATCCTGCCAGAACTGTTTTAAAATTGGAATGTAAAGCAAAAGAAAAACAACAAACAGAACACAGCTTTAAAGAATCACCTGTGGCCATACCAATAGCCTGGGCATGAAGTATCAAAAACATAACCCAGACACAGCGTATTCCCACAAAACACATGAGTAAAATCAAGCGAAGAATTGAAAAGGGACTGACTTTAACCAAAGAGACACAGGGATTGTATGCTTGTTGTTGGAAGGTAAATAAAAAGGTTAATTGTAAATAACTCATTACCCTTGCTGTATCTCCTAACACCGGTTCTAGTAATACACCTAAAAAAGAGACCTCCATTAACCGTCATGCCAGGTTTATGGTTGATGAAGCATGGTACTAGTATCCTGCAGAGTCTACTGGACCATTAATACTTGTATGCCTGTAACAATGGACCAGCTCAGTAAACAGTGAGACTTTCCGTTCCTCCCTAGGCGAGACAGAGACACTCCCTCTGAAATACATCTTTATACCCCAATAAAAACAAGTTACGTACTGCCCCTCTAACATAGTTAGTTACCGCCCCCTGATGTGGCTAGTTATCACCTTTAGCCCATGCCTCATACCAAGCCTCTAATACAAGGGCTTATGTCTCAGGCTCTCTTCCTACTACAGAAACACAGAAAACAATCTGGAGAAAACAGTGAACAGGAGACAGGCTGAACTCCTGCAGCAAACAGAAAGCTGGAATGCACAGGTGGGCAGAACAGGCTGGGACTTTGAGCAGGAAGGATCATAATGTACTGCTGAAATTATTTTAATCCATTTATTCCCAGTGAAGGGCTTCTTTTTTCCTTTGTTTTTTCAGACATTGCTCTTGTGATGTTGCACTCCATATGCGTTATGAAAATATGCTTTTGAATGTGAATATGATGTAACTGGAATATGCTTTATGCAAAAGGTCTCTTGTAAGGTATCATTACAAAGCTTATAATCTACTGAGTGTGTTCATCCTATTTGTATGAATGTATCATTCTTGTATCTGAAGCTAGAAATATGAAGTATAACTCTGAGGTCCTATTGTAATTATGCAAAGTGTGGGCCATTAATGGTGGCTTAGAATCTTGACGGCTCCCATTGACTAGGACAATTGGTTGTGAATGGGTTTATTTACCAGCAAGCCTTCCTGTGTACGTGTGGGCCAGTCTGTGGGTAATGAAGAATGAGGTCGCACAGGGACAGGTGTGCATTCACCTGATGCTGAAATCCATCTTAAATCTGGTACTTTTCCATTTAGGAGGAGGGGTGGGGACCCAGAGAGACAAAAGATTCCCGCCTTGTGCCAAAGCTATAAAAGGGGGTGGAGCAGAACAAAGGTGGCCAGTCATGAGAGAGCCCCTGCTTTACACCTAAGATGTCTGCTGGGACTAACAAAGACTGTATCGGGGAAAGGATTGGGCCCAGACTAGGAAGGAGTCTAGTCTGCGAAAGAAGCTTATTGGAACATCTCTGAGGGTGAGATATTACCTGTATTCAGTTTCTTAATGTATTAGGCTTAGACTTGCGTGTTTTTCTTTATTTTGCTTTATTTTGCTTTGTGACTTACTTTGTTCTGTCTGTTATTACTTGAAACCACTTAAATCCTACTTTTTATACTTAATAAAATCACTTTTGTTTATTAGTAAACCCAGAGTAAGTGATTAATACCTGGGGGAGCAAACAGGTGTGTATATGTCTCTTGTGTGTTATAGAGGGCGGACAATTTATGAGTTTACCCTGTATAAGCTTTATACAATGTAAAATGGATTTATTTGGGGTTTGGATCCCATTGGGAGCTGGGTATCTGCGTGCTGGAGTCAGGTAACCTGCTCAGCTGTTTTCACTTAAAGCCTGCAGCTTTGAGGGCGTGGCTGAGACCCTGGATCTGTGTTGCAGCAGGCTAGTGTGTCTGGCTCAACAAGGCAGGGTTCTGGAAGTCCCAAGCTGGCAGGGAAAACGGTCTCAGAGGTAGTCTCAGCACATCAGGTGACAGTCCCAAGGGTGTCTCTGTGACCGAACCCGTCACAACTCTCATTTATAGAAACTCTGAACTTAGCAAAAGGAAGCAAGGAAACACCGTTGGAAAGAGTTGTGAGGGCTTATTCTTGTATTTATTTATTTGTAGCGTTTGCATTTTTGAAACCAATAAATCTCTTATTTTCAAAGTACACCTCTACCCCAATATAACGTGACCTAATATAACACGAATTCAGATATAACGCGGTAAAGCAGTGCTCCAGGGGGGCGGGGCTGCGCACTCCGGTGGATCAAAGCAAGTTTGATATAACGCGATTTCACCTATAACGCGGTAAGATTTTTTGGCGCCCGAGGACAGCGTTATATCGAGGTAGAGGTGTATTCATATTCTGTCTGAAAGCTTGTAAAATCATTCTCAGTCCTCTGTGCCCCCACATCCTTCCCCGCCCCCACAAACACAACACGTGACTCAAATTGGTTTGCTGTGTGACATGAAAAACAAAACTGACAAATCACTAAGCTGCCCACCTGCTGAGGAGTCTTGTTACAAAATAAATCTATGCTGATGAGGCCATCGCTGTGTTGCTATTGAAGGCACATGGGAGAGTACTGCTGGATGACAAGAGAGAAACTCAAAGCATCTCAGCACTGTGGGTGAAATAGCTAATAACCAATACAGTCAAATGAACAGTTGCTGGAAGATGAAGTCCTTTGACTGTAAGTACCATTCTCTCATAGTGCATGACTTGAAGGAGAAGATGGCCTTAGATCTCAAATATTCTTCACTGATAGTGCAGCTCAGTCAATACACCTTATCCATTATGTTATCTTAGCACACACCTACTTACCAATGGGCTGCACTGAAATCCCTTTCACAGCACACCTACAGCCTTGACTTTGTGAGAGAGCAATTGCTTTACTTCAAAGAAAAAAATCCGGTCTAGTCTGAGAAATGCATATTCTTCATAGAGGCACTGGTTTTTATGACTGGAAATAGCGTCAGAATAGCCATTTCACTGAATTTAGAGCAGTGGTTCTCAAACTTTTTTTTTTTTCGTGGACCACTTGAAAATTGCTGAGGGTCTTGGCAGACCCTTTATGATCTTTCCAAATGTTGTTTGTACTGTTTGCTAAAAAAACCTCAACTTAATAATAATTAATGTTTTTTTGTTTTACAAATAAAAGCACACAACTCATATTTTAATAACAGTAGTCTTACCTTTCTAATGCGATGGATGTGCCCTCTCTCCCCCGCCCCGGCAGCCCCTGAGCTGGGGCTGAGAAGGAGGGGGGAGTCTCTCCCTGGCAGCCGCAGCCCTGGAATTGGGGAAAGTCGCCTCTTTCTCTAGCTGCCGCAGCCCT
Source organism: Terrapene triunguis (assembly GCF_002925995.2). NCBI lineage: Eukaryota > Metazoa > Chordata > Testudines > Emydidae > Terrapene > Terrapene triunguis. The sequence continues at coordinate 5,385,775 of NW_020664373.1, forward strand.
GCAGCTCCCAAATTCCCCCCACCCCGTCTTCTCACCACACTGCCCCCTCCCAAAGCCACCAGCTATCCCCTATCTCCCCCCTCCCCCCAAGGCCACCACCTCCCCTTACATGTGCATCTTCTCCAGGATCCCAGGCACCTAATTAGGTGGATTTCTCGTCATTCTGTCATGTGCGGCCGCCCAGGCGCGCATCTTAGAGGGAACTATCCGCAGACCACCTGAATAGAGCTCGTCCGTCGACCACAGTTTGAGAACCTCTGACCCTAGATGATTTTTGCTGAGTTTTCAAATAGACAGGAAACAGAAAAGCAGATGCATCCTGGGGAAAGCATGTTTGTACAGAGCCTAGCACAATGGAGTCCTGGTCTCTGGCCATGGCTCCTAGCACTACTGTAATACAAATAATGTGTTGTTCATACTCAAACATACTATCTTGTGTGTCAGGTAAGCTAGTGTGCACACAACATATACCAAATCACAAACACGCAATCACAAAAGCCAGGATATGAAAAGTTAACAATCTAAAAATACACATTCTCTACTTCTCCACAGACTGAAAGTTCCCCCCCACCCCCCATAGAGCATAGCACACACATCACACACTTCACTTTGCCCCTATGCGGATGCCAGACATACTAAATGCATAGATTTAGAAGCCAGAAGGGACCATTATGATCATCCAGCCTAACCTCCCATGCTCCTTATCTCCCATCATGATGACCTAGTCTGACCTTCAGCTCCCCCCTCTCCAAACTACATCTCCCTCCCAGGAGAGCTGATATTGCAATGTTTGTGGTGGATGAGCTAGTGAAGAGATCTATGTCTCTAGGTGGAAGAGTAGAATTAGTGTGTGTTGTTAGATGCCTTAACTTTTTTTTGTTTTTTATTTTAGGTTTTCTTAGTTTTCAAAAAGTCCTGTTGTTTGTGAAAGGTTGCGGGTCTCTAAGGCTTTGTTTGTATTTAAAGCTGCATCATATCTATGTTCAACAAACCGTTTCATTAAACCGTTGTAAAACCCTGTGTGAACATTGAATTCAAATTAAACCTGTCTTATACCAAAGTGATTGAAATTGCGTTCAGAGTCTCCACTAAGGATTGCTCTGATTTAACTAAATGGACTTAAAATCACATCTCCAGTTAAATCGGTGCAAATTTGAATGTATAAAGGGCCTGATACAGCAGTAATTCCTTCCATGAAGAGCAGAATCATTGTGGAAGAGCACAGGTGCTGGCTAAGGAGGAAGAAGGAAAAGAACAGAGCTTGGGAGAAGGTTCTGGAGCCAGTGACTTGGGGAGGGGAGAGGGGAGGAGCAGAAAGTGTGTGTGGGGGCGGGGGGGATAAAGGGCTGAATGGAGGACTGGTGTAAAGGAGAGCTCTTTAGGTTCCTAAAAAAATAGCCACTGTGGCTTAACAACCATGCAAAAGAAGCAGCGAGAGATAAAAAGGCATCTTTTAAAAAGTGGAAGTCAAATCCTAGTGAGGTAAATAGAAAGGAGCATAAACACTGCCAAATTAAGTGTAAAAATGTAATAAGAAAAGCCAAAGAGGAGTTTGAAGAACGGCTAGCCAAAAACTCAAAAGGTAATAACAAAATGTTTTTTAAGTACATCAGAAGCAGGAAGCCTGCTAAACAACCAGTGGGGCTCCTCATAGACTCATAGACTCATAGACTTTAAGGTCAGAAGGGACCAATATGGTCATCTAGTCTGACCCCCCGCATGATGCAGGCCACAAAAGCTGACCCCCCCACTTTCCCTTAGCTCTGCTGTTGAAGTCTCCAGATCGTGATCTAAAGACTTCAAGTCGCAGAGAATCTTCCAGCTTGTGACCCCTGCCCTATGCTGCGGAGGAAGGCGAAAAACCTCCAGGGCCACTGCCAATCCACCCTGGAGGAAAATTCCTTCCCGACCCCAAATATGGCGATCAGCAGAACCCCGAGCATACAGGCAAGAATCTCTAGCCAGACCCTCATTTTACCAGCGATGGCCGTTATTGCCTAATTGATTAGAATCATGTAATCCCATCAAACCATTCCCTTCATAAACTTATCTAGCCTAATCTTGAAGCCAGAGAGGTCTTTCGCCCCCACCGTTTCCCTCGGAAGGCCGTTCCAAAATTTCACCCCTCTGACGGTTAGAAACCTTCGTCTAATTTCAAGCCTAAATTTCCCCACGGCCAGTTTATATCCATTCGTTCTCGTGTCCACATTAGCACTGAGCTGAAACAATTCCTCCCCCTCCCTGGTATTTATCCCTTTGATATATTTGAAGAGAGCAATCATATCCCCCCCTCAGCCTTCTTTTGGTTAGGCTAAACAAACCAAGCTCCTCGAGTCTCCTTTCATAGGAAAGGTTTTCCATTCCTCGGATCATCCTAGTTGCCCTTCTCTGTACCCGTTCCAGTTTCAGTTCATCCCTTTTAAACATAGGAGACCAGAACTGCACACAGTACTCCAAGTGAGGTCTCACCAGCGCCTTGTATAACGGAAGCAGCACCTCCCTGTCCCTACTAGAAATACCTCGCCTTATGCATCCCAAGATCGCATTAGCTTTTTTCGCAGCCACGTCGCATTGCCGACTCATAGTCATCCTGCGATCAACCAGGACTCCGAGGTCCTTCTCCTCCTCAGTCACTTCTAACCTATGCGTCCCTAGCTTATAACTGAAATTCTTATTAGTCATCCCTAAATGCATCACCTTACACTTCTCACTATTAAATCTCATCCTATTACTAATACTCCAATTTACAAGGTCATCCAAGTCTCCCTGCAGAATATCCCGATCCTTCTCCGAGTTGGCAATGCCTCCCAACTTTGTGTCATCCGCAAACTTTATCAGCCCACTCCTACATTCGGTTCCGAGGTCAGTAACGAATAGATTAAATAAAATCGGACCCAGAACCGAACCTTGAGGAACCCCACTGGTGACCTCCCTCCAATCTGACAGTTCACCTTTCAGTACTACCCTCTGCAGTCTCCCCTTTAACCAGTTCCTTATCCACCTCTGGATTTTCCCATTGATCCCCATCTTATTCAATTTAACCAATAATTCCTCATGTGGAACCGTATCAAACGCTTTACTAAAATCGAGGTATATTAGATCCACCGCATTTCCTTTATCTAGAAGGTCTGTTACTTTCTCAAAGAAGGAGATCAGGTTGGTTTGGCACGACCTGCCCTTCGTAAACCCATGTTGTAATTTGTCCCAATTGCCATTCACCTCAAGACCCTTAACTACTTTCTCCTTCAAAATTTTTTCCAAGACCTTACATACTACAGAAGTTAAACTAACAGGCCTGTAGTTACCCGGGTCACTTTTTTTCCCCTTCTTGAAAATAGGAACCACATTAGCTATTCTCCAGTCCAACGGTACCACCCCCGAGTTTACAGATTCATTAAAAATTGTCGCCAAGGGGCTCGCAATTTCTCGCGCCAGTTCCTTCAGTATTCTAGGATGAAGATCATCCGGTCCGCCCGATTTAGTCTCGTTTAGCTGGTCAAGTTTGGCTTCCACCTCTGATACTGTAATGTCTATCCCCCCTCCTCTATTCCCCTCTGTCCTACTCCCTCTATTCCTAAACCCTTCATTAGCCTTATTAAAGACCGAAGCAAAGTATTCATTTAGATATTGTGCCATGCCTAGATTACTGTTAATTTCCACTCCATCCACATTCTTCAGCGGTCCCACTTCCTCTTTCTTTGTTTTCTTCCTATTTATATGGCTATAAAACCTCTTACTATTGGATTTAATTCCCCTCGCAAGGTCCAACTCTACACGGCTTTTGGCCTTTCTCACCGCATCCCTACATGCTCTAAACTCACTAAGGTAGGTTTCCTTGCTGATCCCTCCCTTCTTCCATTCTCTGTACGCTTTCTGTTTTTTCTTAATCGCCCCTTTGAGACTCCCGCTCATCCAGCTAGGTCTAAATGTCCTGCCCACTAATCGTTTTCCCTTTCTCGGGATACAGGCCTCAGACATCTCATGCAACTTCTGCTTGAAATAATCCCAGGCGTCATCTGCCTTTAGATCCCTAAGTATGTTAGCCCAATCCACTTCCCTAAGTAGTTGCCTTAATTTATTAAAGTTGGCCTTTTTGAAATTGTAAACCTTAGTTACAGTATCATTTCTGTTAATCCTTCCATTAAGTTTAAACCGAATTAGCTCATGGTCACTCGAGCCAAGGTTGTCCCCTACAACCATTTCTTCAACGAGGTCCTCACTACTCACCAGCACTAAATCTAAAATGGCATCCCCCCTCGTCGGTTCACTTACTACTTGATGAAGGAATTCATCTGCTAGCACGTCTAAGAACATCTGAGCCCTATTATTGTTACTAGCATTTGTTACCCAATCTATATCTGGGAAGTTAAAATCCCCCATGATGACACAGTTCTTATCAGTTTTTACTTCCCTAAAAACATTAAGTAGTTCTGTGTCCGCCTCCAGGCTAGATCCCGGCGGTCTATAGCACACCCCAAGCACTATCTCAGGGGAGGCTCTAGTAGTTCTTTTACCCAGTGTAATTATTGCCCATACAGACTCTGTCTTATCCATCCCATCACTTATTATTTCTTTACATTTTATTTCATTATTGACATATAATGCCACTCCCCCACCTTTACCTTTTCTCCGGTCATTCCTAAACAGCACATACCCTTCCATACCTGTACTCCAGTCATGATTACTGTTCCACCACGTTTCGGTTATTCCCACGATATCAAGTTTCATTTCTTGGACCAGGAGCTCCAATTCCTCCATTTTGTTACCTAGGCTTCTCGCGTTGGTGTATAAACATCTTACCGTATGCTGTCTATCCTTTCTCCCATTAGTTATGCAATTTGGAACGGACCCCATGCTGTCCATCCGCCCCCTCTTTCTTATGTCCAATTCCCTACCCCTATCTATGCCTGTGCTTAACTCCTCACACTCCTTTTCTGTGTTGGAATCTGGCGTGGAGATTACCTGAACATCTCCCAACCGTCTCCCCCAAGTTCCTAGTTTAAAGCCCTTTTGATGAGATGAGCCAGCCTCCCTCCCAGAAGTCTGTTCCCTTCCCTACTCAGGTGAAGTCCATCCCGTGAGAACAGCTGTCTGTCCCCGAAAGCCTCCCAGTGGCCATACATCCCAAAGCCCTCCTTATAACACCACTCCCTTAGCCAGCTATTTATCCTCATAATTCTGTCGGCCCTTTGCTGTCCTTCTCTTGGAACAGGCAGAATCCCACTAAAGATAATCTGAGCCTCCACTTCCTTAAGCGTCTTCCCCAGCCTGGCATAATCTCCCTTTATTCTCTCTAGCGAGAACCTAGCCGTGTCATTCGTTCCTACGTGAAGGATGATTAAAGGGTTCTTACCCGCTCCTTTTAGGATCCTTTTCAACCGCAGGTCCACATCCCTTATCTTAGCGCCCGGCAGACAGCACACCCTTCTGTTTTCAGGGTCCGCTCTGGTCACAGGCCTGTCCAACCTCCTCAGCAAGGAGTCTCCAATCACATAAACCTGCCTTTGCCTGGTGACAGTACTCTGTACAAATCTATCCCCTGTCCCCTGTAGTCGTACCTCTTGTGTCTCTCTATTTTCCCTTATAGTCCCCCTAGTGCCATCCTCTATCCTACTGGGGCCCGGTATAGGTGCTGTCTCCATCAACTCCTGCCCTCTCTCTATCGGACTAGCCGCTCTTCTCTTCTTCCTCTGCCTCCCACCATCAGTTACCACCTGTTGCCTCTCTTCCTCGTTATCCAAACACTCAAACCTGTTCCTGAGTTCTATTCCCCCCTCACTAGCCCTCCTTTTCCTTGGCCTGCTCCTCACAGTCACATGCTTCCACTGATCTTGCTCTGCCCCTGACCTTCCCCCCTCACAGACCATAGCCTGTGCTTCCACCTGTACCCCTGAGCATTCCCCTTCTGCCACACCCAGCTTCTGCTCCATTAGCTGCTCGAATCCCCTTCTAAACTCTACCATAGTATCTACCTGCATCTGGAGCCCTCTAATCTTTTCCTCTAGCAGGTCTATCAGGCGGCATTTCATGCACACATACCTTTGTTCAGGCTCCCCAGGGAGGACCATGTACATACCACAGCTGCTGCATGCAATCATCTGCATACTGTCCCCTGCTGCTTGGCTCATGGCTGCTGTGGTCTCTGCCTGCTGCTCCTGGGAACACACAGCACACCGCGCGCTGCGCCCTCCTGCCTCCCCTTCCACCTCCCCCTGTTCACTCCCACTTAAACTCCCCTGTTAGCAGCCCTGTTTGCCGGCTCCTGGTGCCGCTCCTCGCAGCTGTGCCGCTGCTCGGCTGGGAGGCCTCTTTTATAGGCCCCCTAATCAGCCAAGCTCCGCCCCCTAATCAGGGCTCCGGGCTCAGCAGCCCTCCCAGCACACTGCCCCTACAGGCTTCTACACAGACAAGCACTACAAAGACAGACGCAAGTACAGATACCTTCCCCTCCAATGGGACTCACTCCCACTTAAACTCCCCTGTTAGCAGCCCTGTTTGCCGGCTCCTGGTGCCGCTCCTCGCAGCTGTGATGATCAAGATACAAAAGGAGCACTTAAAGACGATAAAGTCATTGCAGAGAAACTAAATGGATTCTTTGCTTCAGTCTTCATGGCTGAGGATGTTAGGGAGATTTCCAAACCTGAGCCGTCCTTTGTAGATGACAAATCTGAGGAATTGTCACAGATTGAAGTGTCACTAGAGGAGGTTTTGGAATTAATTGATAAACTTAACAGTAACAAGTCACCAGGACCAGATGGCATTCACCCAAGAGTTCTGAAAGAACTCAAATGTGAAATTGCAGAACTAGTAACTATGGTTTGTAACCTATCCTTTAAATGACTGGAAGATAGCTAATGTAACGCCAATATTTAAAAAGGGCTCTAGAGGTGATCCCGGCAATTACAGACCGGTAAGTCTAACGTCGGTCCTGGGCAAATTAGTTGAAACAATAGTAAAGAATAAAATTGTCAGACACATAGAAGAACACACATTGTTGGGCAAAAGTCAACATGGTTTCTGTAACGGGAAACCATGTCTTACTAATCTATTAGAGTTCTTTGAAGGGGTCAACAAACATCTTACGTAAATTAAGTTGTCATGGGATAAGAGGGAAGATCCTTTTATGGATTGAGAACTGGTTAAAAGTCAGGGAACAAAGAGTAGGAATAAATGGCAAATTTTCAGAATGGAGAGGGGTAACTAGTGGTGTTCCCCAAGGGTCAGTCCTAGGACCAATCCTATTCAACTTATTCATAGATGATCTGGAGAAAGGGGTAAACAGTGAGGTGGCAAAGTTTGCAGACTATACTAAACTGCTCAAGATAGTTAAGACCAAAGCAGACTGTGAAGAACTTCAAAAAGTTCTCACAAAACTAAGTGATTGGGCAACAAAATGGCAAATAAAATTTAATGTGGATAAATGTAAAGTAATGCACATTGGAAAAAATAACCCCAAGTATACATACAATATGATGGGGGCTAATTTAGCTACAACTAATCAGGAAAGAGATCTTGGAGTCATCGTGGATAGTTCTCTGAAGATGTCCACGCAGTGTGCAGTGGCAGTCAAAAAAGCAAACAGGATGTTAGGAATCATTCAAAAAAGGATAGAGAATAAGAAGGAGAATATCTTATTGTCCTTATATAAATCCATGGTACGCCCACATCTTGAATACTGCATACAGATGTGGTCTCCTCATCTCAAAAAAGATATACTGGCACGAGAAAAGGTTCAGAGAAGGGCAACTAAAATGATTAGGGGTTTGGAACGGGTTCCATATGAGGAGAGATTAAAGAGGCTAGGACTTTTCAGCTTGGAAAAGAGGAGACTAAGGGGGGATATGATAGAGGTATATAAAATCATGAGTGGTGTGGAGAACGTGAATAAGGAAAAGTTATTTACTTGTTCCCATAATATAAGAACTAGGGGCCACCAAATGAAATTAATGGGCAGCAGGTTTAAAACAAATAAAAGGAAGTTCTTCTTCACACAGCGCACAGTCAACCTGTGGAACTCCTTGCCTGAGGAGGTTGTGAAGGCTAGGACTATAACAGGCTTTAAAAGAGAACTCAATAAATTCATGGAGATTAAGTCCATTAATGGCTATTAGCCAGGACGGGTAAGGAATGGCATCCCTAGCCTCTGTTTGTCAGAGGGTGGAGATGGCTGGCAGGATAGAGATCACTTGATCATTACCTGTTAGGTTCACTCCCTCTGGGGCACCTGGCATTGGTCACTGTCAGTAGACAGGATACTGGGCTGGATGGACCTTTGGTCTGACCCAGTATGGCTATTCATATGTTGTCTTTGGCTGCTGAGGAAGGGAGGAGCTGTTTGGAAGTGTGGCTGGAGAGAGGAAGGCTCCTGTGGCCACACTGGAGAAGGTGCCAGAGGCAGGGGAGAGGTGCTGTGGGCTTCTCAGGCCGAGAAAGAGGTGGAGATGAATGGATGGCTGCTGCCAGGGATGAACTGAGGATAGAAAAAGATGGAGCTGGGAGCTTCTTGGAGACAGGAAGGTGTGAATGTTGGGAGCAGAGGTGCAAGGTGCAGGGGAGGGAGGAGATAAGAGCTTCAGGTATCAGAGTAATGCTGCTGCAAGGCCGAGATCAACACAATTCTGGATTGTTGCCAGCTGACAGGGTAGGTAATGGCAAGGTATTGCAAAGGTGACACCTCCCGCTGCCTTTTCAAAGCAACAGATTCGATGTCACCACCTGTTTTGTGCAGGTGGGAGGTTGGAGACTGCCACTGGAGAAGTGCAGCAGCATCTATACTCTGTATCTGATGTTGGGACCCCATCAAGACTAGGCTGGAGAAGGAGGCCTAGTTCCTCAGACCCAGGGAGCCAATCCAATGTTGTTTCTGTTACAGTTCTATAGTAGAGACCACTTTGACACATGCACAGAATCCCTCCTCACACAACTGACTCATTTTAACCAATAGAATTGCAGCATTAACTGCAGAAGATGCATGGTGATTGGTTGGTGTGTCTGCCACAGTGACACTAACAAAGACCTGAACTGTTGAACAGGCCCTGACTATAACTATAAAATTATAGACAAGAATTAACAACTTTTCTTAGAGTCTAATTTCCTCAAATATAAATTATTCCAAATGTTTTCAATGACTTTTAATTATTTGGGAAGTTTGAAAGGTCAGTAACAAGCCACGTGTTAGCTAGAGCGGCTCACAAAAATGAGAGACTCAAAAAGGGCCCATTTTAAATTAATTTAATCTCATAAAATGCCTAGCAAATTTACTTTAAAATGTTCAAGTATTCTTCATACAAAATAGACATTCAGTCCCTGCTTTGAGTGAAAAACTGAAACCCAACCTTAGTTGTGGAGATGCTAACGAGCAGCTCCATAATAATAATTTGAATGTCTAAAATACCTTCCATCTGAGTGTTTCAGCATGGTTTTCAATTTGTTAATTTAGCATTAAAATACTCCTTTGTTGTAGGTAAGTAGCATAGCTGTCAGAAAAAAGGTAAAGATTTTCACAAACATAGACCAATTTTTTGCAAAATATTTTTTTTACTATAAATAATAAAAATGTGAAATGTTTTGATAAACTCTAGTAAGAGTAATATTCCCTCTGGAAAGATGAATCCCTACCCCAGATTTTGTTATAATGGATGCTTGAATAGGGTCTGCTTTAGTTAGGTTACAAAACCATTTCATTTATTCTCTTTCTTCAGATGGTCACAACTTTCCCAAACCTTTTGACTTTTGGGATGAAATTGTCTCTGTTTGATCTCTGCTGAAGGCTTGTGGTGGTATTTGGATATTTTGGGTGTGGTGAAAGTAAGAGGATAGATATTCTCATGGTGAGTGCTATGGAAAATGTAAAACAGAGAGGAAATCCTTTCCGCTGTTCTTGAATTTGGTGAGGTTGAAAAAAGTAGCTTTTCAGTTTTAAAAGGCAAGTTTTTAGCAATCAAGTGTTAGGGCAACATTAAAGTTGAGATCAAACTCTCAGAACTCAGGAGAATCCCAGAAATTAGAGTTGTTCTGACATTATCTCTGTTTTCTGCTCTACTTTGTCTTGTTCAATATGAACAAATTATTTTTTTCCTATTCATGTGTATGCCATAAAATGTACAGACTGCACAATATTATCAGGTTCATGTCAGTTAGCCTTAACTTCAGAAATTTCCTAACTTTTGAGTCTTTTATCTCCCCCTTACCACTGAACTAATTCTAATTTTTTTGATTAATTGGAAGTAAAAATATGCATAGCTTTTATAGGTGAGTTTTGGTTTTCCTTGCTGTTGCTTTCTCCTGAAACTCCTAGCTGTCTCTTTCCAGCTGCCACAGTTAGCTTCTGTTTGTCTCTGGTGTGTATGTATGCACGCATGCTCCTTGGAGCTCTGTTTTTTTGCCTTTGGCTAATCTATCTGTTACTAGACAAGTGGGTGTAGACGGCAGGGCTCAGCAGTCTGAGTCCGAGAGTAGTTTTCTTCTAGAGCAGGTAGTAATTTGTTTTCCTCCATAGTTTATGCCATTGTAAAGAAATATGTAGTATGAAATATTTCCAAAAAATAAAAAGGGAGGGGCAGTGATTCTCATAGGAGTAGTTATGCTTTAATAAATGGATGGGTTTTGTACTATCACTGACAGAGAGAAACCAGGATTGAGAAACAAAAGCCCAGCTATGAACTGGCTGTCACTCGTGTGTGCCAATCCCTGAATACCCTGTTTCCCCGAAAGTAAGACATCCCCCGAAAATAAGACCTACTTCCAGTTTTGCCTCTCGCTGTAATATAAGGCATCCCCCCGAAAATAAGACCTCCCCGATAATAAGGCCACCCCGGAATATAAGGCCCCGAAGCTCCAGGAAAAATAAGACCTCCCCTGAAAATAAGACCTAGCACATCTTTGGGAGCAAAAATTAATATAAGGCCTGGTCTACACTAGGACTTTAATTCGGATTTAGCTGCCTTCATCCGAATTAACCCTTCACCCGTCCACACTACAGAGCCAGTTAATTCGAATTAAAGGGCCCTTTAAATCGATTTCTGTACTCCACCTCGACGAACGGAGTAGAGCCTAAATCGATTTTGTTAATTCGAATTAGGGTTAGTGTGGACGCACACCACCGAATTACTGTGTTTAAGTTAATGGGGTAGTGTGGCCGCACACCACCGAATTAATGTGGTTTAAAACCGAATTAAGGTGCTTAGTGTGGCCGCGCACAATCGAATTTATACAACCTGTTTCCCAAATTCGAATTATCTAAATTCGGATTAATCCTGTAGTGTAGACATACCCTAAGACACTGTCTTATTTTCGGGGAAACAGGGTATTTACTTTGGAAAATAGTAGCATGTAGTTAGCAGTCTAGTTCAATACTAGAAATGTTCCACAGTAAAGTTAATGCTAATTAAGAGCTTCGCCTCATAAAATTGACTTTCTCTCTCTCTAACTCAGTCTGTTACAGGTATTTTTCAATTAAAATCCTGTCCATTCTTTACTTACAAAGCCACAGCAGCATTATTTTCATCCATTCTTTACAGGGGAGGTAATACTAGAATAAGAGTTTTCTGAAAGACCTAAATTCCATTTAACTGAACAGAGAATCAGTATTTTTCCCTATGGCAGTCAACAGAGACATGAATTTTAATATAGGAGACCAACTATATCATGTATGTAAATTTGTAGGCAACCATAATTCATAAAGGTACTGCACAGAAATATTTAGGAATGCTGACATTTAGCTTACCATCATGAAGCTTCTAAGATAATGCCTTGCCACGAACAAGGGCATTTCACCTCTCTCTCTCTCTCTCTCTGACCTATAGTTTCAGACTATCTACAGACTCAGGCAGATGAAAGCGCCTTGCTTTACCTTTTGTTCTCATTTTTAAGGTTGTTTTCACAGCCATAAAGGCTCAAGAATTAAATCTTTTTTTTTTTTTTTTGGTAAGCAAAACACTTAAAGCACAACAACAGCACAGCTGTGCCTCTGCAACTACGCCACTATAGTGCTTCAATGTAGACACTGCCTACGCCAACAGGAGGGATTCTCCCCGGCACGTAGGTAATCCACTTCCCCAAGCGGTGGTAGCTAGGTTGACTGAGGAATTCTTCCATTGACCTAGAGCTGTCTATACCAGGGTTAGGTTGGTATAGCTACGTCTCTTAGTGGTGTGGATTTTTCACACCCTGAGAGACGTAGCTCTATCAAAGTAAATTCCTAGTGTAGATCAGGCCTTAGAATCTGGAGCACAAGATGGAAGCTTCCTAAAAGAAGTGCCAGTTCACTGAATCACTGCCCAATTCCACCCCTGTCAAAAAGTGAAGGTGCAGTCCCCCCACCAATGAATTTAAAATCTAAAGCCCTGATATTGGGATGAGTTTCAACCAGACACTCCCCCGTGCTTGCCCAGAGCCCCTTTAAAGTCCAGGAGGGTTTTACCCACACAGAGCTGATAGCAAGAAAAGGCATAAGTTTAATGTCTGTATTGAAAATAATCATTTACAAGATTCCTTTTCGAAGAGGGATTTTAAAGGACGTGTGAGTGGAGGCATAGTAGATAGGGTCAGGAAGGGAGAGGTAGACATAGATAGGCGTCTGCCTGAAAGAAGTCATGGAAGTTGGCATGAAAAAAGGACTTGCAGGCCTTGTCTACACTTGCGGTGGCACGTGAGTTACATGGAGCTACATACAGCAGTGAAAGGTAGTCTGTGTCCTCAGTGGGGTACGTAGCTTCCTGTGGCAGTGAAAGGCTCTGGCAGGGCTGAGACAGCAAGGTACTACACTGCAGAAATAGCAGTGTAAACGTGGGAGTCAATGCTTGGGCATGTAGAGAGCCATCTAGGGTATATATCCTAGGGTTATGGCATGTCTTTATTCACCTAAGTGGTGCTTCACTGTCCACACTGATATTTGTACCTTTGCTAGCTGGGCATGCAGTGTCTGTACTTTACGTGTCTCTGCAAGTGTATATCTACTCACAGAAGGCATGTAAATGCATTCAGTGTGGGCCGAGTGAAGAGAGCATTTAGGGATGCAGAAGGAGACAAGAACAGAGGTTGCCTGGGGTTACACTGTAGAGACTTGAAAGGGAGAACAGAGACTTTAAATATGATTTGTGATGCTGTAGAAACAATGAAGAGATTGTATGGTGAGAGATGATCAAAACTGTGCTGAGCAGATTGTAGGAGAGGCACAGTAATGACGGGAAGACCAGACACAGGTGGTTGCAGTAGCTGAGGTACAAAACTAGAAAAAGTTTTTTACGGTGGGAATGGAGAGCAGTGGGCATATTTGGGATATATTGGGGAGGAGAAAGCAGCAGCATATGGAGTTATGGGGTAGGACTGGTTGAAACATCCCTATTAATTTCAGTGAAATGTTATGAAGAAAGTGCCATTTTTGTTCCCTTCAAAATGTATTGTGGAAATTTTTGACGAGAAAATTCAAAATGAAACAAAAAAGACCTCTTTCACAATGAAAACTTTCACTGTGGTTTTAGGAGATTTCTTTTTTCTTTTTTCTTTTTTTGTTTGTTTATTTCTTTGTTTCAAACCCTCCCCCCTTTTACTGTTTTTTCGTTAGAAAAGGTTGAGGAGAAGTAAAAAAGGGAGAGAAAACGGGAGAATTTTCATCTTCCTCCACACATGCACTTTCTTTCCCTTTTAATACTTTTTTTCTCCTTTTTCCACAGAAGAGAGGAGAAGTAGTAGGGGAGGGCTAACAAAACACTGAAAATCAAAAAACTTTTTTCTTTAGATGACAAAAACAAAAGCTTTGTTTCAAAAATCGAAAAATGATGATCAGATGAGATATTTTACACAAAAATGTTGGATTTGGTTAAAAAGCCATCTTTTGTCAAAAGCTTTTTGTGTGGAAAAAAAAAATTAACCAGTTCTAGTTGTGTGCCTCTGGGACAGGGATGAGGGTGAGGTTGTTTATGCAAATGGTGAGTGGTGAAGGAACAGTTTTGGAGGAAAGTTGGAGGACATCTCTGTTCTCCAAGCTAAGTTCCTTGTCAATAAATACATCTCTTCTTACCAAGAAAACCAAAGCTAAAAGTCCCATCTCTGAGGTCGAGTGCGGGAATAAGTGAGTTGATAATTATTTACTATAGATTTATTTGTGCACTTGTAATTGTATTATATGGGCTCATCTACCATTGTGTTTTCATGCACTGAGCACAAGAGGCTGATGAACTGTGAAAATGAAAAGGCAAATGTTTATAAGGATCCTTTTTTGGGGGAAGGGGGGGATATACAGGCTTATAAAACATTCCAGCAGAGAATGAGTTTTTGTGTGTTTGCCAGGATGGTTATTTTTGACAAATGAGTACATTCTGAGAGGAGAGAACACCCATCTGTCTGTATGAAATTATCTGTTGGGAGTTTACATGGGGATAGGAAATGCAATGTTAACTTTTCTATCATCCTAAATTTATGAAATCTTATGTCTGCTTCGTAAAATGAAAATAGTGGGTTATATTTAGGTACTCTAAACATGTATAGTGGCCCTAATTCAGGAAAGCATTTAAGCACATGATTAAGTCTGTCTCTGTTTGGGACAACACTTAAACTTCTTTAAGCACATACTTAATTCCAATTGACTTCAGCACTTAAAACAGGGCTAAACTCCACTTTACAATTTGTAGCCTTCCTTGAGTACCCTTGGTGGACCCACTAGTGCAGTTACAACCCGGTGGCTGGCCATCAGTTGTTGAAACCAAGGAAAAATCCTGATGTAGACAGGGTTCAAGATAGTCCATCATGCACAGGTAGGACCTTCTGCAGAACTACAACAAATTCCGAGCTGTGACAAGAATTTTAAAAGAGCTGGTTGAGGAGCTTGCTGGACCATTTATGTTGAGTTTCAATAACATCAGAGAAGTTCCAGAAGACTGGAAGAAAGTTAATGTTGTGCCAATATTTAAAAACTGTAAACAGGATGGCCTGGGTAATTATAGGCCTGTTAGTCTGATACTGATCCTAGGCAAAATAGTGGAGCAACTGATATGGGACTCAATAAAGCGTAACAGGAGGATAATTAATGCCAGTCAAATTGGATTTATGGAAAATGGATACTGTCAAACTAACTTGATGTCTTTTTTTTTATGAGATTACAAGATTGGTTGATAAAGTTAATAATGTTGGTGTAATATGCTTAGACTTCTCTAAGATGTTAACTTGATACCACATCACATTTTGAATAAAAAAACTAGAAAGATATAAATTAACATAGCACACATTACGTGGATTAAAAGTTGGCTAACTGATAGGTCTCAAACAGTAACTGTAAATGTGGAATCATGATCGAGCAGATGTGTTTCTAGTGGGGTCCTGCAGGGATTAGTTCCTAGCCTAACACTATTTCACATTTTTATCAATGACCTGTAAGAAAACATAAAATCATCACTGTTAAAGTTTGTAGATGACACAAAAGTTGGTGGAGTAGTAAATAATGAAGAGAACAGGTCACTAGTACAGAACGCTGGATCGGCGAGTAGTGATCGATCTATCGGGGATCAATTTATCACGTCTAGTGTAGACGCGATAAATTGATCCCCGATCGCTCTGTCGTCGACTCCTGTACTCCACCGCGGCGAGAGGCGGAAGCAGAGTCGACGGGGGAGCGGCGGCAGTCAACCCCGCGCCATAAGTCAACCTAAGATACGTCGACTTCAGCTACGCTATTCTCGTAGCTGAAGTTGCGTATCTTAGGTCAATCCCTACCCCTCCATCCCCCCCACCCAGTGTAGACCAGGCCTAAGTTCAGTAGTTTCTAACACTTCAAATATAGAGGCTCTCCTGTTAATACTGAAAGGAACTGACACAGATAACTTCCAGAATTCTAGAATAGTTTCTGACACTCTAAACTCAGTGGTTTTCAAATTTGAGGTTCAAAATTTTCTGCAGAACCTAAGCTTATTTAAAGATGTTTCTAGCATTCTGCTTGCAAAGATAAACCTAATTACCACAGCTATTTTAATTCAGAAACTTACTGAATATATAACAGTGGTGGGCAACCTGCAGCCCATCAGAGTAATCTGATTGCGGGCCACAAGACATTTTGCTGATGTTGACCATCTGCAGGCATGGCCCCCCACAGCTCCCAGTGTCCACGGTTCGCGGTCAGCGTCAGCAAAATGTCTCATGGCCTGCAATCAGATTACCCTGATGGGCCACAGGGTGCCCACCACTGATATATAACATTGAAGAACGTGCAGTTCTTTATGGCCTGAAACCAGTGCTAATGGAATCCAACTGAAGTCTTTTTCATGTATTTACAATGGCTCTGGATCAGGCCTGATATTTTAAATAGCAATGTATACATGATACTTACTGATAGATTTATCCAACCATAGACATCTATATTAAATATTATATTAACATTCAAATGTAGTGAATGCCAACACCTGTGCGGCCATATATGGCATAATGAACTTTTATTTTAAACAACAAATTGTTATTTATTATAGATTTTCATGAGGGAAGTGTGGTGAAATGAGGCATATAGAATTCTGAGACATATGGTCATGTGAGGGAAAAGATGAGCTTTTTAGGGTGGCAGATGGAATGAGTGACCTGGTATTGATGTCATGATTGCGGGAGGAAAGGTTAAGAGTCTGCATTAGAAACATACATTGAGCAGGGGCAGTTTGGAATAGGGATGTAAAATATTAAACAGTTAACTGCATTAGGCTTACTGTTAACCCACCCTAACCATTAACCCCCAGCCCCAGGCCAACTGGAGCAGCCCCAGCCCCGCCAGCTGGCCAGAGCAGCCCCAGCCCCTCTCCCTTTAATCAGTTAACCAGTTAAATGATATAATTTTAATCGTTTATGGTTAACTTTTTAATCAATATTTACATTCCTAGTTTGGAAAGGTAAAGAATATCACTGTTGGTTATATTTTGCAGAGGGATAATAGCAGTCAGTCATATTCTCCCTGTATAAGAATTGTGTTTTCTCTCTCTGATTGTACATGATATAATTCCATTGTGCTGGCTTTACTGGGACTGTCACACAGGCAAGTATGTGCTACAATGGTGAATAATGTGACCCTTTGAAAGCACACACTTTAGAATATGTTACTGATGTCTAAAAGCCAGCAGAGGGAGGAATTTCACTTCAAAAGCTGCTGGAGAGCTCTGCCTTGTAACAAAACTGAAAAGAGGGATTATTTGCCTTGATAAAAAAAAAGAAATTAAGTATCATGAAAAGTGATCTTAATAGTATTAATGTCCCCTAATTATTTCTTTATATGTATTTGTAGATGGTTACAATGACAGCTTTTTTGTAGTCTGGGTGAATTTAGTACTTTAAACTTCTCCTCCTATGTCAAGTTTCTCATTCCTTCTTCTAAGGTGATTAAACTGGGTCTCTTGGGTTTTGGGGTGGGGGTTTGTTTTGTTTTTGTTTTTAATTTCAGATTTTCTTTTATAATACTGTGTGGTACCCTCCCCACACACTCCATGAGTTCTTGAAAATGTCTGAACCATTTTTCCTTAGACTTTTCTTAGAAAACAAACACACACCAAAATAATTAGTTTATCGACTGACAAGCGTGACAAATTTCAGTCAGAATTATTAAAGTTTGGCAACATTATAAGCAGCTGAAGAAGACCTTTCACAGTGCAAATGCTTGTGCAGCCTTAGCTAAAGATATCTTTATGCACTCTACTTGTAACTGATACAGGAATTGCACCTCTTTCTAAAATAAAAATAAATACATAAATTAAAAACTGAACAGAGTGTAACTTTTCAGAGAATAGAGATACAGATATTCCCAACTTTCCTTCCCAACTCCATCCAGTTTACTACTTCTGTGTGAAATCTCCTTTCAAGTGGTAGGATTTTTAAGTTAAAACCCCATAGTAACTGAGTACTCTATCAAACTTTTTTAGTTCATAAACTTATTCCTGTGCTAGGTCAAGCTGTGCTGATTCAGTATGGCCAATGTGAGTATGTCAGCACCAGCACTGGAGAAAGGAAACAGTTTGACTGGAGATCTGAACAGTGACTAAATGATTAACTTGGAAAACTTGTCTTTCATTGCTTGACTGACATTTTTAGAAACATTGCATAGCCTGTTTTAGATAACTGATTCTTTTTTTAAACTGACAGATTTGCAACTTCACTTGAGTGTTACATAGTAAGCATGAGTCAGCAGACAGGCATTAGTTCCTTTGTTGGTTCACACAAGAAGTAGAATAAGGTATTAACATAAATCCTGGTAGTGGCCTTTTAGTTTGGCATAATAGATACAGCAATTTCCTACAGTATCCTTAAAATACTTTATTGTATTACATTTATGTGTTATTGTGGGCTGGGATTGTATGTAACTTCTATAGCAAGGCGATATGACAGATGTAAGATCTGGGAATTCAAAAGCCTGTGTTGAAAATGTGCCAGACAAGTATGGACTTTTGGGACAATAAGTGGATTTCTTGGAAAATCCCTAGGCAGAGTTTAATGCACATTCCCTAACTCTGGTTATGCAGAAGCCCAGCCTTTTGAAGCTTAGCACTGAGGAGATGGTCATTGTTTGCTGATTCCCTGTTACAGAACACAAAGATCAAAGCCCCAAGCACTATAAAAAACTGGCTGGTCTGCCCAGTCTTGTTTCTGGATCTAAAGCAAATGAAGTGTGGGGAAAACCTATTTGTAGATTTTGAAGGACTAAAACCTAAGAGAACCCTAGGTTGGAATTGGGGTGACCTCTGGTAAGCTTTTTAGTATGCATATAGGTTCTTTTATTGTTTTAATACGTTTTCTCTGTAATACCTTTACCCTAAGAATAAATCTGCTTGCTTAAAAGGAGTTGTATGGTAATTTATAACTAGGTTTGGAAGAATTAGATTTTTATTGGTGTATGTTGATGTAACCATACAAACACAAACTGAAGGAAAAATATTTTCATCAATAATAATAGAAATGTACAGATAGGCAAAGTAAGAAAAATGCTGCTTAAGAACATATTAGAGTTTGATTTAGGATTAAGGATATTTACTTCGGATATTTTGACATGTGAAATTGACAAGCTGTGTTTTAATGGTTATAAAGCTTTAATTTTTTGACTCTCAATGTCTACATTAATAATTATTGTCTGATCCATCCTGTTGTCTGACCCCCCACACCTATAATTTTGCACAACTGTGAAAATTTAAATAATTAAAAATTGAAAAAAATGCTTAAAAAGAAGCATTGATATTATCAGTTGACAAAAACAATCAAATTCTGCCAAGCCTGTTTATAATTGTGGACAATACACTGGTCATAACCCTCAGAGAGAAACCAAAGCACAGATTCTGGCCTTTCTAGGTGGTCTGGTTTGCTGGGCATTTCACAGTGTAAGGCAGAGAGTTGTGCACCCTTAAAATCCCCAGTCAGGAGGCAGACAGGCATTTGTCTCTGCCCAAGAGTGGTGATGTCTGGAAGCCTGAACCCTAAAGTGGGTGCCTTTGGTGGACCACAGAGGGGGAACAGAGGTGCGGTTGCCCTGAAGTTGTGCTAGCTAGTACTAAATTTTTTCTTTATTTGGGACTCTAAATGTGAAAAGGTGTCTTGCTGAATTTACAACTTGGTATTCTGTGGAAGTGAGCAAAGGGGCAGAACTTAGTTTGGAATAACTTTTTTCAAAAAAAATTTTGTTTTTGTTTTCCCTATTCCCCGTTTAATTGAATGTCACCTGAATTAATATAGAATATATCCAAACTGTATGGCACTAATTTGGATCTGACTGATAATAGTACTTTACACCAGTGTAATTCCATTGATTTCTTTGCATTTACTCTTATTAGCTCTGGTCAGAGCTGACTCAAGCCCCTTAATTTTAATGGACTCACTAATACAACATGTACATCTAGACAAGAACAAATTGAAATTATCTAAACTCTAAATTGGGAAGTTTAGTCTGAATTCAGACTAATCTGAAATTACAATTTGGATTCAGTAGCCAGATATTGTGGAGATTTTTACTGGTGATGTTTACAAGTAAACCTGCTGGTCCAATTTAGCTAATAATTTTGGTTCTTGGTCTAGGGAATATCTGTTTCTACTGGTATCAGATTTTCAGCAGCAGTGTTTTCTTGGCAACTATCTGAACACTAGTTCTGAATTTCTAAGCTCAGAGCTTTTGAGATTCAAGATGTCTGCCATTCTAATGTCTATGTCCATATTACAACTTCCGTGGTGTTGAAAAGGCAGATTCTGCTCTGAAAGTCGAGTGGAAGAGTTTATTTAAGTGCAATTCTGTTTTACACATATGTAATTTGAGACTTCTTTCTAATGAAGTAAAAATGTTCATAGCACATGGGGAAATGCCCCCTCCATCCCCAATGGAATATAAAGTGCTGTTAGGAAGAGACTCAAGGAAATGCTTTTATTAATGCTTCCATTAACTCCGGAGAGGTTTCCTGGATTGTAGATTTAGGTGCTCTCATTCTGTCACTCAGAGTTATACAGCCGTATTGTACTAGCTGGTGTGTTTCCAACAGCTTTAGTTGACTGCAAAATTTTCCATCTTTTTAATGTGATTTTTAATATCTTCCTTTTTCTTTCCAGTTCTTTTACCTATTTGCACTTAGAGTTTTACAATTAATTTCATATTACGTTTTGTCTTATTTATAGAGACCTTTTTGGAATATAGGAAGTGGTAAATATAAGACAACTGAACAGGGAAAGATATAACAATGAAGAAGTGTTGGTATTTGGCTACTTGTAGTATATTGATTCCTAGTCATGCTTTTTGTGAAAGCATACAATAAGCCTGTGCTGATTCTATCCCAAAAAATAACCCATTATAATGCACTTAGTCTGTTTTATTCATATGGCGATTCACTTAATTCCAAGTCCATGGCTAAAAAAATATTTTGCAAAACACATGTATGCACACCAATAAAAGATGTGAAACAAAAGCCTAAAGTTCTCCTCCACTCAGTTTGCCTCATATCCCAACTCAGTCCAGTCTGTTCCTCTCCTTGCTTGGCTGCTCAGGAAGATGAAAGTGATGGTGGATATTGTAGCACAGAAAATGCCATCTGAAAATGATGTTCATGTGGCCAGGAGCTATCTTACGAAGATCTTGAGAAGTTCCATGAGGTACAGTACTGGTTTTATAAAGTGCATCATTCCCATTCCTTCTCCTTTGCAGAATGTCTCATTCCTTTTGCCAAACCTAGAGGAAACCAGTGTGAAAGTCCTCTCCTCCCACTTCCATTTCCTCATACACCAAATGTTACCTGTGATGTGGTAGTTTTCTAGTCTTGTGTTTCACTTGTCATATGTGTTAAAAAGGTCATTTTCTCGTAATATAGAGACTTTAACTTCTTTGTTGCACTGATGGCAGAACTGAAGCACTAAAGGTGTCATGAATTTACCTAAAAGACAACTGTAGTTTACTTCTCCAATATCAACAGCACTGAAATAAACTGAGGAAATAAACTCCTGGTGGCTGCTGCTAAATAAAAAACTCCTCCCTCCCTCCCTCCCTCAACTCTTCCCCCTCCCTCCCAGTGCCTCCTGCATGCCGGGGAGCAGCTGTTTCCCAGTGTGCAGGAGGTGCTGGGAGGGAGGGTGAGGAGCGGGGACAGGATGGGCTCGGGGGAGGGGGTGGAATCATGTCTGGGGCCGCTGGCCCTGCTGATCAACCTCTTCCCCTCCCTCTCAGCGTGTCCTGCATGCTGGGGAACAGCTGTTCAGCAGCGTGCAGGAGGCGCTGGGAGGAAGAGGGAGGAGCGGGGATGGGGCGCACTTAAGGGAGGAGGTGGAAAGAGGAGGGGCAAGGGTGGAACGGGCGGGAAGAGGTGGGGTGGGGGTGGGGCCTTGGGGGAAGGGGTAGAGTGGGGACGGGGCCTGAGGCTGAGTGGGGGGTTTGGGGTCCATGAAAAATTGTAAATCAAAATGGGGGTCCTCGGGTTGCTAAAGTTTGAGAACTGCTGCTCTAGGAGAATGCCTGATATGTCCTGAGGCGCGCTACACAAGGCTGAGCTTCTGCTCCTGGGATGAAGACCTTGAGTCCCACTCCTGGAGCTTGTGTGCAATGACAGTGTGATAGCTCCACTTAACTTACTTTCTTCACGTTGCTTCTGAGACAGAGAGCAGTGAAACTACCTGGCATCATGGAAAGAGAATAGTCTAGAATGAATTTGCTTCTGTTCATTGCAGCAAATCAAATGCACCAAAAACATAAACAAAAGCCTACTGAAGTGCCTAGGATTTCTGGTAATCTTATAGGAGCCCCTGTTGTACTCCGTGGCCCCAGGACCTCTCAGTAAAACTACAGCTGCCTTGTGGAAATACTTTATGTACTGTATGTGGAGAATATGGGAAGGCAGTTAACAGGAACCTGGCACAACCTTCCATGTTGTCTGTTGCTACAAAGAGTCTCAAAAAAGGGATTTTTCTGCACTGGGGGAGAGAGGCCGAGTTAAATATTTAGCTTAGTTTGTTTTAAATCTAGTGACTATTTTATAATCCAGTTAAAAGAAAGAGGGTGAATAAGGGAAGGAAAAGATGTCTGTCTGTTAAAGGATCGGACTCAGGAGTTCTGGGTTCTGGCTGCAGCTCTGTGATCTTGGATACGTTACTTATGCTTGCTAGGGAACATTGTCCAAAGTCCCGTTGACTTTCAATGAAGCTTAGGCTTCAAAGTGCCTAAGCCATTTTTGAAAAAGGTATATTGGCTCCTGAGTCACCTAAAGTACTTTTGAAAATTTTATCCAATAATATTTACCTACTTAAGACTTAATTAATAATAATTTGCACTTCCATTCAAGGACTTTACTACTACTACTACTACTATTATCATTATTATCATTAAATAATTGTCAAGCTACAGTGGGGTGAAAGCATTAAGGTTGAGAACGGTTTCACAGGATGATTCTAGAAGACCAAAATCTAGAGACTTACTATTTGGATTGGTAAATAGGGGGTCTCTGGAATTATTTAGGTGAAAAGTTTTGGACTAAAGTTATGCATCTGAACCAATATTTAGGCCCCTGCATAAATTATCTGACTTTCAGAGGGGCAGAACACCCACAGTTCCCATTGATTTCTATGGGAACTGCTGGTCTTTAGCATATTTGAAAGGTAGGTGATTTTACTTAGGTGCTAACTTTAGATACACAGCTTTAACCTTTAATTTATTTTGGATGCTCTGAGTCATTTGAATGCTAGAGCAGAACTGGGTTTGTGTTAGAAGTCAGGCCTCTGTCACCCTTACAAACTGGGATAGAATAAAAATATTTATGGCTTTGTCCTTCCTCCAGTCCTTAATCTCTCTCCTCCCCAGCCCTTCCCACATACACACCTACACAACAAACTTTACAAAATCTTATTCAAGAGTCGCCATGTTATAAAATGAGACATAAAGCTCACTGGTCCTTTGAATAGTGAAAGTTCCGAATAAATTCTAGGTACTTATTTACCTGTCTTAAAAATACAACCACAAACCTTGCATTGAATTAATGTTTCATTGTCTGTGTGTCAAGTGTTTTGAAGGCAAGTTGGCATCTTTTCAAAACTGGCTTGTCGAGCATTACATAGCACATTGTAATTTAAACTTATTTTGCATCTGTTTTGTCTCTCTCAAGTTAATTAGATTTGGTGCCCAATGTTTTTCACTGCATGTCACCTTATTAGGAGATCTGTATTAAAAGTATGTGCTCTAACTCTTTCATTTCAGAAGAAATGATCTAGCCTGCAGGCCCCACTCCTGGCATGCAACCAAATTCACAGAGAATCAGCCTGAGGCAGCCACGTCACAGCTCTCCTCAACCAATGTCTGCACTTCCTGGCACTCCCGGTATCATGCAAGGTGAGTTTCTGTTTAAGCTGCACGTATCAAGCTCCCACGGTAAGAGAACAATAATGTGCCTCATATTGTTCATGATTTTAAACCGTGAACATGAAATCTTTTGATTTCATTTATATTGTAATCTGTTTTTAAAATGTGAAGATAATATTGAGAATGCCCAATATATCAACAAGTGGGTGAAGAGCTGCTAATATTAATTTAGTTCAGGAATATATTTCATTATGTACGTATGTAAATAAAAGGCAGCTGAAAGGTGTTTTTTTCTTGCTGTGCATTTCTTTTCCACATCCACTTTTTAGTGTCATAAATCTTTGTAAGGGCAGGTGGAAGGGTATACTAAATGCATTAATATCTTCAGTACAATGGAAAAATACCAGAGGTATTGTTAGAAAGCAAGATTCTTTGAAAAGGAATATAAACTCTCTCTTAGGGGAGGCAGAGCATTTTTGTTTTAGACATTAAGATATTGACTGTTTCATTAGTGAAATTACTTCCCATAATCTGATCTCCACTCTGGTACATGTTCAGTGTTTGTTTCTAGCAAGAGAGAGGTCAATGACTGTCTCTTTCTATAGTTAAAATACTTACATTTGTTAGGTCTCATTCAACCCTGTAATGGAAATCCTGGCATCTTTGTTTTGGTCGTGAAACTTCTTTCATTTTTTAGTAGAGCATGATAGGATCTGATTACAAGACCTTATTAATTTCCTCCTTATAAATTACACTCTTTTAGCAACAAACCTCATGAAAATGTTATTTTCCTCTCAATTTAACTCCAATTTGGAGCATAGTTATGCTAGGAATTAGGGGAAATCACTCTGGGATACATTCCTAAGTTATAAAGCTGTCTTGGGATTCTGTACTTTATTGCTGTAGATTCTCCATCATAGCTTTCTTTTCTTAATACTTTGTGGTACAACCCGCCCCACCCCCTTACTTTAGGATTTCGTTTTATGAAGCTGTAACTAATTAGATCTTTTAAAAAGTTCCCTGCTATTTTTTAAAAAATAGTTTGCATTCAGCCCGTAAAGAGTAATACAAGTACTAATTTTTATTTAAAGAAAATCCCGCACATTTTGATCCTCCCCCCACATCTTTACATTGTAACATTTTATTGCTAGAGGGGCTTTTATACGTTCTATTTCTCAACTTCTTGATAATGCTTCCTCTCAGCTTACCTGGCACTGTACTGTGTATTTAAATAGTACATGGGCGGCATTCCACTTACATTGCTGAACAGAGCAGGAGACCACATGCAGCCAGACAAATATCCAGAAATTCTTACAGCTATACTTCTGAGTTGTGATGTTAGTTGTATAGCACTTTAGACTAGTTGTATAGCACTTTAGACTAGAAGTCATTACTATGTATTTTGACAGAGGTGTTACACTGATATGCTTTCTGCTCATCTCCCATGGCTACCCAGATGAAACTTAAAGTTCTGTTTGTCAGAGTAGAGAATAATTATTTACAGCCTGATCTGGAGGGGTGCTGAGTACCTACAGTTCACAACTGAAGGCAGTGGATTCAGATTAGACCCATGAATTGCAAATTAGGATTAAGAGGGATAGTGTCTCTCCTTCATTTTGATCAATGCCAAGCATGCTGTTATCACTGAACAAATAAAAACCAGCAGGAGCCCCAATGTCCTGCCATACATTCCTTAACAATGAAAAAGGTTCTAATGTCCAAGGCACTTTCTGTGTGAAACATTGTATTTGCCTAATGTACTACTATCAAGATCTCTCTAATTAATTAGTTAAATATTTTGAACACTTAGAATATGAAAGTCCCCATATAAAGCCATATGTTAGTGCGCCCTATCATTAAAAATATTGTTTGAAAAGAAAAAGCGATATAGTTTATATCTTTGTGTGTTTTACATAAGCTGTTTGCTTCCTTGGTCATCCTGGTTGTATAATTAAACACCATGTCTTAATTTTATGCCTCTGACCGTATTGAGTGAAATGAAAAAAGTTCAAAGGCAATTTTTCTTTTGCCATTTTAGCAACTGCTGTGTAAACCGCAGGACTAGAGAGGGGTGTTCATTTCCATTTAAATTTCTTGACAGAGAGAGGAATTCTGTTGTATCTAAACTATACAAGAGTGACCATTAAATGGATATATAATTTAATTATTAGCTTTCACTGTGTGTGTTACAAAAAGTTTGATGGACACTGTAGTGAGGTGGCTGCCCCATTCCCGCAGAACAGGGGTTAAAAACAGTCCTGGAGAGGGCTGTGGCTGGGATAAAAGGAGTGAGAGCAGATGAGGGAGTTGCTGACCACAGGTGTTGCCAGCTCAATCAGGGCCCAGCTGGCCCTGATAAGATGGCTGGGGGCCAGGAGCTGTGGAAGTCTCACTCTAGCCCTGGAGTAGGAAGGGCTAGCTGCCTGAGAGCAAGGTACCTGAAGTATAGCAGTGATGGGGAAGGGCAAGAGGAGCTGTGGAGCTCCAGCCTAGTAAACCCCCAGGCTGCAGGCCTTGGTGAAGGCTTACAAAGTTACAGGGGCTACAGAGGTGCACCCTGGGAATAGGCAGAGGCAGCTGGTCCTATCCCCTTGCCAATGATGAGTGGCTATTACAGACTGCAGTCTGCCCCAGTGAGCAGGGGCTAGATGATGGCGGGCAGTAGCCACTGAGACAAGGTGGGTTTAGAGCATTGGGGGTTCCCCTGCGAGGGGAAACCCAGAGTAAGGGGGTACTGCTGGGGGCAGAACCCTGAGGAAAGGGGTACCGGGGTCCGGCAAGGACATGGGGCCTAAGGCAGGCGAGACACCAGCCAGAAGGAGGCGCTCCGTAGCTGGAGTTGAGGTAATTCCCAAGATGACCAGCAGGAGGCGCTGCACCGGTGAGTCTCAACCTTGCTACAGACACTTTATATAGTAGTTTTAGAGAAGTGGAACAATGCTGGAATTTCTAGCATTGTTCTGTGCCTGTGTGAGAAATCAGTCCGTTTTGTACCAGTCTTTGACTAGCAGTGTCTGATAAGTTTGATGCTCTGCCTCTCTAGCTACTAGAAGGAAAAAGGAGCCGCCTTCTTCTCCCCTTCCCTCATGTGGCTCAGCTTCTTCAAGGGGTGGGGTGGTCTTCTGCTCCTCATCCACAGCTTCATTGTTGTTGAAAAGTAGGGTGGATCTCCACTACTGAATACCTCCTCTGCTCTCCTGCCTTGTGAGAAGAGGCAGGGAAGACAGTGGTCTCTGCTACTTTATCCTATTCTCCATTTCTTAGGTCATCCTACTCTGTATATAACTTAAGTGCCTGCCTCTGCTTCTGCTCTTAGCTTTCCTAAGCATTTCTACAAATTGGCATGGTTTTTGACAGTTTCTCTGCTGCTCATGGGATTCTAAGGAGCACTGCAGAATCTGGCCAGAGTCTGGTTAATTTCAATCTGCTATATAGTCATGTAGGTATAATTGCTCTCCCCTCTGAACTGCTGTAGTGCCTTTCATCCAAGAACCACAAAGTGCTTGATAAGCTTCATAATACATAGAACCATAGAAATGTAGGGCTCGAAGGGTCCTTGAAAGGTCATCAAGTCCAACCCTACATCAGCCTTGACAGGTGTTTGTGCAACCTATTCTTAAAAACCTCCAGTGATGGGGATTCCACAACCTTTTTTAGAAGCCTATTACAGAGTTTAACTATCCTTATAATTAAAAAGGTTTTCCCAAAACCTAAGCTAAATCTCCCCTACCCATTACTTCTTATCCTACCCTCAGTGGACATGGAGAACAATTGATCACTGTCCTCTTTACAACAGCCCTTAACATATATGAAGACTGTTATCAGGTCCCCCCTCAGTCTTCTTTCCTCAAAACTAAACATCCCCAGCTTTTTAATCCTTTCCTCATAGGTCAGGTTTTCTAAAAGTGTGATAAATGGCGAGTGGAAAGGTAGGGATGGGCAAAGTTGTGAAGGGCCTTGAATGCAAGGAAAAAAGCTCGAATTTAGTGCGGGGAAGCAGGGAGAACTAATATCAGGGTGTGACGGGTTGGATCACAAAATCCCCTTTTGGGACTGCCACCTGATGTACTTTGACTACCTCTGAGTCTGTTTTCCCTGCCAGCTTAGGACTTCAGTGCCTTGCCTAACATGCTTGCCTGTTACAAACCCAGACCCAGGTCTGAACCACGTCCCCTAAAAGCTGCAGGCTTAACTGAAAACAGCTTAAGAAGTGTTCCTGTCTCCAACACTCAGATGCCCAGCTCCCAATGGGGTTCAAACCCTAAATAAATCTGTTTTACCCCGTATAAAGCTTATACAAGGTAAACTCGTAAATTGTTCACCCTCTATAACACTGATAGAGAAATGCACAGCTGTCTGCCCCCCCAGGTATTAATGCATACTCTGGGTTAATTAATAAGTAAAAAGTGATTTTATTAAATACAGAAAGTAGGATTTAAGTGGTTCCAAGTGATAACAGACAGAACAAAGTGAATTACCAAACAAAATAAAATAAAACACGCAAGTCTAAACCTAATACAGTAAGAAAGTGATTACAGATGAAATCTCACCCTCAGAGATGTTCCAGTAAGCTTCTTTTACAGACTAGCCTCCTTCTAGTCTGGGTCCAGCAATCACTAACACCCCTGTGGTTACTGTCCTTTGTTCCAGTTTCTTTCAGGTAGCCTCTCCACCCCCAAAGGATATCTCTTGAACCAGCTGAAGACAAAATGGAGGGGTCTCCCAGGGGCTTAAACAGACTTTCTCTTGTGGGTGCAGGTCCCCTCCTCTCTCCTATCCAGAATTCAGCTCCAAGATGGAGTTTTGGAGTCACATGGGCAAGTCACATGTACATGCATGACTGAGTTCCTTACCAGCCAGGTCACATTCCTGGGAAAGCTCAGATGTGGATTGGCATCTCCAAGTTCATTGTTAGCTTAAGTGTTTCTTGATTGGGCACTTACTGAGAATAGTCTTTTCTCAGGAAGCTGACCAACTGCTTCACTGAAGCTACTTAAAATTAAACAAATACATAGCCAATATTAATAACTTCGAATACAAAAATGATACATGCATACAAATAGGATGAATATATTCAGTAGATCATAACCTTTACAGAGCTTTGTTACATGGCATATGTAGCATAGAACATATTCCAGTTATGTCATATATACATTCATAAGCATATTCCCATAAAGCATTATGGGGTACAGCATCACACAGGGGTCAAAGAGGGAGTGATGTGGTCAGAGTAGTGGGCAAGGATGATGGCCGTAATAGCTGTTTTGTATGGACCAGAGGTGGGTGTCGGGGAGCGGAGATAACAGTAGCCAGGATGAGAGACATGAGCCTTGGCAAGAATTCTAGCTATGGGCAAAAACCAATGTTATAAAGGAAGAAGCAGCAAAATTTGGGGGCAGTCTGAATGAGTAAAAGAGAGAGGGCAGTGCTGACGGCCTGAATGACTGGGAGGATGGTGGTTGTGTTACTAGTGACGGAGTGGGAAGAATTTCTGAGGGAGGAAAGGCCAGGAGTTGAGTGTTGGCCATGTTAAGTTGAAGTTGATAGCAGAGCTCCTGGGAAGAGATGTTGGAGAGCTGTGCTGAGTTGCAGGATGGGATGTAGGGAGTGAGGAGGTGTGATAGATTTGTAAATTATTGGCAAAGTGATGGTAGCTGAAACCTTTTGTGTTGAAAGAGAGAGAGAGCACACGCAGGGTGAGAGCGGGATTTGTGGCAGTGGTTGCAAGCAGCACATTGTGGTTTAGAAGTGAAGGGTGGGGTTGTGTTTGGAGAAGCAGGTGGGATTAAGGGTGAGGTTTTGTAAAGGAAACAGGCAAAGTTAAGAAAGAGGGAGAAGGGGCAAGAGTTTAGTAGGGAGGGAATGGGGTTGGTGATGATATTGGAGATAGAAAGTAAATTGGAAACTTTAGGGTTTGGTATCAGGAGATGGGGATGAAGGGAGGGAGGTCAGACTTTTCTTTGAATGTCAACATGATCTTACACGAAGGGGAGGAGGAGAAGTAGACTTTCTTACACCTCATTATTCCTGTTGTGCAGGAAGATAAACTTGAGACGCAGCTGCTGAAGTTCAGGCACTGTGTTAATAGTGGAGGAAGGATGAAGCCCTGACTCCACCTGCTCAAACCACTAGGAGACATGTGCTCATGTCTCTCTCTGATAATTGCTGTGTGGATGGATAGTACCAACCCCCCATTTAAAATCAGCTTCATTGTTGTAAGTATATTGACTTACTGCTGACGGTATTGTATGTTCTTCTGTTGTAGCTCCTCCTCTCATGACCTGTCAAACTCATGGGATCAGTCAAATCTGCATCGCACGTCTGAGCGATTCAGTTCCCTGGGAAGTATGGACAGCTGGGACCACACTCTCCAAACATCCCAGTATGAAAGGCTTTCCTCTGCAAAGTCCAACAATAGCATTGATCATGTAGGGAACCAAAGCAAGCGGGATTCCGCCTATGGCTCTTTCTCCACTAGTTCGAGTACCCCTGATCACACTCTGTCCAACATGGATGCTGCTTCAACGGAGAACATGCTGTACAAAGTAGGCCACTGGGACACTGCAAAGCATGGAAACAGCAAGACTGGCCAGTTAGTGAATGATAACAGTGGACTGGAGGACAAACCTGGATACTTGCCACTTCCCATTCAATATGAGACTAGAAAGAGCCCTAGATTGGAGGAACAGCCCGATTCCAAGCTCTCTGGTTCTGGAAGATCAAGTTTTGGACCTATCTGGCATGTTCCTGATAAAAAATCATCTTCCCCTCCACCACCACCTCCACCTCTCCGTAGTGACAGCTTTGCTATTACCAAAGGCCATGAGAAGGCCCATGGTTCAGTGTACTCAGAGGGTGCCAGCACCCAGCACTTTACAGTTCTGAACCAATCTCAGCACAGGAGGGACTGGATCTCAGAAACTGCAGAACAACCAAGAAGACCTGTTAGGGCAAGTGACAGGAGCACAGATGGAAAGAGGGTCAATAATTCCAACTACAAATCTGATATTAGTGTGGACTACAATTTGTCCTCTGCTGGTGATAGGTACAACAATAATTCAGGAAATGCTAACAGACTGCAGTCCTCTTTGTCCAGCACTGATGTTCGGTTTGCACAGCCTGCTTACGGTTACCACCACCAGCGCCAGTACAGCGATGAAAGCACTTTCTTTCACCATGCAAGAGCTTCAACTTCGCCTAAAGAGCAGCGACATGTTTCCTCTTACAGTGGCAATAAAGAGCTACCTGCCAACCACTTTCACTGCTACAGTCCAAACCAAGCCAGAATGCCCAGTGCTTCTTCTAATAACGGTGCTGCTGAACAGAAGGTGGACAACACTGGACAGAGTCGTTATTATTGTGTCACAGCAAAACAGCCTGCGCAGGGAAGCTCACGGCCACTACAGCTCAAGGATGAATGTTGGAAACCTGGAATAGGGGCTGATGTTTCCCCTGGACCACATGAAAATCCTGCCGTAGTCACGATGGTCCAAAAAACAAAATACTATTTACCGCAACAACCTGTCGAGCATTTGCTAGAAGGGCGCGAGAAGAGTGGTCACTATGTAGTGGACAGTGGAGGGGATGTTAAGTCTACTGTAGTGGAAGATCCTAAAAAACCAAGTTTTACTGAAAAACCTGGTCAAAAGAAAAACTTTGATGGCAGTTTCGAGGAAAATGACAATAGCTACAATCAGCAGGAGTGTACAAAGAGCTGTGTCCCTATCACTGAACACAGAGCTGCCCAAAAAGAAATCAGGTGGCGACCAGAAGAGAGTAGTAAGATTTCTGCTCAGAAGACCCCAATTTTGCATTCTTTAGCTCAGGAAGGGAAACACCAGTCTGACAACTGCCTGGAAACTGGAATGGATAGACAGCCCCCATTTGATACGCATACAGCTAAGCAGGCACGCAGAAGTGATCGCTTTGCAACAACCCTGAGAAACGAGATCCAAATGAGGCGAGCGAAGCTGCAGAAAAGCAAAAGCACTGCTACCTTAATAGGGTCAAGCGAAACAGAAGAGGACACTGAAAACTGGAAACCAGATTCAGTGGAGAACTTAAACACGTCTTCAGAAAGTTCTTTTACCGGCTCCTACACGGATCACCTGAAGGAGGCCCAGGCTAGGGTCCTGAGGGCTACTTCCTTCAAACGGCGGGACTTGGAACCTAGCCCTGCTGATTATCTCCCCAGGTCGCCAGAACGGAAGACAAATAATTGCAACTCTTCCTTGTTGGCTTGGGTTTCTGAAGATGTGTCAGGTTTTCTTGAGGCTATGCAGGCTAAACCAAACTCATCAGGGAGTGGCACTCATCATATTTCCCGCATTGGAGCTAGGAAGAGGTTCACATCAGAACAAAAACTGAAGTCTTACTCTGAACCAGAGAAGATGAATGAAGTGGGGGTGTCAGAAGATGACTGCCATCCCCACCGCCGTCCAAATACATCTGACGAAGCCCTGGGCTCTTTTGCAGATAAGTGGAAATTCTTTGAAGAAACGAGTAAGCCCACATATCGTAAGTCTGCGCAGAAACAAACTCCCTACAGTCTGCCTGAGAGGCCTGATAAAAAGGCTCATGGGCACGAGGGTGAGGAGTCGTGGTATGATAGACGGGCTCGGGCAGCCTCTTTTGGAATTGAAAGTACACGAGCTGCAAAAGATAATGTCCATTACCTTGCTCACAAGTCTGCAGACAAAGTGGTGAAAACTGAACAGCCTCAGAGGTTGGGAACATTTGCAGAATATCAGGCATCCTGGAAAGAGCAGAGGACACCTCTAGAGCCAAGGAGTTCAGGAAAGTACTATTCAGCCGATAACATCCTTGATGCAAGCCATGAGCAGCATGAGAAACCCCAGTACACACACGAGAGATCCAGGTCGTCTCCTTCTACTGATTTCTATAAACAGGTATGGAGCTTTCGTAATCTCCTCTTACCTTAGAATGTGACAGAGGAAAGAAAAATAAATTGTGTATGTAAGTGTTCAAGTATAGTCAAAGAATTGCAAAGTATTGTTATTGTATTATTACAGGTAGCTCACATAAAAAGGCTTTACATTAGTGTAAAAGGGGGGGAGGGATAGCTCAGTGGTTTGAGCTTTGGCCTGCTAAACCCAGGGTTGTGAGTTCAATCCTTGAGGGGGCCACTTAGGGATCTGGGCAAAAATCAGTACTTGGTCTTGCTAGTGAAGGCAGGGGGCTGGACTTGATGACCTTTCAGGGTCCCTTCCAGTTCTATGAGATAGGTATATCTCCATATATTATATTAGTAGTTCAACATGGAACAAAGTACACTGAGCTAAACAGTTCAGTCACTTTTGTATTGTCACTGGCATGATTGAAGAGAAAATAAACTGGTTAGTTTGATTGTGATGTTAGACTATATAGGTGGGACGGATTCTATTTTTATCAGTAAATATTTGTAAACGTCGATTTCACCGGATACACACAAACCAACAAAAAGGATATTTCCATCAATGACAATAGAAATTCAAATAGGTAAAGTAAGAAAAATGCTGCTTGAGAATTTATTAGAGTTTGATTTAAGGATATTTGTTTTGTATATTTTGATATTTGATGTTGACAATTTGTGTTTTAATGGTTAAAAACCTTACACTTTTGGAATCTCAATATTTATTATCATTAAATAATTACTATTTGATCCCGACCATGGCTTGATTCCCCCATAATTTCCTTCAACTGTGAAAATTTAAATAGATAAAAATAGGAAAAAATGGTTAAAAATAAACATCAATATTATCTATCAAAATTATTTTAAAAATTGAATTCTGCTGAGCCTAACTATATCTCATACTTTACAATAGGGATGAGGGGAGGATGATGGCAATAAACCCTCACCCAACATGACATCTGCTTCCCTAACCCCCTTCCCCAGTTCAGATGTCTTCTGGCCCCATAGAACTCGAAGATGGAAAAAGCACTGCAAGGAGGAACAGTATGCAATCACCACCCAGGAAAGTGACTTGGTTGGTGCGCTACCAATTCTCCTCTTTCTTTTAAATTCTCTTGGTCAAATAACCAGATACTGCAGCACTCGCTGTCTCACCTTAATGGTTATGTTTGAAAATCCAAGGATGTAATAAATGTTAATACAACTTAAAGAAAAAATAGGTGGCCCTTCTATTGTGTATGAGTGATTAAAAGAAATCTAATCCTCAGAGAGATGCCAAAAGTCTGCTCAGCTCACAAGCAAAGAACAAGTTAATTTTTAACTTTGCAGTGTGAGTGAGGGGACAGTTGGCAGGTGAGAGAAACTGAATGACTGACCCTTGTGCTATTGTTATTTTAAAGGCATATTAAAGCTGCTGCAAGATTGCCTCATGTGTAAGGGATCCTAGTGGGGGGGGGGGGGGGGGGCCGTCAATTTGAGCTGAACTGCCTCCTCTGCAAATACAAAATATTGGGCTCAAGTTAAAAACAAAACAGGGTATCACATATTTATAACATTCCTCCCCCTTTTCCCTTCCTCTCTCATTTCCTGCTCTTCAACTCCCTTTGCCCCGTTTTAAGAAAAAAAAATCTAGGAGTCAAAATTTAAACAGTAGTTTCAGACAAGATAAGAGATCCCTTAGGAAAAAACTCACTTGGTCTAGAGTTTGGTTTTAATTTAAACAAAAGTCTTCACTAGGATTTTTGGAGTGATGGGGGGAGGAGTTACCTGTATAAATAATCTTCTGGGCTGTAGCTTACAAGTGACTGTTTTCAAAAGCAGAAATTTTATTCTGAAGAGGCAGGAATAGCTGAATTATTCCTCTTTTATTGCCCATCCAGCAATAAAAATCATCCTGTAATATATACCATACATGCATTGATTTTGTTAGTATCAAGTTCAGTGGAGGCTACTTGGATTGGCACAAAATAAAACAAACCCAACCCTCCCTCCCCACCCAACCCCAAAAAAAAAAAAAAAAAAAAAAAAAAAAAAAACCCAACGCCAAAACCCACTGTTTAATCACTTGGATAATACAGTGCTGGGTGCATTGTAGATGTATATAACAAAATCTATTAGATTTAAAGAAAATTAAAGGTATTTTACATACATCACGTGTATAATTTAGTTGGTTTGAGTACCCAGTGCAATTGTATTTCCCATGAGTTCAGAGTTTCTAATACAGTGTTAGACTTTGGGTGTGGTTGTTTGAAGGTACTGAGGTAATACAATTCTGGAAGGTCAATCTTAAGTGTTTTATTGAGAAACAGAACACAGAAAGAAGTTCAGAAGTCCTCAAATGCTTGCCTGTATTAAAATGCTAACAAGGCTAGGGTAAGTTTTTTACAATATTTTGGCTTTGGCAAACAGAAGTTGCTAAGGTTTATAAATATTATATTTAAGTGTTTCCTTCTAGACCAGTGAGATAAATTAGTAACATGAGCACAGCGAGGTTCGTAGTGCCATAGAAGATGTCACATGGCATACTATACAACCCTTGAAGCCAAACCAGCATAAGACATGTTACGTTACTGACTTTATGTATGCTCAAGCAGAGCGAACCCACAAATAAGAGGTTCCATAATAATATATTTCCAGGAGACTGAAACTTGATGACTTGGTGTCTTACTATGTTATAAACCCTTTCCAGGAAGTCACAGTTGAAGTAAGGAGGCAAACCGAGGATTCAGGGGAAGATGGGGAGTGTATTTCCTCCAAAACTAACACTGATGAGCAGAATTGCACTCTAAGGTAGGTATGCTTTTTTTTCTGTCTCCAAGGCTGAAAGTTTTATATGAGGACTACAATAAGCGAATGAGCTGGATGTTTGCTACCCAAAATAGAAGTTGGGGTAAACTCATGTTGAACATAGTGCTATGCCTTTTCCCCCCCCCTCATGTACGATATAAGAGTTCTTGGAGCTAAGATTTCTTCTGACTGTGGAGTAGACCTTTTAAAGAAATTACCTAGTGTCCAATTTATTGTATTTTCTTCAGTCCCAGCAGAGTCTTATTATGAGGGTGTAGGAAGAGATCCAATCTTAATATTCATCAATTAAATGCTTTTAAAGAGAAGGAAGTGTTTGATTTTCCTAAAGGAGTGTGTCAGGGATACACGTGGCAACTACTGTAGGTTGCTGGAATACAGTAGTATAGTAAGTCAGTTTTCTGTAAAGATAAAATTACTGAATGTAAAACAGATAAAGGGCTCTCAAATGTGATTTTCTACTCACCACTTTTAATGTTAAGTGAATTAATAGGAGAAAAATGGCACAATTCTTCCAAGCTGCTTTCCATCAATCTTGAATAATCTGTTTTGACACAGTGTAATTAAAACCCTTGAATGCCTAGCACAGTTGGGACCTGATCCTGATTTGGGGCCTATGGGTGCTATTGTAATAAATAATTGAAACCACAGCTGCTAAATTGCACTTGGCAACCAAATTTCAGACAAGAACATACTGTTTCTAAAATAATTTAGTCAACAACAGCTTTTGCATCCTGTTTTTTAACTGTAAATTAAGAACAAAAGCATATATAGAAGATATTTTTAAAAAAAGTCTCGACTGATTTTCCTCATTATAAGTACTTAGAATCTTTAAGTGGTAGACTGTCTCAATGGGAGATAATTTCTTAATATAGCAAATGCACATACAATATGAGTATAGCTATGCATGTCCCATATGATCAGCAACTGATTTGTATTATGTATAATATGTGTACATTATTTTCCACCTTATAAACTATATATTATGAAGACTGATGGTTCTATTGGTTTAAGTGATCTGCTGTGTTGTTTTGATTATGTGTAGCTCTTTGTATTTACTGTGCAGTAGCTTTTAAAATGGTGTGTGTGTGCGTGTGTGTGAGAGAGAGAGAGAGAGAGAGAGCCTGGACTAGACAGCATCTCTATATAACTCAGATGTTTTCCATCTAGCATTGTGGAACTCTAGTAACAAAAGCATCTGAATAATACACCTACGCCAGCATTTTAACAGTGTCTGTGTAACACAATCCTCGCTTTATAACATAGAATCCATGTAAATCACATGACTGGGCACCAGCTGTAATAACTTTTTTGTTTTAAAGCAGTAAGCTGTTTTCACATGCTGTTGCAGCTCTATTATTTGACCATTGCACCACAATGTAGGAAAAGGTTTAGTAAAGTGGTCTCTTTCATGGTCTTTCCCTCAGCTCTTTGTCTGATGCCAAGGCCATTTAAACTATGTAGAGGGCATATATGTCTTTAGTAGACAGTTTAATTTTCCTGCCATGAATGGTCACTGAATGATAATGAATGGTGGTTTCCGGAAACTGTAAAAAACCATTTTTAAAAATGTCACTACTATAGTGAAAGACCTAAGTGATAAGGGAACTAGTCTCATTCATCGTGATCTCGATTAAACCTATGTTCTGTGGAGTTTCTCTAAAGA
This sequence comes from Terrapene triunguis, assembly GCF_002925995.2. Lineage (NCBI taxonomy): Eukaryota > Metazoa > Chordata > Testudines > Emydidae > Terrapene > Terrapene triunguis. The sequence continues at coordinate 5,422,921 of NW_020664373.1, forward strand.
AATTTGATTTAATATTTTTTTCCAATGCTAGCAATTTGTAAATAATAATTTGTTTAATCTGGCTAATCTGTATTTAGGTTTAGAACATTAACCAAATAGACTATGGAGAAAATATTTGCTTACTGGCATTTTTAATCATTTTTTTTTTTTTTTGCTACTTGTATAAAATTACACTGCTTATGAGCCTGATCCTGCATCAGCCACACCAAATCTTTGGATCTTTGCCATTGGCTTCATAGCTGCAGGATCAAACCCTAAATCTTTAAGTGGCTTAAACCTTGATGACCTGAGCTTTCTGCCAAAAAGTAATTTCATGAGATCAATGTATGGGGCTGAAATATTCTGTAGGTGCAGTCTCCATTCTGTAACAGAAAAATTGTAGCCAGCTATTTGAGACTCCCTTGATTATTTTGTGAGTAATACGTGATTTATGTTTAAAATAAATGTGTGTATATTTTGTGCTTATTGCAGATGCTGTGTATATTGTCATGAATGCTGAATTATTTGTGAATCTAAACTCTTGTATTGAATCTTACATGAAAAGTAATGAAGTATTAAAATAACAGATTATACATTCCCCTCCCCCCCCCATAATCTTTAAAGTGAAATTACAGGGCTTGGATGGCTGACTAGTCAGTCAGTTTGCTTGTTTTTTCTTTGTCTGTTTCATGTATTGTGCATTTTCAGCCCAGAATGGAAACAATTTTATGTTGTTTGCATGAAGATGTTTATAATCCACCAAGAAATTTTCAACCACTTTATGGATTTGGCTTCATTTTTTATTTAGACTATAATGAATTTATATACTTAGTACCATCTCTGGAAAAACTAGAAAGTGTCTGAATTCTAGTATTCAGTGCTCTGTTTTATGTTTATGGGAACAGCGAGCAGTGGACCACTTCTAGATATAGTTACAACTGCTCATTCAAGTAGCACTACTGCTATGAATTGTAAACATTCAAACTCCCATTCCCACACACATTGGGTACAATTCCAAGAATTGTCAGAATTCCAAGACCAGTTCTGAACTTCTAGGACTGAAACATATTCAAAATTATACTAGTAGGGTTGCTACCTTTCTAATAGCTGGTAACTGGACCCCAAAGCCCTACCCTCTGCCCCTCCCATCCCCCTCAATGCCCCACCCTTGCTCTGCCTTTCCCCCAAAGCCCTGCCCCATCACTCGCTCCTCTTCCCTCCTCCCCCCGTTACTCGCTGGATCGTCTCAAGGAGCCTGCCTGCAGGTAGGACGCAGCCCCAGCTGAGCAGGGGCTGGCACGGATTAATGACCCGGTGCTTCCCCACAGTAACTGGACTTCTGGTTCGGGTGCCATTTAGGGTTGCTAAGTTCTCTTTTTGACCGGACTTTGCAGTCAAAAACCAACTGTCCAGGTAAAACTTGGACTGGTGGCAACTCTAGATACTACTGACATGCAAAACAAAGATAATGCAATGTGTGCATATGTATTTAAGGATATTGGGTTCCTATATAAAATTACCATTGAAATGACTTACCAAAATTCAGCAAGCAATAGATAATGGTAGTGTGTGTGATTCATAGCTGTCTGTATACATAATGCAGAGTCTTATTTTTTCAGAACTGGCCTCCCTTTTCTTTGTTTGCAGTCTGCAGTGTTTGCTACACTTTTAACATCCCCTTAGAGGTCACTGTATGTTTTAAACAGGCGTAGTCCTTGATATTCAAGGGGTGTTGAACCTAAGGAGTCCTGACATAAAAAGGTTGTCTTTTTAAAAATTGGACCTGGAGAGAGACAGAGAGAGTGAAAGTGTGTGTGTGTGTGTGTGTGTGTGTAGGAATGTGTTGTTCCCGAATCGTACGCCCACGAGAACGGCAAACTGTTCCCTTGGCAACGAGGCAGGAATGACCTTGTCCTAGCGCCTATGTTTGGAAAACTTATTGGCAACCTGACATCATCTTTGCAGCTGGTGTTCACGTGCTCAAGAGATGGGTTTGTAATCTCATGTGCATGTATACTGCCTGCCTTCTGTTTGCCCAAAAATGTAACCACTAAAAAAAATTGTAAACAAAGTTAAAAAAATAATAAAAACCCCAAAAAAAGTTTTCCTAAAAAGCTTTTACAAAAAACTTATAAAACTCTCTAACTACCAACAAACCTAGTGTTCTATTTCCTTTCCTGTGTCGTCACCACATGTGTGCGCCCACAGCACAAGTCAGCCTGCATCAAAAGAAAAGCATGCATTTAATAGTTATTCTCTAATTAACACAATTATACCGCCTACCAGTGAGAGGTTCACAGTCCTAGAATTTTATTTAAATTCTGAGAACATTTTGCATGTATCTGCCCCCTCAATTTATTACATTGTCTACAAAAAACTACATATGACAAAAATTGAGGCAGTGTTAGATCAAGGTTAGAGCTTTTTGCTGTTTGTTGCTTTTTGACATTTAAGAGGTGTTAAATATAGTATCAGCACTTCAGGCCTGACCCAGCTCTAATTAAAGTAAATGGACATTGTAGGGATTTGTTCTCTCTTCTGAATTATCTGGTATAAGCCACCATTGAAGAGAGGATACCAAACTAGCTGGTCTATTTGTCTGTTCTGGTATGGCAGTTCATGTGTTCCGAATATACTAAATAAAGAGAAGATTCAGCTATCCACTCTTACTATACTGCCATGCTGTGAGCTATCCCATAGAACAGGGCTGGCCAAACTGTGGCTCTGTTACTGTTAAAGTGCGGCTCGTGGAGCCCCTCTCCCCCCCAAGTCCTCCTCCATTCTCCACCTACCGGACCGGGGAAGGGAGGCAGCTCAGGACCTCTGCCTTGCAACGGGGGGGTTCAGTAGGGGCTTCTGCCCAGTGGGGAGGAGGGGTCTCAGGGCTTCAGCCCTGCGGGGTGCACCTGCCAGGGCTCGGGGCTTCAGCAGGAGCAGGGTTGAAGCCCTGAGCCCCATCAGGTGCCTCCCGTGGGGCTGAAGCCTGAGCTCTGGCACCCGGCAGGCGTGCCCCAGCTCTCAAACTTCTGAAGATTGTCATATGTGTCTCGGAGGGCCAGTAAGTTCGGCCACCCCTGCCATGGAATATTTTGGTCTTTCATTATGTGGGCCTTAGCAACATGTATTGTGGTGTATATCAGCCTGGAGTGTGATGGGGAGGAAGGAAGACACTACTGTGCCAGTAAATTTGAGTTATAAGAAACTCTTAAGCAGTCATCTATCACAGCCATGATCTCAGATGTTGACTGTGAGACAACCAGATCTGTTACAGCCTATCAACCAATTAAACTGCATTATGCAAACTAAGTAAGGATACAGTGAGTTGTCTGATGTCAAAATCTCCTAATGAAGGGCATTGTGAACTTGAATTGAAACTGAAAGTTTGAGGGCTATAAAAGTCAACAAGAAATTCAGATTTTTTTCCTGTTTCTTTAAGAAACAGAATCTTATAAAAATAAACATGCAGAATAGCTCTCTTATTTAATCTGTCTGCTATTTCTAAGGTACCTGTCACTGATGTATCAGAGTGCTGGGGTAAGGGTATCAAATGGCTAGTGCAAGGATATTTGGTATGTGATTTTATTAAGAGCATTTTCCTTTTAAAAATATTGTGATAGTCTTTAAATATATAAAACATAACCCAGAGAAACTGTGTGGAAGGATATAATGCACACTTTTGGCCATATTATAGGCAACTCACGCTTCACTCTTGTGATCGCCATGATATCATCAGATCATAGAAGTTTGGGGGGTGAAGGAGGTTTAGAGCGTGTGTGTGTGTATATCATTTAGTTCTATCTATACACAAGCATCTCTTTAAGTATGTGTATACACACACTTTTTTCCAGGCTGGAAGGCTTTTAATGAAGATACTTATTATTATATGCCTAATTAATTTACATAGTAGTTTAAATGTGATTGAGAAGGTAAGCCGATTGATTGATATTAATTAGTTTATATCTGAATATTTAAAACTTATCAGGACATAATTTTCTTGATTGAAATACAAAATGAGACATTAAAAGCCTTTTTAACAAAAACAAAAAACAATTAAGCTTTGAAGACTGTGAGCTTTTCTCCTTGAAGTCAGACGTTTTTGATGATGTAACGTATAATACAAACCAAGCCTTCAGTCATCAAGGTTAAAGTTGACAGAGCTTGTATGAACTTGTCAGTCATATAGAAGCAGGCAAAAACAAGCCAGCTGTTGTGAGGCATGGCTTTGAAAATCCTCTGTATTACAGTAAATTAGACCCAGAGGTTGAGGCAGAATCAGTTCTGTATGTCTTTGAAACAGGCTGGGGTATTTGCAAGGATGCAAAAGCTCATGTATGCAGTGAATAGAGGCAAACGTCTATAAATCCTGGTAAGGTTTCCCTGTATTTAGTATTAAAATGCTAGAATAATAAATGTGTGCATTAACTTCAGTTATCGTCTGTTGGTTCTTAACTGATCTTTGCAGTAGTCATTCATACAGTATTTCTTTTGTTCTCCAAGTCTTTAACCACAAGCTGTGTTTGCCCATCCCTGTCTGCAGTAGCTACAGCTACAAATTACAAGTGAGGCAGTGCATTATATAGAATTCTTTTTCTTTTTCTTTTTTTGTATGTATGTTTGTTCTAGTCCCTGAGGTTTAAGGGGGGGAATTCCAGCTAGATGCTCTGTGTGTGTGTGTGTGTGTGTTGTGTGCACGCACGCTTGTGCAAGGGCTGTTTTTAGCAGCTTTTGTTTTTACAATTGGCATAATGCACACTGGAATTAGAAGGCAGTGCCTTTCAAAAATGTTTGTTTTCTGGGCTGAAGTCTGCAGTGCTGTTATCCTCACTACGTGACTTCCAGCCTCTGTGTTCTTCACTGCTGTATTTTGTAAGATAGGTTTTTGTATTTCTGGTTTCTTGGCAAAATTGTTATTGTGAGCACAGGTTCAGATGAAGACCCTTTCCAAATCAGCAGGTATGAGCTTGGAACTTGGAATTGGATGCTGACTATTGGAAGAAAGCGGTGAGTGAACAGCCAGGTCTGAGTGAAAATATGATAATGAAACATGGGTGTGCATGCTAATTGATGAAAGCAGCTATCTGTGAATCCTTTAGAGATGAGCTCCAAGGGGTTCACTTCAGTCCTTGTTTGAGAACTTCAGGTGAACTAGTTATAATTAACTAAGTATGTTGCCTTTTTCTGTCTTCTAATCTATTCTGGTACTGAGTGCTGCCTAGCTGCTGATATTTAAAAAATGGGCACATTTCAACTTACTATGCCTTGATTTTTAGTTCTAGAATTTATTTCCAGAAAACTTTTATTAAAAAGGACAGATTCCAAGTGATTTTGTATCCAGCCTTTTTTCCGTGAATGAGATTTCCTTGTTGTTAGTGTTAGGTAATGTTTCTTTTGTTCCTGCAATGGTTGCCATTTATATAACACAATGGGTGTTTTTACATTGTTAGGATTTTCTGCTTGAAATTCAATTCAGTGATTCAGTACAGTACATATTAACTTGCTTACTCCTGTGGGAGGTAGTCATTTTGAATCCATGCATGCCGCTGATTGCATATGAAGAAAGATGTGAAATTGAAAAAGCAAGCAAAAGATTGGCCATAAACATTTATTTTATTATTGATTTAATGTGCATAGTGGTAGGAAGGAGGGAGGGACTTTTTTTCCTAATAAAGGAAAGGGGAATAGTGTCTCTCCCACTCCCACGGTATTACTAGAAATGTAATTATAATCAAATTTGATTTTACTTCAGAAATATGCTTTGTGCTGTTTACAGTTGACCATGATTGACTGGTCTGTATTCTTATCTGCCAACATATGTTCAATTGCTTCTTGCAGAATGAAATTGGATCTGTTGGAAACAAATCTATGCTTTTATTTGTGTGTGCAGAGAGGTGACATTTGTTAAAATAAAAATATATGGGGTCAGAAACAATTTTCATTCACATTGGCATGTAAGTGGGGCACAGATAAGAGATTCTAATGTAGCAGGCTGACTAGAAATAATCATTCCCATAGATCATACCGATAAACAGTCAGAATTATGTAAGGGTTATGAAGCTGGAGTGACATTTTTCTGTTGCATGAAATACAGAATTGCTGTGGGATCCATTTTGATTGACTGCACAGATAACATTATCTGCCTCTTGGCTCTTTAGTAATACACTAGCTAATGGACATTTTGCCTGGCTGTGGAAATCACAAGATGCCTTAGATGGGATATGGGTTATAATGTAACAACAACACGCTGTTGTTATATTTCTGGGAGTATCCTGGTTATTTTGTGTGTCCCCCTATTCTGTGGCTGTGGCCTATTGAGGACAAGAGGGTTTTTTCTCTTCAAAATAATAGTTCTCCTTGTGCTCTTCCTTTTTAACATTTGCCAGTAGCTTAAGTGAGTCTTTAAGACCACTTGTTTCAGTAGCCTGTGCTGGATGTTGCCGTCCATGACTTCAGGACAGCATTACTAAGGCAATAAACAGCTCTGCTGCTTCTGCAGCAATTAAATGTGCTTTGTATCAAGACCTGCCTCCTCAAATAATCATCATGAGGCAGTCATCATCGTGGTGGTTAAATAATTTCATTGTCATGGTTTCTTTGCTGTATATGATTTTGTCTTTCTCACAAATATTTTAACAGTGGTTTTTAGACTCTCAATAGAGTTTAGGATCTGGCACTTTTGGAATATATTCAAAGTTCCCCAACCAAAAGCAAATTATAATGCGTAATATGTATCACTTATATATAATAAAGCACTTCAGTAATAAAATATGTATGTGATATATATGTATATTCATACAAAAATTACATTAAAAGAATATTAAGGTTGCAAAGTCAAGCACCGAGAAGTTGGGAAATGCCAGAATAAAGGTTCATTCTCTCTCACACACACACACACACACACACACACACACACACACTATGTGTATGTCTGCAGTATGAGTAGGCTTGGAAGGATTTTATTTTTATTGGCAAATGTCAATAAATGTTAACTTCACCATGTACACACAAACTAACAAAAATATATTTCTATTGATGGAAAATAAAAATTCACAGATAGGTGAAGTAAGAAAAATGCTGCTTGAGAACTACAGTTTGATTTAGGAATGTTTACTTAGTCTAGTTTGCAATGGGATGTTGGCAATTTGTGTTTTAAGGGTTACAAAGTTTTAACTTTTTGAATCTCAACATCTACTCTCATTAAATAATTATCTAACTCCCCCGTAATTTCCTGCAACCATGAAAATTTAAATTGATAAAAACTGAAAAAAAGTTTAAAAATAAACATTGATATGGTCTGTCAAAAGTATATAAAAATTGAATTCTGACAAACCTAATTATGATATGGTCTTGAATTATCTAGTTGAATACTATATTTTTCCCCTCAGGATCCCTGTCTTGTTTTATGCACAGGAGGGATGTGTTCTGGGGATGAATCAGGGTTGTGTAGTAAAGAAGACTATTGTCTGTAGAGCCCTACCTCATTTGTTTCAGACATTAGAAGGTGTGTGTGTGAGGATTGTAGGAGGATTGAGACTTTGGCAGTTGAGCGCCACCCTGGAGAATTGGATTCAATCCCGGTCTCTCCCACAGAGTTCCTGTGTGATGCTGGGCAAGTCACTTAATCCCATCTTTTCAAAGGTGGTTGTGTCTTCTTCATTTTCTGAGTACTCAACTTGACACCCAGGGGGTCTAATTTGCAGAAGTGCAGAGCACCCACTGAAGTCCTGCTTTGAGCAGGGGGTTGGACTAGATGACCTCCTGAGGTCCCTTCCAACCTTGATATTCTATGATTCTAAATCCATGGGAGCTGTACTGAATAAATAGGGATATAAAATGCTACGTTTTCAGAAAAATCAGGCCATAAGCATCTTGGGTTGGGCACCTAAAATTAGTGTATTCTTGGCATGTTGATGTATCTGTGCCTTAGTTTGCCATCTGTAAAATTAGGAATAATAATTCCACTTTACCTCACAAGGATGTTGTGAAGATAAATAAAATAGTTAATGTCTCTGAAGCACTCGGATGCTGGGTCCTTTGGAAAAAGTAGTAAGTCCTGCTCTGCCCTTGATTCCCTGAGATAGAGCATGCTCAGTGCAGACAGACTCTTTAGAGAATTTAGCTGCCACATACTAACAAGTCTCTGCTGAACATGTGTGAACAGAGGCTAATAACTCTGCCAAACTTGGGCGAATTTTCATAGGGTCAGTAAAAAGCACAGCCCTGACACCAGGGCAACATCCCTGCCAAATTTCATGTTCCTCTAAAGTGTGGAGGCCCTACAGTTTCTCAGACACACAGCTGTAAGACATCTTTAGCGTAGGCACAACATACCTATCCCTAATTTCATTCTTGGAACAGCTGAACCCTTTTTGCTGAAACATTAATTAAAAAAAAAAAGCCATCTTGAGGCAGGCACCCAACATAGAATAGTCTGACTTTAAAATCTATGGATCCTCCTCCCTTATCTCCCGGTCTCCCTTATCCTTGGCTCTCAGTCCCAGTGTCTCCCCCCATCCCAACTCCTGATCTCAGTTTCACTTCCTCCCCACAGCAGTATCCAGTCTGCCGTCATGTGTTTCCCCTCGCTCCCTCTAAGCCACACATGCACACAGTTCTAAATTCTGTTCCCTGTGTGTTTGAATTGTGTGGCTTACTCCTCCCCACTTTCTGGGCACTTGCAGGGATCTCATTAAGAGCACAGGAGAGACAGCCTCCCTGCTCTCAGTTTCAGTGCCTGGTCTGGCATGGCCCACAGCACTCCAGAGTTACAATTGGTGGTGTAGCATGCTCAGTACAGACAGAATTTATGTGCCAAACTCCAGCAAGCTCAGTAGGAATGAACTGCAGGTTTTTTTTCAAAGGCTTATGATTTGGGTGGATTTTCACAGGGACAGCAAAAGGCACATTCCTGACACACAGCATCTGTCCTGCCTGACAAATTTCAAGTCCCTTCCCCAAAGCATGGGGGATATTAGAGCTTCTCAAATTAAGACTTCCCAGAATTTTTATAACATGAGCAAAACAGTGTATTTTCCATTGGCCTCCATGTGAGAAATGGCAGAACTATTTTGGCAGAAGTTTTCCAAAAAAATTTCAACGTGAGGCAGACAGCCAGCATGGAAAATTTCAACCAAAATGGTTAAAGTTTGCCAAAGTTACAAAGAATTGAAAACACAGTGTTATAATGGGAAGTGTCAGGCAATTCTACCAGCTCTGTCTGTAATATCTGTGTGTATATACACATATCAGTATTAAAAAAAAAACTGACATGAATAATATCTAATACCTTTTCTGATTTCCAAAACACACATGTGCATACACTTACTCATAATCCACCTTTTCTTTCTCCCTAGTTCTTTTCAGATGAATCACAATTGAGGCCTGGCCTAGACTACAGAGTTAGGTCGATGTAAGCAGTTTACGTCATCCTAACTCTGTAAGTGTCTATACTACAGCATTACTCCTGATGATGTAAGTCCCCCATTACACCAACCTAATAACTCCATGTCCCTGAGAGGCGTAGCACTTAGGATGATCTAGTGAGGGCAGCCCAGTGTCTGTGTAGACTCTGCATTACTTACATGGCCTGTCAGCACTGCACTGCCCAGCGCTAGGGTTGCCAACTTTCTAATTGCACAAAATCAAACACCCCTGTCCCGCCCCTTCTCCAAGGCCCTGCCCCTTCTCCAAGGCCCCGCTCCCCACTCGCTCCATCTCCCCTCCCTCAGTCTCTCGCTCTCCTCCACCTTCACTCACTTTCACCAGGCTGGGGCAGGGGGTTGGGGTGCAGGAGGGGATTGAGGGGTGCGGGCTGCGGGTGGGGCCAGAAATGAGGGGTTCAAGGTGCGGGAGAGGGCTCTGGGCTGAGGCAGGGGGTTGGGGTGTGAGGGATGTGGGCTCCAGGAGGGAGTTTGGGTGCGGGAGGGGACTCTGGGCTGGTGCAGGGTCCCGGTGGTGATAACCGCGGCTCCCAGGAAGCAGCTGCCAGTCCTTTCGGCCCCTAGGTGTAGGGAGGCTCCGTCCATGCGCTGCCCTCGCATCTGCAGGCACCGCCTCCGCAGCTCCAATTGGTCGCAGTTCCTGGCCAATTGGAGCTGCAGAGCCGGTACTCCGCGTGTTGCCCCTACCCCTGAGTGGCAGGTGCTTCTGGGAGCCGTGCGGAGCCAAGGCAGGCAGAGAAACTGTCTTAGCTCCTGCCCCCCACTGTGCCGCTGACCGGACTTTTAACAGCCCTGGTCAGCAGCGCCAACCGGCACCGCCAGGGCCCCTTTTTGACGGGGCGTTCTGGTCGAAAACCAGTTGCCTGGAAACCCTACCCAGTGCTGAGAGCCCGGGCTGTCAGCTCCACACGGAGCTCCCAGCTGGGAGCACGACTGCCCAACGCAGAGAGCCTGGGCTCTCAGTGCTGGGTAGTGGGGCTCCCAGCTCGAGCTGTCATCCTCTCTCCTCCTCCCCAGTGCCCCACTTAAACTGATGCAAACACCTTTGATGAGGATCTGAACCATTGGCAGAAGGAGGGTAGTGTGGACATGAAAAACGGCACTAATTACTGCAGTGGCTATACAGCGACCTAACATAGGTCGACTTAATTGTGTAGCGTAGACAAGGCCTGATTGTGTGAGATTTCACAGTTCATTTGGGACGTGATTGAACGGGTTGATGGAAAGACTCTCATTGACTTCAACAGGAGTTCAGTCATGTCTTTGGCCCTCTGTTAAATGGTGAGAATTATGCAATCTTCCCATTACAATCCCCTATTTTCAGGAATGACAGCTCTGCTATAAAATTTTGCCTCCTGGAGAAAACTGATCTCCTTCTCTTGGTGTTTATTTGTTGGATTTTGGTGACACAATAATCAAACACATTTATTTGATTATTTTTATTGTCTTACAATAAAATAGTTCTGTCTTGCTCCTCTGTAGTGGGTGTATTTTGAAAGCAATATGCTTATGCAGGGACAGAGGGGATGCCCTTTGTTGCCTTAGGAACCCTTCTGGCTATGGTGTACAGTTATCGATTGGGGAGGATAGAGGGTGCAGTGCAGAGTGGCTGGCACAGGGATGGAAAAGTGGGACACGAGAACTGCTGCAGAGATGTGGAAGGCTCTCTATTGGGGAAGGGGTTGGTATGTGAATACAGTTGATCATTTGCATTTGAGTAACTTAAAAACAGGCTTCAAGAGCAGTTCTAGTCTGAAAGTGACTGCAAAGCCAGTCTGCTGGAATTCTGTATTGATTTTATCTCGGTGATTTCTTCAACACATGTTCAGTTTATAAGTAACAACATGGTCTTTTTCATTGCCTGTCCTGCAGCCACTTCTTTCAGTTACACACGGGCAACCTCATTGGACAGTATTCTGGTCTCAGTTAAGCAGATCACCCCCACTGATCCCAACAGCCAGGGAAGTCTCACTGGCATAACTGAGAGACACATTTAACGCACAGTGTGGAATAGAGAGTAGGAGGATTTGGCCCTTCGGGTAGCCCTGCTCTTAGCACTTAATTTACAATTCTCTAAGTTAGGCAGCTGGTCCACTGCTTATTACGTTAACCGTAACTGTCTGACCGTTAGTTTGTCTTAATCTTATATTGCAAGCCCTTTGGGTCAGAGGCTATCTCTTTCATTGTGTGTAGAGTGCCTAGACAGTGAGGCCCTGATCTTTGATTGGGGGTCTCTGGGCACTACTGCAATACAAGCAAAAGTGACAGAATAACTGACTCTCCCATAGCTGTTTTGGCTCTGCAAAGAGCAAATATGACTCTGAATATGTACAGGATGCAGCAGTGATGACTTGACAACTGCTACTTTACATTCATTTGCCTGACACCTCTCAAACTGAAGGTGTGGTTAATATAGGTAATGGTTAGCCCGTATTATGATCCAGTTCCACTTTTAATAGCTGATCTTTTGAGATTTTAAAAGGCAGCTACACCACATCCAATGCGGTGTTGTTTTGTTTTGATCATTATTATTATTTCATAAGAGTGCTGAGCAGGGGGTACCACTTTTAGGCACCAAAGGAGCTTTTAGAAGCTCTGGAACCCTGGGGAAGGAAGCAGTTAAAAAATACACAGAAGTGATTTACATAATAACTGTAATAGTTCCAAATGTGTATTAAAGTCTTTGGATTAATACCCAGAGAAATGTGTAGTTAGATAATAGCACTTGGGCAACTAACTCTGCTGCTCTATGGGGCTGTCACTTTCAGGATTCACTGGTGTTTTATGTTCTGGAAAAAGCTATTTGGACACCATTACTGGTGGGAGTGAGGCACTGAGCTAGGAAGGGGATTAAGGATAAGTGGAGGGAATACCATAGAAGAACATTTTAAAAACATGGTTAGCATGAAGAATAACTAAGTTAGATTTTATAGCTCGGTCTTCCACTCCATTTTGGGGTGTCTGCCCAGGGGCTGGAGGTGTAATTTCCAGCTCAGGTAGACGTACCCTTGCCAGTAGCTCTTGATCAAGCTACCGTGCTAAAGATAGCCATGTAGCGGTGGTTGGATGGGCTAGTCTCCCTGAGTACAATCCTGTCTGAAACCCTAACTATGTACCCATCGGGGCTAGTCCCTCCCGCTGCCCGTGCAGTCACAGTTACACTCTGTTGTTAGTGCACTCGCTGGAGCTCGACTCAAGATGGAAATCACAGCTCCAGTTCCATCGTAGGCAGACTCTTTGATTAGTGAGGCGTTGGCTAAGTTATTCTGCACCCAGTTCAGCAATGTACATAACTAACCTTAGACACATGAGCAGTCCAAATGAACTCAAGGGGATTACTCCCATGCTTGGAAGGCACTTGATTAAATACTTTGCTGAATCAGGGTCCTGATGAGTAGCTGCATAATGGATCTTTGACTAAAACGTGCAAGTCCTGATATTCTGGCATGGAATGAAATACAGTACATCAGTTATTTTGAGAATGAATATAGCTGCTGCTGTTAATATTTTGAGCTCAGGGTATTTAATGATGTATGGAATAATTATAAAACAAAACAGCAGGTGTAGGAGAATCCAGTGGCTGAACTGGTAAAAGCAAACCCCCTAATTTGACTTCAGTTCACCTGTTAAAATTTACCGAGAGGGGGATGTGGGGAAAGAAGATATTTATGATGGAAAGCACTGTGCCATCTGTATTTTTAGCAATTTCTTGTCAAATCTCAATTTCTTTCTGTCCCTCTTCAGATTACTCCACTGACTACTGTTCTATAGAATCAGATGTCATATTTAACTGCTACAGAATATGCTAGTTGCCTGTTAATGTTTAGCAGAAAATCACCTGCCAGCTCTGGCAGAACAAAACGAAAGAATTTGGGGAATGATCCAGCAGTGAAGAGGTTAGCATAGCTGCAGAATGAGTCTGCTGCATCCTCTGATCCTTTCTCTGCAAAACACTGCTACTCAGTCAAGTCTGATGGGCACACTTACGGTTATTACTGTAAGCCTCTGCTACAATCCTGATCTTGGGATCTGTCCTTTTTTAAGGCACGAATCAAATTGTGTGCTGTAAGGAGGTTTGTTGAGGGCGGGGGTGGAGGGACTGATTATCAGCATAGATGTTCTTGTACCTTGTGACACATGAGGCAATCCAGTGTTTCCACCGCTGCCTGTCTAATGTTGTATTTCTTGCTCCATCACAGTCTGTTCCCATGACAGCAGCATCTTTCTTGGTAGTTTTATTGTCATCTGTTGTCCTCCTCTTTTCCATCTTCCACCAGGTAGCATCCAGTCAAGGGCTCAGGCATGGTGAGAGCAGTGATCTCCATAATGTTAGAGTAATCCTCTACTCCAAGAGCCAGTAGCTAAGTCGATGGAAGAATCCTTCCATTGACATAGCCATGCCTACACTGAGGGTTAGATCAGCTTTACTGCATAAAGTCCTGAGCAATGTAGCTAGGTCAGCCTAAGTTTTCTGTGTGGACCAAGCCTAAAACTGTCTAGATTAGGGCCTTGCCTACCTGGGGAAGATTTTTGTTCAGTATAACCTAAAGTAGGAATTTAAATTGTTGTAATTATACCAGTATAACTCCCCATCTGTGGATACTCTTATTTGGATATCAGAGTGCCTTTTTTCAGTTTATCTTATGTTGCTTAAAAAGGAGGTTTAAACTAAACCAAGGAAAGCCACTCTGATACTGGAATGAGATTGTCTACACTGGGATGAGTTAAATCCTATATAATTATGCCTGTATAACCGCTAAAACATCCCTATATAGACAAGCCTAGGATAAAAGAGGTATTTTTAAAATGTTAGCTAACACATTGTAACTAAAGCCATATCTAGACTAGGGTTTACAGGTGCGGTGTTACATCAAGTTATCTAGCTTGATCTAATAAACGCCTCTACAAATCAAGTCAAGACAAAGAAATTGTAGTTTACAACATGCTAATTGGATTACTTTCACTGACTGAGCTAGCTAACTCAACTGAACATCTCACTTGTCAGCCCTATCCTAGATAAGGTCTAAATGTAAAACAAGAGAAAGTAGGTAGATACTGAAGGAAAGTAAAGGGGAATGGGTTTTGTCATATACCTCAGAGATGCTACATGGGCCATCCCATGCACTACAAAATGATCCATTCTGGTGATTGCTCATGGACTTCTGTAGGACACTTCTAAAAAAATGATTTAAGCCCAACCACGCATTTTACACACCTGTGAACAGTGATAAATTAGACCACTGCTATCTGCTCTGAGTGCACACAGGTCTCCTGTTTCTGTTTGTTGCTCTGATCAGGAATGTATATTTTTACACCATTGGAATTAATCAACTTTTAAATTGCAATTAAAATGTGCAACATGTGCCCAGAGTTCAACTCATACCATTCTCAAGACACATCTCCAGTGTGGCAAATTTTGCATGGTACTCAGGCACTGTATGGCAAATGTTTAAAAATCAAATCTGTGTTGAACCAAAAGCCTAAGTGAACCGAGGGTCGTGGTGGATTTATCTCTATCTCTGATAAATTTTAAATCAAGCTTGGATGTTTTTCCAAAAGCTGTGCTCTAGGAATTCTTTTGGGGAAGTTCTATGGCCTGTGTTATACAGGAGGTCAGGACTAGATGATCATAATGGTTCCTTCTGGCCTTGGAATTTATGAATCTGTGAACAAAATACTTGCTCAGGCTTCGAGGGACAATCAAGAAAAGCAAGATCCAGAGATTCTGCCAGTGACCATTGAAAGCAGAGTCCCTAGCACTGAGTGCTGACATGACTCCACAGATGTCATCTGTTAAGATGGGATATGGAAAAGTTGTCTTAAATAACAGAGTCCAATGCCATGTAAAGATTTAGACATGGCCAGTTATACGTGGAGGGGATTGCTTCCAGAGGAGTCCACTTCCTTCCTTTCTAGGCCAGGAGGTTATTGCTGCAATATTTTATTTGGTTTATTTTCTTTCAATTTAGAATAAGTAGAAAGCACCCATGCCAGGCTATGAGTGCCCTGCCAGTTCTTTAGAATTACAAAGCACAAATTCAGTACCATCGGCTCATCCCTCCTACCAAGCTGCAGCACTTACAAACACCAGCACCCTCATACTTCAATCTGTATGTCTATCCCCCCTAATTTTTTTTGCAAAAGCCAGATAAAACAAATGGGCCCTGCAAAGCCAGCACATCTTTCCATAGGTTGCAATGCATTGCAGAGCCCCAGAACGTTTATGGAGAACATGCTGCAAACAATTACTGTTAAATCAAGGGATATCCAGAATCAGGAACTCTCCTTCACAACTGTGGCAGTGTATGCTGGGGAAAGAAGTAGTCTCTCAGGTATAAAGATGATCTGGTATATGAAGCTTTTGATGATGGTGATTGGTGATGGATAAATAAGGTGACCATGGATCATTGGCCTAAATGGAGGCAAATTTATGGATGTTACTTGTATGTATAAAATTTATTTAAGCCGGCAATATTAGAACTGTGTCAGTTCTTTTCTCTTTGAAAATTTACGTAGCTGAAATGTTTGGGATTTTATTTTTGCCAAAGCCATCAAAATGTACAATGATTAAATGGATTTTGTTCTGCACTAAGCAGTAAATCAGCAATGCCTTTACAGTCATATTGTCAAAGGATTAAAAATCTCTCTCGTTGTGCCACATGGTAGCTGGAATATTTATTTGAACCTCATTTTATGATAAGGTTGTTTTCTATTTACAAAAGGTGAATTTTCCAGTGGTGTTTATAGTTTCTTTTGCAAGTTTCTGTGGACTTTATCTCTGCAGCGCCATATTTTGTGTATTTCTTTCTACAGAGCAATTAAAATTTTAAATCAGCCTCTTTTTAGTGGACTTCTTGGTACTTACCCTAATGTAACACTTTGCAGGTTCTTGCCACAGGGTTCTTCTGGTGCTTGAAGCTTTCTTTCTTTTCCTCCTTTCTGAACAGTAAGATCAAATCTCTTCAGGGTAAAGTGATTAGCATGTTTTGCATGAGAACCCACCCACCCTGAATGTAAATGATCTCCCATGCTGAATGCAGCTACCTTCTCCCCATAACCATCCTGTATGCCACTGTAAAATGTGTGTTTACTTTCATAGAAACTGTATGAAGGCACATATGCAGTCCCATTAAACTTTACCCCACCAATTGGAAACACCGCATTCCTTAAGTCATCTACACTGTAACATTTTAAATACTTTTTATTTCATTTTATTTTGGAGGATGACAGTACTATTTATCAAAGCATTCATTGTGGTACAAGCCAAAGGATTGTTAAGAACATCTCATCAGAAATTCTAAAACACAAATGATTTTTGGATGTGTAAACATGTCAACTTAATAGTGCGCTGTGTCCTGTTCACTTTCACCTGCAAAAACAGTTCCAATTTGCATGTCAAGTTTAATATAAACTTTGCAGACTGGCTGCAGCAGTGCATGCAATTCACATCTTTGGACCCTCTTATGTTGTGATCTTGACTTTCTGTGTACCCCATCATTGCCATTATGTAGTATGTTATGACCTATGTTAATAAAAAGAAATCAGAGAGCTTAAAGGACTTTCTGGCATCACGAGTGAGCATAAAAAAAATCAAGCTGTACATCAGTTACCTAGATGAGGAACAATGGTTGTTACTTTTGTCAGACATCGGTATTCAGTACCTAGGGCCTAATCCTGCAGCCCTTACTCTTGTGAGTATTTCCATAAAAGTCAGTGGGACTATTTAAAAGCCCAGCCCCACTCACATTGAACTCAACAGGGAAACTCTGATTCTCTAAGTCAGCGTTGCGAGATCCGACCAGATGTGAGTAAGGATTATTGGATCCGGCCCTTAAATCCGAGGGCGTGATTCTCATTTACACCAAGGCCACGCCACTCTAGTAGTGAAAAGGGTCCTTCAAGTAGAGTAAATATATAAATTTGTTTTTTAAATATAATTCACTCCCACTTCATGGCACCTCAGAATTAACGTGTTCTGTTCATTCCCTCTGAAGCACCTGGCACTGGCCACTGTCAGAGACAGGATATTGGACTAGATGAACCATTGGTCTGAACCAGTATGGCTGTTCTTACGTTCTCTAACCTGCCTAGAATGGCATGAAGTGGCCTTAGGGTGAATGAGAATCACGTCCTGAATTTTTTGGTGTTTTATCAGTTTTAAGCATCTTCTAGTAAAATGGGATGTTTACATTTTAAATAGTTAAAGAAACCAAGATAGAGAGAGATTTCTCATTTGATTGTAAGAGAGTTACCATTGTACTGATAAGCTAAAATGTCTCCTTCACAACTGTTATGGACTGTTGCCATGTAAATATCAATTTAAAGTGTAGAAATTCAAAATCATTTTAAAAGAAGGCACTTTACCTACCTTTACAAACTATTTTCCGAAGTAATTTTGTGCTTTATGCATTACAGACCCATAATATTGGCAAAAAACTTCTAAAATGTCATTTTTGAGTAATGAGTGTGAAAATGGCATCCATGCCTGCTCACCTTTTCTTTGTGCAATATTTAGGTTTAAAACATTACCTTAATTCTTAATTGCACAAAAATGGATTTTGTTTATCAAGTTTGAGCCCAGAATAGTGTTTACATATGACTGAAAAGCTGGGGTTATAGTGGAAGTGCTCTCAAAACCTTAAGAATAGTTGAGTGGACAGCACCAAAACAACATTCAGCTGCACAAGGAACTACTCATTTTACTGTTTTGTATTTGCAAAGAATCTTCATGAACTATACTTGTTTTATGGGTGTTTTTTCCCCGATTAGAATCCTTTTATTTGTGTGATTAAAAACTTCACGAGACACTGTCAAGGGTGGTACAGTAGGCCTAAAAATTGGTTTACTTTGGCAGTGCTGGTTGGCACAACCTTTGGAGTAATCTGAACCATTTGGGAAGGACTTACTTTCAAGGTCCTTTTTGATGTGCCTTTCATATTGAAAGGCAAGACCTTTCAGATAAGACATTTGTACAAGTAGGTCAACACACCAACTGTGACAGTGCCCATTTCAGTGATAAAACTTCATGAGCCAGATTCTCAGGCCTGGTCTACACTGGGCGGTGCGGGGGTGGGGATCGATCTAAGATGCGCAACTTCAGCTACGAGAATAGCGTAGCTGAAGTTGACGTATCTTAGATAGACTTAGAATCACTTACTTCGTGTCCTCACGGCGCGGGATTGATGGCCGCCGCTCCCCCATCGACTTTGCTTCTGCCTCTCGCCGAGCTGGAGTTCAGCAGTCGACGGGAGAGCTATCGGGGATCGATTTATTGCGTCTACACTACACACGATAAATCGATCCCCGATAGATCGATCGCTACCCGCCGATCCGGCGGGTAGTGTAGACATACCCTCAGTTAGTGATAATTGGTATAGTTTCATTGACTTCAGTTTATGAGGATCTGGCCAAAATGTGCATGCATTTCTATTTAAAGATCTGCAATAAGGGTGAGTTCAACACTAAAATATATGGTATATGAAAAGGGTAACAAAAATGGTCATTCATATGGTCAAATTTACATACAAGAGAAAAAATGCTAGGGGCTGGTCTTATGTGGCATGGCAAAGTCCACCAGAGGGATGTGAGCTGTAAAATGCTCTAACATGTTGCGCTTTGACTGCCCCATGTAGAGCCTGCTGGTGCAGCCTAAAAGGCACCTAATTCACATTAAGGTCATAGGAACCTGTTAGAGCGCAGCAGCATGGTCTACATGGGGCAGTTAGAGCACAACCCATCACATCTGTAACCTTTTGTAATCTTTATGTTGAAATGTTCCCAGTTAATATTAAGTTGTTAAAGAAAAGGGTGTAACAAAACCCAACTTAGTTTTCTAGGTCAGTTACAGAAAATTTATTTAGTAAAGGACCACTAGGCAACGCTTTGAATGATGCAACCAAAGTCTATTAAAAAGAAAAATGATTAGTTAACAAATAAGCAGGCAACTACCAATTATGTAAATACTACTATTCTACTCACACTCAAAGATGAAATGGTCTAGCAATGGATGATCAGCCTACTGACAATGGCATGAAGGAGAGCCTTATAATCCTGAAGCCTAGCAGTAAGTACCCTTTTAAGGTTAATAGGAGCTCCCTTGCAATTTAGCAAAATTTACTTTTTATACTCCATTATAGTTCTAATTAGCATTAAACTACCCTTTACCATAATTATATTTCCGCCACCTTCTTAATGGCTCTTTGTTATCCATTATTTAAATTAACATTTGCACCAAAGTTCTTCTCATACTATCCAAATAGATAGCATTTTAATAAAACATTCACAATTTTCAAAAGCAATCATTAAAAAACCTTACTCGAACCAATTATAACCAAAAACATAATGGTAACATAACCTTGGGTTATGTCCTTGCTAACTCTTACTTTCCCATGACACTCTGTCTCCAACTTATCTCTGAGTTCTTTTTTTTTCTTCACTTTTTTTTACACTTTAACTAGTAGTAATTACTGTGGTGGCTGATGTCCACACTACCCTCCTTCTGTCGGTGGTGGGTGTCCTCACCAGGAGCATTTCCACGGACTGAAGGGAGACAGTGTGAGGGACTGAGAGCCCTGCTGCCCCTCAGGGCTTCCCGTTCCAAGCCTGGAGCAGGGAGAAAGTCTCCCAGGGCTTCTTGCCTCCACGCTCCCAGCCGGGAGTTGGAGGCAGCTGCTGGGAGCTTCTCGCCTCCGGTGCGGAGATCTGCGCCCGGAGTCCAGTCGGCTACCGTGCTTCTGGCAGGGAGCAGGGAGCCAGGACCCTGGGGAGCCACAGGGCTCCCAGCGGGGAGTGGGGAGCCCAGGAGGCAACCCAAGCTGGGGAGCCTGGTTGGCAGCCCAGTTTGGAGCAGAGACCCGGCAGCAGCCTGGCTGGGAGATGGGAGCCAGCTTTCTTGTCAATTTCACCGCTTCAATGGTAGCCCAAAACCTAACTTCTACTTATGTCTTAATCCAAACCATCCTATAGATTGTACACCCCTCTAGTGCCCTTTGCCGGCACCATGTAGACAAGCCCTAGGATTACCTGGTGTCCCAGATCCACAGAATGAGTGTTATGGCCCCTCAGCCTTGGAACAGTCTCTAGGAGGAGCCTCTCCAATGTGGCAGACTCCCCTGGGGATCTCGCTCTTCCTCCAGGATAAGCAACACAGTTTCACCACCTCCTTAGACTGGGCCTGCAGCACTCCTGCTTCATGCCGTGAGCTCTGTTCAGCTAGTCTAAATGAGACAGACCCTTGATAGAGAATTGTACACATTTTAGGGATCAGTGCACCTTTCCAAGCATTTGCAGTGACTCTTACACAGCATTGTGAAAACAGTAGGGTTTATTAGTCATCTGGAACACAGCAGAAGAAGTTCTTAAATTGGCATAGAGCGAAGTGGGCAAACTACAGCCCACGGGCCAGATCCGGCCCCTCAAGGTTTTGGATCCGGCCTGCGGGATTGCCCCCCATGGCGCCGTGGGCCCCACTCCATTCTCAGAAGCGGCCGGCACCACATCCCTTCAGCCTCCGGGGCAGAGGGCTCTGGGCATTGCCCTTGCCTCCAGGCACCAGCCCCCGCAGCTCCCATTGGCTGGGAATGGGGAACGCACGCGGAGCCCTCCGTCCCCCTTCTCCAGGGGGTGCAGCGCTTCCTGGAGCGGCGCGGGGCCGGGAACAGGGCAGGCGTGCAGGGAGCCTGCCCTAGCCCTGGTGTGTGCTGCTGCCATCCCGAAACCGCTTTAGGTAAGCGGCGCTGGGCCGGAGCCCGAACCTCTCCTGCACCCCACCCCCCAACTCCCTGCCCTAAGCTCCTGCCTGCACCTCGCACCCTGCCTGCACCCCAACCCCCTGCCCTGAGCCCCTTCCTGCACTCCACACCCCTCTTGCACCCCAACCCCCTTCCCTGAGCTCCCTCATACACCCCCACCCCTCCTCGGCTCCAATCCCTTGCCCTGAGCCCCTTCCTGCACACCACACCCCCTCCCACACCCTGCACTCTCTCCCGCATCCCAACTCCCTGCCCTGGCCTTGCATACAATTTCCCCACCCAGATGTGGCCCTCGGCCCAAAAAGTTTGCCCACCCCAGCATAGAGGAATGAAGATTAAAGCATAGTCCATTCTGGTTAGCTCAGAGCCCAACCGTAATCCATCAGACTTCCAGGTGTGCTTGCCTTCTTCCCGCAGTCCACTTTTAACCCTCCTCTGGACCTTTGTTCTCCCACTGGGGAAATGCTGCTTGGCTTCCTGCAGAGAGGGGGAGCAATCTATGGTCGTTGTTTGCTAGGTGTCAATGACAGGGCAATGGGATCTGCCATTGTATTCTGAGGAACTCCACTGATATGGGACTTAAGACCCAGACAGCTAGGCACCATTGATACCTGTGTCTTAGCCTGCCAGAGACCCCTAGGTAATAATGTAGCATATAGGGAAACTGTGGCCCACATAGGTTTCATACAAATATTACAAAATAATCCCACTTTTCCACACTTGGTGTGACCTTTTTGCTTGAAATCAGGCCTTTTGTTTGTTTCAGACACTGTCTGGTTTATCAGCCTTAGAAGGAAAGAAACATGAGGTTTTAGGGCATCTTAGTAAAATACAGAAACAAAATTATAGTACTACACTTATCAGCATGGCAAACCTTAGGTAACTGAGTCATTGTTTTACCTCCCACCATGACCTGCTTGGGAAAACACATCTTCAGCTGTTGAGAAAATTTGCAATGGCACCCATGCAACTTGAATTTTTCTACTTTGTCTCCAGACAGCACACTGAGGAACTAGTGATAACTTGATTCAGTTATCAAGTTTTCATGTTGTGACACAACATAATTTCAATGTAATTTCCAATATGATGTACTTGATGCAAGGGACTAAGCTCCAGGTGCCATATGGAAAAATGGAGGTTTGGTACCCTACTCAAAAAAAAAAAATTAATAATGGATGATCTTTATATTACCTGTACTAGGTTTTTCAACCCTCTGTTTTAAAGTATGGTATTTTGACAGAAAGGGGGTGAAAAACTCTGACATTTTGAAGTTAAAATAGAAATAAGCATATTTTGATCTGCCTTTTAAAAATGAAATCAAATATGAGTACGCACTATTTTTTAATGCCTGTGGAAATAACACCTGCAATCAGTAAAGGAAGGTTTCCAGTGTAGAATCATGCTGAAATCAATAGATTGATAAAGTCGCAATGTAACCCTTGATGTCAGATTTCATTTTGTTGTGTTTCATTGGTCAAGCATTCCAGTTTAGTTTGTTTATTTTTTTAAAGAAAACTTGTAGTCCCTCTTACACTTGCCCAGTCTCATTTCCAAATACAGATAACAAAACCTCCAGTGGCGCAAATGAAATAATATACTCTGAAATCTTTTACTTTTCTGTTACAGCTTCTTTTCTCAGCTCACAGTATCTCTCCAGCCTCCCCTAAGCAGAGAACAAACCTGCCTTCTTTCTAGGTCTCCGAGGTACTTTAACTTACTTTCTTTTCTGATGTGTCTTTCTCTGGTGAGGACAACTCAACTATACTTCTTGTGCTTGGCACCAGCCTTGAGTTGCTTCAACCTGGTGACTACAAAGCAAAGAGAAATATAGACCTGGAGTAAAACAAAAATATCTGTATAAGATGAGACAGGACTTGTTAGCCACAGCAATACTTCATGCTGTAAGGACAAAGACTCTATCTGATTTATTTGTTAAGCCTAATATAGACCTCGATCCAAAATATTGTACCTTTATTTTCTGTTTCTAAAAGATGTCTCTTCCCTCACCCTATCAGTACCACTGCATTTGATGCTTTTGTCAGTATGTATTAATTTTGCATCAGTAATTTATATCTGCAAATTTAAACCCCAAGATTATGTTAATTTTGCCATATGAATGAGGGCTGTGAATTATGATGTCTAGTATACTATTTTAAAATAATAGAGAGCGGACTTGTTTGGCAATCTGCATTTAGTTAGACACTGCATTCATTACTTACTTGGAAATTGAAAGAAATGTTAATTGAGTGTTGAAGGTCATACAAGGAAGCCATTCTTTTAATTTACACAAAAGTTAGAAGAAAATACTCTTGCATGTTCAGATATACCATGTGCATTGTAGTGCCTCAGGTAACTCAAGGCTATGTCACATTGCATGACACAACATAACCTAATTTAGACCGACATTGTGCTTTGACTCATCACATTACATTAGAAATACAATATTATATATATTTTAAAGTAGGTTGTAGCTGTTAGTTAATATTATATGGCAGACATAATCTGTCTCCAAGCTTCCCAGTACTTCTGTAGCAATACACAGGACGAAATAATAGCACAGTAACTGACTAATGATTTGATTTTTCTTCTGTTTCTAGGCAAGCTGAAACAGGATTCCCAGAAGATAACCCAGGAGAACAAAGGGCTCAGCTGGACCAAAATTTAGGACCCAAATGGAAGGCATCTGTTAGACCATTTCAAACAAGAGAACCTATTGTCTTGTCTCAAGAGAGCCGGGGAAGATCCGGGACATTGCCCAGTGATTACAGATACTCCCAGGAAAACGTGAATGAGAAAAGCAAGGATTGCAGCTTGCCCCTTCTCACTTATTCTGAGCCGCAGACACTGCAGGAGAGCCACTCCTGTCTGCCACAAGGCAGAGGAGAGGAAAGTCAGTGGACAGAGCTGACATTGCTGAACAAGAGACGTGGACCTGTCCCTCAGAGGCCTCCCCCACCCAAACGAGATAATAAATACAGGGGCCAGGACAATTCCACCTCACTCAGCATCTCTTCAGAATCGCTGCTGGCAGTACCCAGGAAGCCCATTCAATCCATTTCCCCCAGCTCTGGTGAGGTAATTACAGGTTACATTCAGAGTCCTGCAGCGTTCAATGGAAAACTAAAGAGCGCTCATCCTCAGGGGCTCCGGCAAACAGCATCCACAGAGAATGTATGTCAGCACTTAGAAGAGAAAGCACATCTTAAATCTGAACCTGTATTGTCTTCAAAGTATCGCTACCTTCAGAAACCTGGAATGGAGACGTCAAGGTCCCCTTCACCTCAGTTTGCTCCACAGAAGCTGACTGACAAGCCTCCTGTATCTGTCCAGGATGAGAACCCAGCAAGGTATTGTGCCTTTACAACTATGTGCCTTTTAGAAGCCCCTTCCCCATGTTAGGTTTTGTTAACAATTGGCTGTTACTTTTAGTGAAGAAGTGTGAAGAAACCGCCTTTGGGTCTATTCAGTATTAACCTTTCCAGCATGTCTTGCAAGTGACACACTTCTGTAGGGCAATAGCAACTGCTGCAACAAATATCTAAACCATATTTGAAATTCTAGTTAATTCCATTGCTATCATTCAACTGGTCTGTCTTGGTTTCTGCTGAAGGACAGTAGATCAATAGAAATGCTGCTCCGTTCTAAAATTTTAACTGGAATTTCCATTACAGAAACTATCTAAATGGGATGAAATGTTTGCCCAGCTATGGGGTGGTTTCTAACCCACTACATGCAGGGAGCTAAAACAATTATTGTGCAAGAAAATTGCATTCATTTTGGTGGCACCTATCCCAAAGGCTTACATGTGAGGTACGCTTATCTGCCAATTATGAATTTTGTGGGTTTTTTTTTCCCCTCCGCCAAATAAAAGTTTTTAATGCAGCTTGGCATTCCTGAGCAGTCTACTGATGGGTGCTAACAAGTGGTGTCACTTTTTATATCACCTGACTTGGAAGCTAATGTCAGAGAATGTAAACCAGTCTTCTCCCTCCCCCTACCACTCCTCCTTTCCCAATTTTCATACACTTTGTGTCTGATGTTGAAGTAAATATAAGCTGGTTTATAGTCTGCTGTATGGCATCCCATGCTGCCAATATCATAAACAGAGGCAAGGTGGGTGAGGTAATATCTTATCGGACCAACTTCTGTTTAGAGCTTGCACAGAGCTGCTCTTCAGCTCTGGGAAATGTACTCAGAGTGTCACCGCTAAATACAAGGTAAATACAAGCTTGTATTTACCTGTGACATTCTGAGGACATTTCCCAGAGCTGAAGAAAAGCTCTGTGTAAGCTTGAAAGCTTATCTCTTTCACCAACAGAAGTTGGTCCAATCCTCATCCACCTTGTCTCTCTAATATCCTGGGACTGACATGGCTGCAACAACACTGCATACAATGATGTCATAAACAGTCATTTTCCTGCTACATAATAAACCCTTCCAGAAGGCTCAGGAATATAAGTTTTCATTAAAAACTTAATATGACATTATAATTCATGGTTGAAAAGTGGAAACAAACGATACTCGTTAAATGAGTATTGAGGTTGCTATGCTGAGTGAAAGAGGCATATTTTTCTTTAAAGGTCAGCAATGATATATATTTTTTCCAATATGTTCCCAGTGCATTCTCTGTGTGCATGTCCGGTTATTGTCCACAGTAGCAATATAGATTTATCCGTTCTATTTTCAGTTTTTCAGGATCAAAAATGGCATTTGTAAAATGAAAGCATTTTTGACACATTGATGTTGCTGCTGCATGTTTTCTAGATTTTTTGGCACCTCATGATTTTCATAACATGTGACTTCATAGCTAGCAAATTACCTTTTCCTTTTCTGAGCACCTTTTGTGGCAAAAATTTGTTGTTTTTAATGAAGCCTCTCTAGAAGACAGTATCCTTCAATCATCATTTGTTTTATCTTAGTAAAGAACTTGAGGACTCCAGAAGGTTAAAATTTTGTATGCATGTGTAGTGTGGGTTTTTCCGGGGGAGAGGGGGAAGAGGTGGTGGTTGTTTTTTTTAAGCACAAGAATTTGGTGAAATACTTGCACTGTAATCCACTAATTATAAATTGCTATAATTTGTTTCTTTAAAGACCTAGTATTTTCTTTGTTCAATATAAGGAAATTCAGGTACTGAAAACTACATCTCAATGCTGTGATGGTTACATCAGAAAGCAAAATAAGGAAACGTATTCAATGTATTTATAAATGATTTGGAAAAGGGGGTGAACACAGGGCTACATTTGCAGATGATACAAAATTACTCAAGATAGTTAAGGCCAAAGCTGATGGCAAAGAAATCTCTCTTAACTGGTCGACTGGGCAAAAAAATGGCAGATGACATTCAATACTGATAAGTGCCAAATAATCCATATTGGAAAACATAATCCCAATTATACATAAAAAATTATGGGGTCTAAATTAGCTGTAACCACTCAAGAAAGAAATCTAGGAGTCATCATGGATAGTTCTCTGATAATATCTACTCAGTGTGCAATGGCAATGAAAAAAGGGAACAATGATAGAAACCATTAGGGAAGGGATAGATGATAAGACATAAAATATCATAATGTCTTTATAAATCCATGGTACACCCACACCTTGAATATAGTATGCAGTTCTGGTTGCCCCATCTCAAAAAAGATATATTGGCATTGAAAAAGGTACAGGGAAGGACAACAAAAATTATTAGGAGCATGGAACAGCTTCCATGTAAGGAGAGATTAAAAAGACTGGGACTATTCAATTTAGAGAAGAGATGGCTAAGGGAGGAGATGATAGAGGTCATAAAATCATGAATGATGTAGAGAAAGTGAATAAGGAAGTGTTGTTTACCCCTTCACATAACACAAGTACAAGGGGTCATCCAGTGAAATTAATAGACAGCACATTTAAAACAAACATAAGGAAGAACATCTTCACACAATGCACAGTCAACCTGTGGAACTCATTGCCGGGAGATGTTGTGAAGGCAAAAAAGTTTAACTGGGTTAAAAAAAGAATTAGATAAGTTCATGGAGGATAGGTCCATCCATAGCTATTAACCAAGATGATCAGGGATGCAACCCCATGCTCTGGGTGTCCCTAAATCTCTGACTGCCAGAAGCTAGGGCTGGCAATTTTGGTTGGACATATTCCTGGAGGTTTCATCAAATTACATAATCTTTAATTAAGGATTAATCTTTAATACCTGGACAATCCTAGAGGGTTGGCAATCCTACTGGGACTGGACAACAGGGGATGGATTATTTGATAATAGACTGTTCTGTTCATTCTCTCTGAAGCATTTGGCACCAGCCACTGTCAAAAGACAGGATACTGGGCTTGATGGACCATTGGTCTGACCCAGCATGGCTATTCTTATTACAATAAGTGAAATATAGCATATGATCTCCAATCCTAGGCACAATGGTGAATTACAGTAATGAGTTCCTTCCCGTACTGCATTGTGAATAGATATTGAAGACTACATGGTAAATTAAGTTTATTTGGCATTGCCTTTTTACACAACTTTAATGTTGATGTGCCTGATTATATGCACATATATTGGTTGACATTTTGAAAACAGTGTATGGGGATTTAGCCGTACATCTTCCATTAACACTTTAAAAATCTCCACCGCTGACCTTGAGTATGTATACAATTTATTGTCCTCAAATTACTCACCTAATGAAAGTTACTGTAACAAGAGGGAAAATGTGTGTCATATCTCTGTTCTCTATTGTACTTATTTCATAAGTGGAATACATTGAGTAGTTTAGCATTCAATTTAACAATGATGCTTAACACTTTCTGATTCCTTGCATGCCAGTTTTCAGGAATGTTAGTGTGTGTACTGTAGGCTCCTAGTGTCTGGTACTGTTAATATGCATCTGTCTTTCTGTAGGGAAGATATCTTGCTGATAATGTAAAGGCATGGCAATTTCTGCAACATCTTAGCTAGAATTATTTTATTGCATGGAGAAATACACTGTACTTATGGTGTGTAAAATATAGTTATAATTGAAAAACGTTCTTAAAAGAGTTAAGGTTGAAAGTGTATTTCTGAGTATTTCCAGTAAAATTACACTTTTTTAACCAAATACTCTTAAAAAATGACACAATCGTTAGTAATTTTGGAATGTAATAGTTCTCCACTGCCATATAATTCTCCTTCATTTACCATTGCCCCACCTGACTTACACTGCCCATTCAACTATAACTTTGAATCCTTAAATTTGCACACACAAAAATGTCAGTTACAAAATAAAGAGCAGGAATATTATAGTCCAATTTATATTTAAGAGATACATTTCCAGTAAACTATTGAATAGCTTGCTACCAAAAAAAATCTTGTGTGTATTACCGGTAATTTCTAAACAATATAATTAATATGATTCAATATCCAAACTTGTAAGCAATCCTCTTCTGCATACATCTCCATACCTTTGCAGGTCCCTTTACCTCCATGTCAAAATTCTCTCCCCTTTCCACATACTTATATAACCATGCAAGATCCAAAAACAGCTTATCACACACAAAACACCTTATCAGTCATTCCACTCTTTTTATTCCTATGTACATTCTTCTAGTCCACCATCACCTAATACTGTGAGAAAACCTTCTTCAGTGTTCATGTGGCTTCATGGATTTTTAAGGCAGAAGGGACAAACTAGTCTGACCTCCTGTATATCACAGGCCATAGAATTTCACCCAGTTACCTACCCCAGCATTGAATCTAATAACTTGTATGCCCTGGGATTATGCCTCTTTGGAACTCTTGACTATATATTTAGACTAAGATTGCCATGGGGATTTGGATGCCCAATTTCCACTAATCTTAATGAGATTTGGGTGTCCATATCCCTTAGAGAGTGTGTACAATCTGTCGTAATGTGTAAAATCAGTTGTATGCTCTCAACAGCATATTTCATTATAGAACAAAACAAGGCGGCAAAGTTAAGTTTGCATGAGTAGTGGAAGTCATGGGGCACTAGGGAGCAGGCTGGTTCCCTTACCTGTACATCTTGCTAGTCTTTTAACAAGTATAGAATTTTTGTCAGGAGAGCGCAGTTTGGGGTAGGAGGGAGCCTTGGCTGGACTCCATTCAAGCACTCTTTCAACCTGAACTCTTCAACTACATTTTTGTTTGTTTGTGAATTTCCCTGTTTTCTTAATGGGCACCAAAAATGTAAATTGGATTAGGACGTAGGGAGAGGAGGTGAGGAAACCCATGCTTCAACAGACAGGGTCTCCCACCCAAACCTGGCTCCTCTTCTGCAGATTTCAGCACGTCCATGGGAGGTGTGTGTGCAGTGGGGAGTAATATCAAGGCAGGGTATGAAGGGGTGTGGAGAAGAGGGGGGAGCTTTCATCACATGAGCAGCTCTAGGCATTTAATGTATTCTAGATATTTAACTTGTATAAGACGCCACCTTTCCATCCATCCATGGATGCATACCTTCCCCAATTTCCCTGCACCCACCTTCCGTAATTCCACCTCTCCAAAGTCTGCTGTCCTCTGCCCCCACCTCCATGGCCTCTGCCCCTTAGAGTGCCCTAGTATCTCCCTTCCACTCCCCATGCTCCTCCCCAGGTCCTTTGCACTCCGATCGATACCTCCTCAAGGTCTCTGCACCTGTGTTTGTGCCTTCCCTTGCACATACATTCTCTGTGCTTCCCCCAGTCACTTTCAACCTCATTCCATTTCTTTTGCCCCTGCCCTCCTCCCCTTCAGTCATCTCCTCCATATTCTGCCAATCTGCTTCCCCCTACTTTTACTCCTGAGGGAATTCTGTGCCAAAAAATTAAAAATTCTGCACACAATATTTTAAAATTCTGCAAATTTTATTTGTCAAAATAACACTACATAATCATGCTAGTTTCAATTATTTTTGGTAATTTATTTCAAAATACCTGTCAGCAAGTATGTCTGTAACAATACAGACACACACAAAAATTCCCCCAGGAGTAGAGAGTTAAAGAAATCCCTATGACAACCCAGTTCCTGTTTCTCTGCCCCCTCCCCAGGGCCCAGCTGGGGGGCCAGACACTCACACCCCATTCCCCCCAGAGCCCAGCCCTGCCCTGCCTCCCCAGAGACCAGCCATGCCCTCCCAGCCCAGACACTCACACCTCCTTCCACCCAGAGCCCAGGCATGGGGCCCTCCCTGGCCCAGACATGTATACCCTCTACCCCCCAGAGCCCAGCCTCGTCCTCCCCCCAAGCCCAGACACTTGAACCCTCTACCCCCCAGAGGCCAGGTATCCAGAGGGAGAAACAGCCTGATGTTGGGTCCCAGGCTTGCACAGAGTTTCCTGCACACCGCGTCCTTTCTTCTGCAGCTGCTGGGAACCCTCCAGTTCCCTCCCACTTCCCCCTGGCATTGTCTTCTATTTGAGAGCTGCGCTCTTCCAAGTCCAGCAGCCCCTAGTGGTGGCCAATATCTCTGCAGCTCATTTCAGGGTTGGGGAGGAAATTCTGCACGCACACCATTTTCTGCAAAATTCTGCATTGCGCAGTGGCACAGAATTCTCCCAGGAGTACCACTTTGTGCCCCCCTCATGCCTAGTACATGGTCATTCAAAAAGCAGGGAAGAAACTTACCGCCAATCCTTCTGTGTGATCCCCACCCAAGCCATGTCTCTTCTGGTCCTTTGTCCCCTGCTCTATATCTGATTCTTTCTCCTCTGCGTTTCTCCTCGGTCTCCTATACCCCACAACCTCCATATTCCCCTTCGCACCACACACACATTAATTTAGGGCACTTCTGACTAAGTGAACTGTGGGGAAGTTTTAAAACCCCTTTATTTTCCAAATTCCTTTTCTGAATTTTCCTAAACTTCTGGGAAAATATCTATTCTCAAGTATAAGAGGCTGGATGCCAGATTTCCTGGGATCACTTTCATTTTTGAGGTCATTAGGAGAGAATAAAAACTGGGATTATGATGGGATGCTGGCTTCAACATTTACCACAGAGCAGCAACAGCTACTCTGTAATAATTTGTGTGTCCTTATGCTATGGAAACAATTATGCCATTTTGTGGGCTCAGCTTAGTGATAGCCACAAGTGTAGTTTATATGAGGATTTGGAATTTCATACAATAGATTAGGAAATATGTAATGGGTCTTATGGGTGTGTGTGTGCATGCATCAATTTAAACATGCTGCAGAGGAGATTTTCAAAAGCACCCAGCTTTCGTCTCTCTCTGTTCCCACTGAAGTCAACAGGAATTTTACCGCTGACTTCGGGTAGATTAGAGTTATGGTAATGCTTAGCACTCTAGAAAATCTCACCCTATATTTTTGATATTGGGCAGTGTGATAACACTATCACTCAACTGATGCTTGCAATTT
The DNA here is from genome assembly GCF_002925995.2 of Terrapene triunguis. NCBI lineage: Eukaryota > Metazoa > Chordata > Testudines > Emydidae > Terrapene > Terrapene triunguis. The sequence continues at coordinate 5,454,421 of NW_020664373.1, forward strand.
TAGTGTAGAATTGTTGTCTTTCATTTTTAAGGTGGGTTTAAGGTTCTTCCGTGTGAAGTTTTGTTGTTGTTGTTTAAGAAAAAAAGAAATAAGGTCCTTTTTCAGCAAAGCTCTTAAACATGTTCTTTGTGCATAAGTCCAATTGAAGTCACTGGTTCTTAAACACATGCTTAGGTGATTTGCTGAATCATGAGCTGAGAGAGCTTGGAGCGAAAGACAGAGTTGAGTGTGAACTTTCCAAACTAACTGACAGTCTGAAAAGATCCTTACTGGAGAAGGATTTGAGGTGTGTTTTTCCCCCCCCTTTTTTTAAGAAGAATTCTTTTTTAGATCTATCAGAATATTGCATATGCAGTATAGTCAAAATATCATCTACATATGTCATTTCATATAGGGTTGAGTGAATGTGTGTAATATAGTCTGTACATTCATACAGACACAAATATAAATATATAGATTACAACTGCAGAGGAGTACAACATTGATTTATTTTCTGTTCACCATGAAAGTACAGTAAAGTATAGCTTTATTTTTAATTCTGGGACACAGCCAGACATATAGCCAAGGAGCTATATGTGTATGTCTCTCAGTCACTAATCTAAAAGAAAGCCAGCCAGCAGAAACCAGATATTTTAGCAATGTTCCTTTGCTGGGGCTAAACTTTCTAAACCCACAACATTAAAGCAATAATTTTAAACTTTCTTCAAACTTGAAACCACCCCGTCTGTGTTTTGGTTTTATACTGTACATACAGCGCACACACTCCAGTAGTATAAACAGCTGCGGTTGATCTAACATGTTATTTTCTCATTTAAAATCTAAATTACCATTAAAAAAAGACATGTTCTTGATTGAATATCTTGTCTTAAGCACAAGATAGCTCAGCAGTATGTATTCGAGGATCCCTGCAATAGGCTGTCACTGACAAAACAATGCAGAATTGAATATAATTAAGGCTTCGATTTAGTCATGGAAGTAACGGAATCCATGACTTCCAAAGACCTCCATGATTTCAGACAGCAGAGGGGGGGAGCCCTGCTGCTTCCCGCTGCTGCCCGGCCACAGGCAGCAATGGGGATCCCTGCCACTCCTGTCCACCGCAGGCAGCAGGGGGACCCCTGCCGCTCCCCACCTGTGTGGGCATGGGGGAATTCCCGCGGCTCCCGGCCTCGGCAGGCGGCCCATCCCCACTGCTCCCATCCACCTGTCAAGGACTGGTCACAGGCTTCCGTGAATTTTTCATTATTGCCCGTGACCTGTCCGTGACTTTTACTAAAAATATCCATGACAAAAACTAAAGCTTTAAATATAATTATTCTTTTATGAGTAGCTGTTTTTTCTTCTTCTTTCCCTCTCTTTTAAATATTTTTTCTTTTTTTCTATTTATTCAAAGATAAACTAGGTTCTGATTATGATGCTTTTAATTTTTTCATACAAAGTTTTAAAAAAAAAAAAAAAAAAACCTGCATTTTTCATACTCATGTTTTGAACTGTTTCAAGACAGTTGTAAGAATCGTACTTTGTCAGTCCTGTAGCCTGTAGAAAAGTCATGTTTTGTGTAGTGTGAGGCTAATGCTGGAGATCTGTATAAGTGAAATAATGGCTTACTTTTAAAATGTATGAGAAATGGCAGATCTCTAAGTTGAGGCTTTGAGATGTGATATGAGAAGAGATTTCCTTGTATTAATAAATTGATCTTTGTTAGCATACAGACTGACACCTTTTCCCTTTTTGTGGATAAGAAGCAGAATAAAAAGATCTTGAGTTTATAACAGTTAATTTCCCTTTCTTTTTTTCCAGAATTGAAAGAGTGATCGATAACAACACTACAGTAAAAATGGTTCCCATCAAGATAGTTCATTCTGAGAGCAATGCAGAGAAGGAAAGTCGCCAGAACCTCGTGAGCACCATGGAGCCTCCTGCCTTACCTAGTGGTTTGGAGAAGGACCAGATTAAAACACTCAGTACTTCTGAGCAATCCTACTCGCGTTTCTGTGCTTACACAAGGCGGGGCGTAGAACCAGAGCCTGAGAGCAAAACCAGACTTCCTGACTTGCAATCAGCCGAAGCACTTGGGAACAACTTGAAGGACAACGATGCCTCCATCCCTGTAATCAGCTACGTGAAGGCCAAAGAGAAGACCTTTGAAGACTGGAAGTCTGAGGAACTAGCCAGAGAGATTGTCGGAAAAGATAAATCTCTAGCAGATATTTTGGATCCTACTGTGAAAATAAAAACTACGATGGATCTGATGGTGGGAATCTTCCCTAAAGACGAACACCTCCTAGAAGAAGCTCAACAACGCAGAAAGCTCCTACCAAAAGTTCCTTCTCCAAAAATTGCAGAGGAAAAGTGAGTAAAGTGTTTCCATAATCCAGTGACCTTTCCCCTGTTGCTGTCCAACATTGTGTTTCTCCCTTAAACATTTAAGGATCCTTCTTCATACTGTTAATTTTTAGGTTTTCCCATTAAAATGATGGTTTTGGCAGTGTCATTTATTGACCAGACCAATAATCAAAGGAGCAAAAATTAGGGTCCTATTACAAAGAACATACATGTATATAAATAAATATTTTACACCATAACTAACTCGTAAAAAGTTACGAGTTAGTTATGGCGTAAAATATTTATTACATTACACCACAACCAAACTGGGAAAAGCTAAACAATCACATAAGGGAGTTTGGGAAGGAATAATTAGAATTCTATCATGAGACATTTCTCAAAGGCTTTAGAAATTTCACTAAAACCATCCAGTGTGATAGGGTCCAGACAGGAAAAGGAGCAATGTTTTAGTATTTATAATATCAATAAGGCTTACAAAGAAAACTTAAAATGAACATAGATAATATAAACTGGATCAAAGTAACCAGTTATTACCTAGTTGAGAATGAGAACAGCATAGTAAAATATAACAAAAAAGCAGTTGAATCATACAGATCTTTGATCTCTGAGTGTTGGTGTAATTTCAGATATAACTTTGTCCTGAAGTTTGATGAGATGCCTTATATTGTGTAATGCCCTGAATGTGGTAGCCTGAAGGGTGGTTATAATCAATACACTGTGGAAACTTTTAAAAACGATTTCTAACTGTTCTCACAGGTAATGGCTCTGAGGTCTTTGTAGTGCTTATTAAAGTGGAACTTGAAGGCTGTTGCATCAAAATTTCTGCCTGTGTGAGACAAACTTTGTTTAGGTTTCTCTCACATTAATGGTGAAGGCTTCTCAATACTAAGGTTTTCTTGTGTGTTAGTGGACAGATGCTGACATCACAAAATTTTTCATCGCAGTTGATATTAACTGGCATCCTTGTGAGCAATCTCAGCAGACACACATTCCTAATCTCAGAGGCAGTCCCTCCAGGTTGAAGCCTCAATACTGGATGGGGTTATGGAGAAGCTTGCATTGTCACTGTCCTTGTTATAGCTGGTATCTGGATCTAGGGAAGCAGTCATTTTCTAGAGCTGTCAACAATCATGCACACTCAGGAACACAGGCATTGCCATACTGGATCAAAGCAGTGGTTCTCAACCTATTTACCATTGTGGGCCACATATGCAGTTCTCTGTGTTGTGTGCCACATTCACACAATATATATACTACCTGTATGGCCCTGCAGATGTCACATGGGCCGGATCTGTGTCCTGATTGGGCCGCAAGCAGCCCGCGGGTTGAGAATCACTGATCTAATCCAATATTTTACCTCCAACAGTGACCAACACCAAGCACTACAGAGGAAGATGCAAAAAAGCCTGTAATAAATAATTGTGGGATAATCTGCCCTCGGGGAAAGTTTCTGCCTGACCTCCAATAGTTAGAAGCCACTCTATGTCCAGAAGCATGGAAGTTTATATCCCTTCTAAATGTCTTGGTTTTGTTTTACTATTATAATACTGGATATTCTTGTTACTTATGTAAATGTCTGATCCTTTTGTGAATCCTGCTACTTCCATTGAATTAATTTGGCGCTGGAGATAGTCATGCTTGCGTAACAATGTGCCAGTCAAGAGATAGGGGAGTTTTAAGCAGGTCATTAACAATGTCCTAATTCTTTCATTTTAAAAATGTTTACTACATGCATTTTGAAAATTCAGTACTGCTTCATCAGCTATTGTATTTTTGGTATTGTTGATCATTGCTAATATTTCTGTTTTTATTACTCTACTTCCTGAGTCTCTTAAAATCCCCTAAAGGCCACTTTTCAACTAGTCAAAAGAGTGTTGCATAAAGTAATAGGATCTTTAAGGTTCATAGTAGAGAAAATGAAATGTGATCTGCTGCATTTTCACCAAAAGATGTGTTTTGAGGATTATGGAATCACTAACCAGTGAGAGCACAGATGTAGACAAAACCACTGCCTTCATACCAATGCCTGTGTAATCAAGAATAGTAAATGATGGTTTAATCACTGATACAAAGTGCAATTAAAAGACAGACTGAAAATAAATGCTTTCATCTGGAGGTTTTGCTAGTTCCTTTTAATTGCGTAAATTGATAACTAGCTTTGGTGACTGACGGTGTGGCAATTTTTCCTCAGACATTTGACCCTGCATTGTTACCATAGTTATCATCTTTCCATTAAACAGTGCATTTACTTGGCAAAATGATGGGTTTGAAAGATTGTTCTCTCTTTTCAGTGCTCAGGATGTCAGGCAGTTAATTAAAGTTATGACTTTTTACCAGGAAAGAGGAGCAGGGCATGCCTTCTGCCATCTCCTTGACAACCAATTCCACTTACTACAGCACGTCTGCACCAAAAGCAGAATTGCTGATTAAAATGAAGGACATGCAGGAGCAACAGCAGCAGCAGAGCGAAGAGGATTCTGAAGATGAGCTTGATCATGACTTGTCAGAAAAGAAGGTAACACAGTTTTGCACTTTGAAATATTTAATAGGATTTTCAAACCTGGTTGTCAAAAATTAGGCTGCTAAATCCACAGTTAAGCATCTAAATAAGAGACCTGGTTTTAAGCCAGTGGGATTTCCTGGGTGCTCAGCAGTTTTGAAAGATCAAGTCGCTTATTTTTGTGTCTAGCTATGGACCTAGGAACTTAACTTTAGAAAGACAGACATATTTTTAAAATCTTTGTGTGAATGTTTTTGTCCTTCTCTGTAGAACCTTTCCACCTGAGAATATCTGTGTGTAAGAGACGTGTGCTTTGAGAAAGACTTGCTGAGCACCCACAAATCCCACTGGAATCAGTGGGCCCTTGGACTTCTCCAGGCTTTTGAAAATTAGGCCATCTGTCTGTCAATTTTTTTTTTACTGCTCATGAACTCAAGAGCCTGATAACATTGACTGGAGCTAAATAGGCAGTTTGGTGGGTGCTCGGTTCACGCATCACCATTAACCACAGTCCTGTACACACACACAGATCCCTGTGGCACCTTAGTCTTGACCTGCATAGTATTCCAGTCCCGAGAATCTGTGTGAAGTGGTGATTTTGTGGTTGTTGTACAGTGTCAGCTTAGTTAGATTGAGAGCACCAGATTCTCTTCATTTGGCACAAATCGAGTTTAACTTTGCTTCCCTGTCATGAGAAACTGGGGGAAACCATCTGTTGTGCTATTCAGCCATCTGTTTCTGTGTTAACAGTGGTCTAGTTTTAACTATATTTGCTTAAAACAGCAATACCAGGGAAGGAGCTGCCTTCAGTTCTGGGATATCTTCTTTAGTGAACGTAAACTGTCACGATCAACCTCCAGTATTCAGTTAGTAATCAAAACTGGTAGGAATGACCTTTAATTGAATAAAAGGGAAATTGTTTTTAAAAACTGTTCAGATATGTTAAGGATTCCATTGCAGTTTTAAGCAATTATTAGACTAGAGAAGAGCATTCATGATTCTTGCTTCATTTTATCTGGTCCGTGTAATGCCAATCATTGTGGTTTTTTTTTTTGTTTTCATTGATTCAGACAGAAAAATGTTCTGGTCATGTTGATTGAGGAAAAAGTACACAAGTTCGAAATTGAAACAGTTTTCTTTGACCCAACCAACAAACGACAATCCACAAGCTTCTCAGTCAAAATGTTCTTTATTTGTGGTGGTGTCTGTTTATATGAAAAACATATTTCCCCTTCATCACTTCCCCCACACCACTAAACACAGATTATACAGTCTGAGAAGTGTGTCCATGTCTAGTGTTACTAGACAGCCTCCCTCTCTCATGTCTGTGATGTACACATTCCTGTTTACTCACCCATCTGCTCCTTTGCATGCAGTGGAATGTGAGCTCTCAATCCAGCAGGCTTTCATCTGAGATCTCGTCATGCAGTGTATGCAAATCACAGTAAATGGGTCAAGCCGTCCTTATAAAACTGCCAAGATCTATAACATGGTCCAATTGCACATAACTGCCAGCTGCTGAAAAAAAGGACCTTTGGGGCCTGAAAGCTTGAATATTGTCATTTATTTGTCAGTCTACTAAAAGACACTGTATGCTTTGAACCTGTTTCTTAATTCATTGAAACTCACCAGTTCTATTATGGGAAATCATGCTTTTAGTCCAATCTAGGGATTCACGGCGGGTTTTCCAGGACCAGTTTACACCTGCCATTCTCTGTTTTTGCAATATACTTGCTGTCCTCTTATTTATTTAAAATAATAAAATGATGATGAACACTCAGGATGGGTGTGGGAATTTTATGCAGAGAAATTGCGCACATCTATTACAAATAATTAGAGACAGTCTCCCTAATAAATGAAATGTTGTGGTCATGTAAAGCAATATATTTATTGAGGAACAATATGATTAGCACAAATATAATAATATAAATGGATTTGAATAGATGTAGGGAGGTAATAAAAGGGACCTTGAAGTTATATTGGGTTTGAAAAATCTACCCATGGCAAGTGGGAGGTTTTCTAGTCTTTTCAGACATGAATCTAGTGTGAAATGAGGCAGAGAACTGAGTGCAAACCCACAAGTGTAAACCCAGTGTAGTGCTGACTTCCTAAGCCTGCAGAGAGACAGTACAATTGCCTCTGCTGCTGCTAATAGCTTCCCTTTGCTAAGCTGCTGCTGAGTGAAATTAACAAGGATCCAGTCAGTTTCTCTGCTATTATTTAAAGTAACAAGAATTGCGGAAAATCAGGTCCATATTAGCAGGGCAATATAGCACAGAGTATGACTATATTTAATCATGCATCTTGTAATAAAATAGTAGGATTATTAAATTGCATGGCTTCCTAGGAAATAGGACTACAGCAGCCTGACCCAGTTAATACAAATCAAACTTCATTTGCATTTAGGAGGGAACAAAAAATCAAATCGTTCAGATTAATCAGTCAGTAGAGCCTGCATCTGTAAAACTGCTTACTACCTTAATCTTTTGGACACCCAGACAAACAGATAACCCCAATACAGATTAACCTGGCCTGAGAATATTAAATCAAAACAGGATAGAGCCAGCCCAGATAATCCATATGTTTGATTTCAGAAGTACTCTTTGTTAGGTTTTAAGCTACAGTTGGCCTCTGTTAGTAGGGTGGCTGAGTTACAGGTGGTTCCCAAAACAAACTGTCAATGCTTTCTCTGTGTAACTCTGAAAATGGCTATACCTTCCTATGTACGGTGTAAGGGTCGGTAACACATTCCTGGGAAACAGGGATGGGTTTCTGTTTAATTGTACGTATTCAATTGGTTGGTTGAAATCAGAGTTCCTGACAAGTGTGCCATGAAATAAAGACACTTAAAAGAAAAACAAACATGTAAAGTGGTATTGCAAAGTAATTACCATCTTAGACAATATAGCCTGCATTAGAAATTGACGCTATCACGTGAAAAATGATTACTATTTACAGAAAGATGAGGCATGCTGTTGTCTTTTACAGGCACACAAGACCCCTGCCCAAAGGAAGAATTTTTTTAGGAAGGCAGCATGGTAACAACAGAGAACACAGTCGGGAGACTGGGGCTCTAGTTTTGCTCTGGCAGTGACTCACTGCATGGCCAGGGGGAAGTCTGTTTCCCTCTCTATCAAATGGAAATAATACTTACCTCACAGGGATGTTAGGGGCTGCGTTTTTGGGGTACTCTGAGACCTTTTGATGGAAGGTGCTGTAGAAGTACTAATTATTTGAGCCCCATGTTTTTCACAAATACAAAATAGCATGAAATAAAAGGGGGAAAAACATAAAAAATTACATAAAATGAAAAATTCACCCCACAGCAGTGGCTTCTGCAGCCGCTGTTCTGCAGAGTTGGTGCCCGGCTTCCCACTCCAGGCATTGCTACCTGGCACATGGAATTGCAGCATCACTCACATTTGGCCTGGCCCCCCCTCACATGATGACAGAGTGGCAGCTGGGCCACACTTGAGCAGTGCTACAACTCTGTGCGCTAGGTCACAATACCGGGAGCTGGGCCGTGCCTGGCAGGAAGTAAAAGATTCCAACAGCATAGTAGGCCATGTGTTAATATTAGCCTAGCATGTGGAAGACTAGCTTTTTATGCCCATATTTCGCTTAGCACCATCAGCCTCCACCTCAAGAATGGTTATGCTTGAGAGTGCTGTGGGGATAGTCTTTGAGGAGGAGAGAGTACTTTTGCTACTCAGTAATCGGCTTTTGAAAATTTGAAGCTGATCTAAGGGGTAGCAGTAGTGAGCTCCAAAGGACGTCTTGTCTTCTGCCATGGTGGTGAATTGCCAAAGGGTGGGCACTCAAGCTAAGGGTAATGTAGACCTAAGTCCATCAAAAGTTTGTGTCCTGATATTTTGAATCCAGAACACTATCAAGGTCTAGATAAACATCATATGTCTGTAATGTACATACCTCTCAACCTGCCAAGCCCCAGATGTGGGTTGCATTGTGTGACAGGGATACAAAAAAATTCATGCAGTGATGCTGGTATTTAATCCTTAATAATACTTTTGTGATTCATTGCTTCTTGTGTAAACAGCTTTCTACATAAAAGTGAGGGGAGACTAGATTTCTGTGGGATGCAGATAACTTTGGGGCTTAAATGAGTGACACCATCAACATGTGAGACATTGAAGAATTCTTGTAACGCGTAGTGTGATGATGAGGACAAAAGAATTGGGGCCAGGAATCAGCTGTGAACACCTGCACCTCCTTGCTCTCTGGCCAGCTGGCTATATGTCTTAAGTGAAGTGATCTACTCCATGGACTGACATCTGAGCTCCATGGTGGACAGAGTTGCAGATTTGCCCTTAATCTATCACAGAGGAGTGTCTATAACAGGGTTAGGGAGGAAATGGAGAGACTCCCGGGAACCCAGTGAGTGACAGAGAACAGATTCCTTTCTTCTTCCCCTTTCCCTGGTGGAGAAAAAACAAGATAGAGTAACTTTGATTTCTTGCCATGTGAAGTAATTCTCCTGAAGCTTGAAAGCCTTTTTTAGCAATGAAATGTAAGCTAATGTGCATGCGAAAAACTTTATCTGTAGACTTGAATTCTCTAGTTGGACAACAATGCCATAATCACAGTTTCCCTTGCAGTCATAAACGCACAGCCCACTGCTAATCAGAATCAATGGCTGGTGTTTCTTTGGGGGTTTGCCATGTAACAAAGCAAATTAAGGACATGATCCAGCTTCTTCTCAGTCAGTGAGAGTGTTGCTGATGACCTCAATGAGAGGAAGATTGAGGCCTAAGAATCTATGGTAGAGGGGTCCTGTTTTGTTTTGGGCTTTGTAAACGGATATATTCTGGGAGGGGAGGGGAGTCTGATGCTGAAGTTTGGGGTAGTTTACCATTGCTACTGACACTTTTCAGCAGAGAGCAATATGTGACTTTTTTTCCTGAGCTATTGGAACAGAATGCATGGAGGGAAACCTCTGTTTCCATCTCTGCTGGGTCAAGTGTCGCTAATAAATTCTTACTCCCCTTTTGTTGTCCACAGCAAAAACTCATTGACAGCATCAGTAGGAAGCTGCAGGTGCTGCGCGAAGCTCGGGAAACACTCCTGGAAGACATCCAAGCGAACAATGCACTAGGAGATGAGGTGGAGGCTATTGTGAAAGAGGTCTGCAAACCTAATGAGTTTGACAAGTTCCGGATGTTCATCGGGGACCTGGACAAAGTGGTCAACCTGCTGCTGTCACTGTCAGGTCGTCTGGCCCGGGTGGAAAATGCCCTGAATAACTTGGATGAAAATGCCTCTCCTGAAGAACGGGTAAGGCAGGTTGCTAAAGGGCAATAGTGTTATTTTGGTATTGAAGGAGCCAGCGTGGTAGGCTTTTTTTATTTGAAAAACAGGTGGGCAAGAGAGTGGAGGGAAGAAAACTGGTGTGCTGATGATTCACATCAGGCTGCTTTCATTAGATCTCGTTAATACTCATAACCTTGCCTTGCCTCCACTCAGACTACACTCACTACAAGTGGCTTGGCCCTGAAGAATGCATGACACTTTGTGCCCAGGTTTAGGAGAGCAGGTTGTTTAAAAGCACTGACATGCCTTTCCCTCTAAAACACTAAAAGACAAGTGCCTTGATGAAAGATGATGAGCAGAGTAGCCTCCTGTTTCTTTAACAAACGAAAATATAAGTGGGGGAGAACAAACTAAAAGTAATTGTCTGACTCAGCAATTTGAGATGCTTAAAAATGAACAGATTGTATTTGAGTTCCAGTCCATACGCACTGTCGACACTGTACTATTATTAAGTTGTATTATGGCAGCACCAAGGACCCCAGTCAGTGATCGGGACCCATTACATTAGATACTGTACAGACATGTAACAAAGACAATGGTCCCTGCTTTAAAGAACTGACAGGATGCAGTAGTGGACAAAAAGTAGAGAAATGGGGTGGGGCTAAATGGGAACACAGTGTTTAAAAAAAAAAAAAAAAAGGTTTGACAGACAAATGGAAATCATGGCTTCCCATTTACCTGGTCAGTGCCAGACAGTAGTGATTTATAGAAATCTCAGCAGAAGTAGGTTTTTTGGAAGGATTTTAAGGACCGAGGTATTCATTACTAATCTTTCTGTAACAGCAGAGAAATGGAAACTTATTGATATATAGTATTATCTGGTAGCCACAGTCTCTCCATAGTTAAAACAGACTTGCTTCCTTTGCAAGTCTGACTTTAGATTCCTGTTTATTATATTATTTTTTTTAAAAGCTGAAAAAAGCACCTCTCTTCGTCAGACTTTGCATTGCTGGCCTGTGGCCCCAGTGCAGTCTTTTGCACAACTTGGACACACTTTTTAAAGACCTGGATCTAATAAACACGGCTTTTTAATCATGTCGTAAAAAATCTTTCCTGAAAAGATCTAGAGCGGAGGATTGGTTTTTGATGCAGGAAAGGCATGTTTGCAAAGGTGTTCACTAGCAATTTAAGACTATATGAATGGTCCATTGCGCAGTGGTGGACTTTAAAAGGGCATGATATGGCTGGGAGATACTTAGGCTTTCATTTAAAAACAAAAGTCACTGGCCCTTTGCCTTGCAGGGGTCTTCAAATTGTAAACCAGTTTCTAGGGAGGTTTGCCATTGATTCCCCATCTCTTCTGCCCCTCTACCCCCCCTCCCCCCCAAAAAAACCCCTAGGAAAAGGCATAGCATGTCACCAAATTTTGGCTTGTTACCCCCACAGCCACCAACAATCAGAGCTCATAACCTGCTCGTGACATCTTCTTGCCTCCATATCCTACCAAAAGGGACTGACACCAGTAAGATTTTCATCCCTTTTTCACACCCCAAAAGTTCCTGCTCTTGGCTTCCGTGGCGGCACTAGTGGAAGCTAACAGTGCTGCTGCCTAAGACAACTCCACTTATCTCCTCCCTCACCGCTCATTCTTCCATGGGAAATGGAGTCCCATTGCTAGGACCTCTCCAAACAGCATTTCTGAGTTCTAGGAAGAATCTGGGGATTGAGTGTATCTTCCCCATGTGCACACACATACTAGTACCTTGTGGGAGAAGAAAATAATCTTCTCCCACCTCCATGCCCTTGTGAAAAGACCTTGTTACAAAAATAGCTTATGAAATTAGGTGTGCAAGGAGGGGAGAAGAGGAGCAGATATGAGGCCGGTGTCACAGAAGCAGAGTTAGGATTTCATGCCTATTTTAACAGCATTTTCAAGCGTTTGTTTCTTGAAGTTGAACTTTAATTCTGAAATGTCTTTTAGTTGCATGCTATCCTTAGCACATTTTATAAGAATTTTTACTGTCAAATTACTCTCAGCATCAAATTAGTCTGAACTTTAATTCCATCTTCATGGATTTTTTTTCTGTATGCAAATTCTCCTGTTGATGTGTATAATTTCCTTTAGTGTTACTGGGAATTCTGCACATTAACATGTAGTTGTATGTTTTTAGCCTTCTTGTAACATGAATCATTTTCTAATACTAAGTACAAACAGATACTGTCACTTGATGGCGCAGACACTCAAAGGAGAATTTACTTAGGGAACGAAGCTGAAAACATGACACACGATTACACATTTTTTGCCTAGATGCATGTGTGTAAACAGAATCTCCATCCTTGTCTCTTCTTCCATGCACAGCTCTCTTCTGCCTGTTGTTTTGTCCCCCTGCTGATGCTCCAGGTCACCACAGAGAAGCAGCTTTGCTTGGGCATAGCAGTTCATCACAATGAAGGGGATGCTATGTCTAGATTCAGTGCACCAGTGTGTCTCAGAATAAAAAGTCAGGCGAGATTTCCACAGAGCTGGTTGCTTGATGTATCAGGGTACCAGCAGCAGAGACACATGGACTAGTGAGAAGAGACTGATCTTTTGGAGGGGCTGTGCTTTTGTTTTTGCTTCTCTGCCCCTACTTTCACCCGCACCCATTCCCCATGATCATATGCCTTTACTTCTGATTAGAAAAGTGCACATTACAGTAAGGTAGAAAACCCTATCAGGTTCATATTGGATTAGTATGCAGCAAATTCATGGTCCATCCTGGTCAATTTCAGTCATAGGCTTTTAAAAATCGTAAATTTCACAGTTTCAGATATTTAAATTTGAAATGTCATGGTATTATAATCATGGGGGTCCCAACCCAAAATGGGGTCGTGGGGATGGGGTTATTATGGGGGGTTGCAGTATTGCCACCCTTACTTCTGTACTTCTGCCTTCAGAGCTGGGCAGTTGGAGGGCAGATGCTGGCCGGGCACCCAGCTCTGAAGACAGCGCCACTGCCACCAGCAGAGCAGAAATAAGGGTAGCAATACCAGACCCATGTTATGCCACCCTGACGTCTGCGCTGCTGCTGGAGACTGCGATGCCTTCAGAGCTGGACTCCCAGCCAGCAGCCGCGGAGCTTCCTGCAGTTAGGGGAGGTTCCCAGAGATGGGTCTAATCCAGCCTCAGGAGTAGCCCATGCAGAGGAACAAGTTCTGGCCCTCCTTAGCCCCTCCAGGACTAGCAGCTGGAGCTCAGCGCTTAGAAGTTAAAGAGGCCTTGGGCTGGCTGTGTGTGTGTGGCGGGGTGGTGACCCCATCACCCCAGGTGGTCACCCCCTTGCCCACCCATAAGGCCAGCCCTTTCCCTCCCCAAAAGTGATGATCCCCCATAGCATGCCACCTCACTTCTGCGGTGGTGCTGCTGCCTTCAGAGCGGGGCTCCCAGCCAGCAGCCGCCGCTCTCCACCCACCCAACTCTTGAAATCCGGTCTCCCCTACAATAGCCAGATTTCATGGGGGAGATCAGATTTCATGGTCTGTGACGTGTTTTCACGGCTGCAAATTTAGTAGGGCCCTAAGCATAATGAAAAGCTCTCTTTCAACTCTTCTCAACCCCAAGCAGTTTGTTTTCACCGTTTGATGCTTTGGCAGTCATTTCAGGGACCTAATCTGGGTTTAATTCATTGCTGGTTACACTTGCAAGTAGATCTTGCAAATTATTTCTGAAAATCAGAATGGCATCCATGTTACTTCATGTTAGTGCTTCCCACTGGCAGCTGTATTTGTTATAATTCTTCCTGTAAACCATTAAGCACTAAAGTAGTTGATAAGGACCTTACTTACTAGTGTTTATAAAATGTATTCCTAAGTGCTTTACTGTCTCTGCCGGTTTAATTCCCTTCTATTAATTTATTTTATCAGAACTCAGTGGCAGTTGGGAGATGAAGTTCACCTTTAAGCAGCAGTTTTATGGCTTATCTACAAAAACATTGAGTTCATAGGAAATGTGGGTGTGAATGTACCCCAACTAGCCTGCCACGGACTAACTGTCTGTGTGGACCCTGCTGACTCATCATAACAGGTTGTTAATTCACTTTGATCTAGTCATTTTTGAAATGGGACTAGATCAAAGCACATTAACAAATTGTTAGTGCGTGTCAGCAGGAGCCACACAGACAGTTAGTCCACGGCAGGCTACTGTGGTGTACGTGCGCTTCCTACCTTGCCACAAACTAATTGTTTGCATAGACAAGCCCTTAGTCCCAGTCCGCCATACACACACCTCTTCACCCTTGTCCCTGCAGGTAAAATTGACTTCAATGTTGACCAGAAAACTGTTTGTCTTGAACTGGTATCTGTAATATGTTTCTCTTTCTCTTAAGCGGACATTGGTAGAGAAGCAGAAGCTGCTGACTCAACAGCATGAAGATGCGAAAGAACTGAAGGAAAACCTGGACCGACGGGAGCGTATTGTCTTTGACATTTTGGCTAACTATCTAAGCGAAGAGAGCCTAGCAGATTATGAGCACTTTGTAAAGATGAAGTCAGCCCTTATCATTGAGCAGAGAGAGCTAGAGGACAAGATCAAGCTGGGGGAGGAGCAACTCAAGTGTCTGACCGACAGCCTCCAACCTGAAAGGCTCAAATAAGAGGTCAAGGCCTGACCAAAGACTTGAAAACTGGTGGTTGGGCACAGTTTCCAAGTATGCAAGTGAAAACCCTGACTTGTATCTGTGTCTAGTAGGCAGAGTTAGACAGGAGAAAAATAGCTACTCTAGCAATAATGATCTTTCTTGTTGTTTGGATGATGTATTTAATTTTTTAAACCCTCTTTTTAATCCCCAACTCTATAACTGTTCTTTGTCTCTCAACCTATCCTATAGAAAGTTCTGCAGGAGGCAGAGGCTAGATTCTAAGCTTTGAATTCAGTATATTGTGAAGTCTGTTGCAATAGTGCATGCAAACAATAACGATTTTCAAAATAAGTTATGTGATAGTGTTTATTGTCTTCAGATGCTGTACAAACTGCTGGGAAGCCCAAAAGCAAATGAATAAAAAAGCTCTAATTTTAGGGCTTTTTTTTTTTTTTTTTTTACAGTCACATCAAGTAGGAGAAGTGTGTGTCATGTGTCTAATATTATATTCAGGTTGCTCTCACTTTGATCCTGGTACATCAGACACTTTTTCTTTGTAACGTATCTCATAAGAAAAGTTCTCACTTTCTCCTTTCAGAAAATAATTTCAAAACCAATCTCAGCTGGCTACTGGCTAAACCAACTTGAAAATCATTTAAGATCTATGTTACTCAAGTTAAGAACACATGGTTTAGAGAAACATCGTGGTGTTGGTTTTTTGTGGGGGGGGGGGGTGAGGGGGTTGGCATGGCATAGAAACAGTTGTGGGCCCATTTATATTGTAACATTTTTCTTACCAAGTTATTTGATTTCAAAAATGGGACTGAGGATGCCTTGCCAGTTTGGGTCAATTCATTTATCAACTAAACTATTTGGAAAATCTATTTGCTGCTTTGGGTTTCCCCCCAGCACAGCTACCTTGTAGGAAAGAGTCACTAAGTTAACAGGACAAATCAAACTGCTTTTATTTTCCTTCTGTTTGTTCAACGGTTCACCTTTTTTATATAAATGGTTAAATTATATTCAAGATGACCCATGTAATGCTATTTCTTTCTTCCTTCCCTCACCACCAAATGCAATATAAACACCTAGGCCACGTAAGTACTCCTAGGCCACGTGAGTTCAATGCAGTATTCAGAGTAACTCTGGTTTGTAACTGTGAACATCTGTATTTTTTTCACTTCACATGTTGACATATACACTTTAATGATAGGACACTATTTTGTCAGTCCAAGACTACTGGAGGTGATATAGTAACACTGCCATCCAGTAAAACTCTGATAATTTGCATCATGCTAACCCATCTCTTAACACAATGATGGGATTAACTGATTTGATCTCCTACAAATACTACAGAATTGCTCTGTGTATACATGTATTATCTCTACGTTAAGATATAGCTTTTAAGGGCAAAGGGAAATCTTAGCTTCATGTATTTAAATTATATAAATTATATAAAGAAAGCCCTTTATCTTTGTGTTTCGATAACAAACAGATTCTGCAACAAGGAGCTACTTTTAAGGCTGACGTGGATACCAGTCTGTAGCAAACTCTTTGAACAGAATGAGAGAAAATCAACTCTTTACACTATTCCTGCAATTTTAATATTGACAAAAGGTTCTTTGTCTATTATCAGAATCCTCCTTTTTCAGTGCTTCTCTTGGTCACTTTTTCCTGATCAGTGAACTGCTTGCATTGCAGGGACTTGGCACAAAAACTTCTCTAAAACCAAGCCCTTCGCAGACAGCTATAAATGTTAAAAGGACCATTTTGCCTATTATACGCTCTTAATTCATGTATCCTGGGCCAGATCGTCAATTGGTATAAATCAACTCCATCAAAATCAAATGGAGCTACTGATTTAGACTACCTGATGATCTGGCCTTAATTTCTTCTTACAGTTTACAAAACTTAGACTTCTAATGAAATCCCACAAATATTTGCTGCTATGTTAATTGATACTAGGACCAGTGAGTTTTCTCTTTGGACCCATTCTTTTACCATAAGAAACCCTAAGCTAAATAATTCCCAAATAAATTATGTTTAGCTTTAGTCAAGTAGTGTGCATTGTTTTACCTGTGACTTTTTAAAAATTTTTACATATTGTGGTTACTCTGATGTGTATGTGAAATGTGACTGTGAATAATAATATAATTTCATTATGTGTGTACAGTACTTTGATTTAGATCTTTCTTAAAAAGATAGCAATACTGAAAGTGCTATATATATTGTCGTTTTCACAAAGCAGTATATATATTCACCATGTCCCACTTTCTTCTTTTTAAATTGTGCTCAAAAGCTCTGTTAGTTGGGACCAGAAGATGGCTGTCTCCCAATGTTATATGTAAATCTGTAAATAGATATATTGTTGCTTTAAAAAAATTCTGGTGCTAATATTTTGCCTTTGGCATCATTAGGTGATGGCTGCTACTTCACCTTATGTCATCTCTCAATTTTAGATCTCTTTGTATAGTGAAAGATTTCTGTCAGGTTTTTCCAGTTGTTTGGATTTTGCAACCCAGAGTGAAAATGTGTACAGTTTTCTTGCTTGACACTTAACATTTACCTACTGACAAATCGTACTGCTTCACTTTGAGGAAATAAACTGTATATTTCAGTGTACTGAGTTATCATTAATTTTATGCGGTCAAAATATCAAGACGCCTACTCTTTCATTGGATACTCATGTCCACTTTGCTATCTCTCATATAAGATAAAGCACATAGGGTAGCAGACTAATTACCTGCTGGTCTAAAATCAGAATCCATTTTTTGTTAAACTATTTTAAATTTAGATTAATTGATCAGTCTCGAGTCCCACATCTAGAACAGAAGGAGTACATAGTTGTGGCATTCTGTGTAAAGATAGAGATCAATAGGAAAGGTTAGGAAAAAGTGGGGCTGAATGGTTTTCATCCCTTGTCTGACTGATCCTTCTTGCGTATGCTTTTTTTTGGTTTCCACTTTCCTCTTTCTTCTACACTATACTAATAATAATAAACATTCTGAAGGAAGTACAGAGAGGAAGATACAAGTTTTTTCTATTTAATCAACATGGGCAACTGAGTTGAATTGGTTCACCTTTAAAATACTGTATCATATACAAATGTCAAAGAGGTTAAATTAATAAATAAATTAACTTGATTTGTAGTTAGTGGACTACAAAAAGCAGGTATTGGTAGCCCTTTCGTGAGCTCTGATTGCCCTTGTAATCCTCAATGGGAAAATTTATGCAGGATATTGAAATTAAGTAGAGGGAAGTTGGTTTTTTTGTTGGGAGCTTTTTCCCCTACTGAACACTGCTGTCTTACTGTACATCCTTCTTTTTTCTCTTAGTTTTGATCTCCTGCTCTTTTTTTCTCCTTTTTGTAAGGCTCAGGCTGGCAGCTACAGAAGAGTTGTCCCTGCAGAAATGTGCTCTCTTTGAAACTTCTGCTGCCCACTGAAATTGCCTAGGATCTTGTTCTAGCGTTGACTTTCTGTTTTAGGTAGCTGAGCACACCAGAGTTCAGAGAAACTTCCTGGTATCACTGTGTCCCCTTCTGACTAATCAGTAGCTGTTGACTATTTCTTACATACTTCTGTCATTGTTTCCAGTTTTATACCTGGTTCTGTGCTTCTCATTACCAATGTGGCATGACTGGCAATTCATAGCTGGCAGGGCCTCATAATCTGGTTCAGTAAACTACTGCCTGTGGTTTTGCAGAGCTCAGTCATTTATTAGTAGGGCCCTACCAAATACCGAACACTGGTCTCCCCTGTGAAATCTGTATAGCATAGGGTAAAAGCACACAAAAGACCAGATTTCACAGAAGTCCTATTTATCACTGAAGAAGTGCTTGGAACTGAAGTAACTGAGAGAGTCTCAGACTGTGAGCTCTTTAGGGCATAAATTGTGTCCCACTTCATATTGTTGGACAGCGCCTATCACACTGTGAGCACTATTATGGTAAGAATAATAACGTAGCTGAAAGTATTGTACTATGCTGATGATAGAATTGGCATCGTGGTCGACTTAGCCATCCCTATTCATCTTTCTAGGTCACAATCTATTATTTAACCAAGCACAATGCTCCATGAAACATGAAATAGGTTTAAAATGCCCTGTGGGTACAGAGACCTATTTGCCCTCTCTACTGTTTTTATGTTAGGCTATCCCCACTAAGGCTTGACAAAATTTCTAACAATAAAATATATCCTAGTTGAAGGACATGAGCTTAATTATAATATAAGTGTGAAAAAATAGTGTGAAGCAATGAGTCCAATTTAATGCAAGTACCACATAACTACTATAGGTCTGTCGCATCTTAGGCGCATTTAACATGCGCCATTTCAGCTTTATGCGGTCGGCAAAAACAAAAACAAAAAGAGAAAATTAACAATTTAAATACTGTTTCTGTAGTGCGGGCGATTCCGCCCGCCATTACTCTCAATATAATTTTGACTATACGCGATTCTCGCTTTAGGCGCTGACTGCGGAACGTAACCCCAGTGTAAGATGAGACAGACCTGTATTTTTCCAGACCTTAGTTTAATTAATTATAGGCCGAGTTGGTAACATCATCTGTTACTGAGGTTGCCTAACTCTCTCCACTATAAGACCCTGTTCTCAGTTGCTTATCACTTTTTGTCAAACTTTAACCATTTGACTGAAATTTTCCATGCCAGATTTTTGACTCCGGATGATTTTTTATTTTGGAAATTTTCAGCCTAAACAGTTCTGCTCTTTCAAGGCTATGAAAAATACTTTTTGTCCATGTTAAAAACACTCTTGAGACCTTTCCTTGAGAAGTTCTAGAACCCCCATGCTTTGGAGCAGGGACTTAAAATGGGCAGGGGGGGGGGCTTTTGGTCAGCCTTTTTGCCATTCTTGTAAAAATCTGCCCAAATTTGGCTGAATTGTAAGGCTTAGAAAAATCTCAGTTCTTACATCCTCAGAAGAGGCTGACTAGAGCTTCACAGCTAAAATCTCCAACTATTCTGTCTTCACTGGACATGTTCCAGCCTGGGACTTTCCCTGCAATTGCAGTGCTGAGCTGCTGCCAGTGCTGGGCACCAGAACTGAGAGCAGGGATGCTGTCTCTCCAGTGCTTTCAATGCTCCACCTGCTCTCACCCAGGCGGCCTGGAGGAGGAAGCTGCCTGATTTGAATGAAGAGACAAGAACTGGACCGAGAGGGACAAGGAGTTAATTGAGACAAGGAACCTGTGTGGGAAACACATGACAAGGTCTGGGTGTTGTGGAGGGAAAGGAAAGTGGGACTGGGAGTTGTAGAGGAAGAAGACTGGGACGTGGAGTCATGGATTTTAAGGTTGAAAGGGATCATTAAGTGGATCATCTAGTCAGACCTTAGCGGAGGGAGACTGGAACTGAGAACCAATGGGGATCAAGAGTTTGGGGAATTCCTTCTGTTCACTAAATATGTAAGAGATATTATCTTCCTATTTTATTAAACACCTGTAGTTCAGTCGTACCTTTAGGCCTCAACCAGGTTACCTACTATAATTGTCTTATGTTTATGTTCACTAGTTGCAAGGTTGCTGTGGGGAATGATTGATTAAGTTAAAGCATTTACGTAACTGGTGGAAGTTTTGCACATTCATCCTTGGAAAGGTCAAACTCTAAACTCAAAGGAAGTTGATCTGAATCCTCATGTTTATACAGCACACCAAAAGAGGCACATGAGTAATATTATCTGCCGTCATGAGACCTGAACTAAGGTGCTTTGATACGAGCCAGATTCAGGAAGGCTCCTGTGGTTCTATTAAAATATATGTTCGTATATTTTCATGGAGATGCTGTCTCACTCATGTACACTGAAGGAGTTTTGTCTTAGTGGGCCACAAGCTGTTCACAGCAAATTAGCCGTAAAAACAGGTAGCCTATATATTACTAGACACCAGCACTTCTGTGATAGCCTCGTATCTCCGGGAGTATTGCAGGACAAAGGACCTTATGTACGCTGAGAGAGCTTTACAAATATATTATAACTTTCCTGCACAGAAGGAGTTAAGAACCAACTGATGGAAATCAACAAAAACTGCATTACACAAGACATTGCTTTGCGCTCTATGGCTGCCTTCACTTTAAAGCCTTCCTTTCTAGCTTATGTATTAGGTTTAGCATGGCTTTTTTCTTGTTATTGTAACACTTAGCATTACAGTAGTGCGGTTGGAACAAACTGCTGTAGATTACAGGAAAAAGCCATGGGCGATAGTTTTATTTAGTTTGGGTGTACAGACACAATTCAAAGAAGGTGGTTCATAACCACTCCCAAAGCTACTGTGACAGGAACCCTGGATACAAAGGAAAATCAAATATACTGAGAGAGGCTAAATGGTGCCATGCAAGCACCAAAGGTCAAATTCATAGTCCTTGGTCTTCTTCAGCCAGTAGAGCAGTGATATGGGACCTCAGGAGTGGGGAAAACTGAGAAGGGATCCTCAAGACTCCATGAAGGAGATGCTTTATAGACCTACTGGAGAGAAAATAATTTAACGTCTCCCTTGTGCTTCTCAGGTCTATCTCCCCATCTCCATATGTGCACAATACATGAAGAAACTACAGTACCTCATATTTAAATTTTCCTTTGGAAAATCATGATACTTCATTGTGCTTTATGAGTAAGGCAGCCTTGCAAAATTCTGCTCAACTACTTTCCTGGGATGGGTTGTTTTTTTGGGGTGGGGGGGAGGGGAAGATAAATGGAAGTAAAATACAACCAATTTTCTCATTATAATTGTTGAAGGATAAAAAGGTGAGTAGATTTTTCTTTATGGGATGGTATATTTTCATAACTTTGCAAAGCTGGAGTTGCAAATACAGTGGCATTCAGAAGCTATGTGTAGTTTGAGCATACATGTAAAGGTGTGTTGATAACCAAAACAGGTGTGGGTGTATTATTAGTTATCCTTTGAGAGATATGGGTAAGGTAGTCATAAAGTGATTTGGATCGCTTAGTAAGCTGTGCCCCTTTAAATAAAGTGCTTTAATAGAGCCAAATGCAAATTTATACATCTAGGAACAAAGAATGACGGCTATACCTACAGAATGGGGGAGTGTATTCTGGAAAAGCAGTTACTTTGAAAAGGATTTAGGGGTTCGAGGGTATAAGAAATTCAGCATGAGATCCCAGGGAAATGTTGTAGCAAAAAGGGCTAATGCAGTCATTGGATGTAAACGGAGCAATGAGTAGGGAGGTGATTTTCTCTCTGTGTGCAGCATTGGTGAGACCTGGAATACTGCATCCAGTTCTGGTGTCCATAGTTTTAAAAGGATGTTGAAAATTGGAGAGGGTGCATAAAAGAGCCACAAAAATGATTTGAGGGCTGGAGAAAATGCCCTACAGTGAAAGACTTAATAAGTTCAGTCTGTTTAGCGTATTAAAAATGAGAGGTGACTTCATTACAGAGTATAAGTACCTTCCTGGGGATAAAATGTTGGTTACTAAAGGGCTGTTTAGCAGAGAAGAGTTATAACAAGAGCCAGTGGCTGGAAGCTTGAAGCCAGACATTCACATTTGAAATTAGGAACACATTTTTAATAGTGAGGGTGATTAACCATTAGAACAAACTGCCAAGGGAAGTGATGGATTCTCCATCTCTTGGTGCCTTCAAGACTGGAGGTCTTTCTGGAAGTTTTGCTTAGCCAAACACACAAACAGGTTATTGGGCTCAATAAGTGGGTGAAAGGGTCTGTGATATCTAGTTTGAGTTCCTGAATATAATGGTCTCTTCTGGGCTTATTCTATGAATCTCTTTTTGCTCTGAATCTATTATGCAAAATACATCTGTGTACCATTTAGGTTGGCATTTCAGTCCACAGCAGCCAGGAAATTCACAATTCACGTTTCTGAGGCCATTATGACTCATTTCACAGTCACATAACAAGGTGCAATTGTGTGACCTCTTTGGTAAATATTTACCATTGCCAACAGTTTTCTAATTTTACCTCCTGCTCCTGTCATAAAAGGAGTGCTAGAAGGAAAGTCAAAGTGACTTGTGTAGAGCAACAGGTAAGACAAGCATATGGGGAAATAACAGCTGGCACATCTTTATGAAGACACAAGTTTGATTCAAGTCTTGGAATTCAGGACAAGACTAGCTTTCCCAAAACAGCCTTACACAGTTTGAAACAGATGTTGGAACTTGAGGAGAGGTGTTCCCCCAACTCTAACTCTCTCAACCTACACAACTGTAATCCAGGATTTGTGTGCAATTTTGTTTCCAAGAAAGCCTTAGCCTAGCGGCTATGTTTAATTATGTTTCTCCCACCTGTTGCTGTAAAAATACCTTTTGCAACCTTTTGCAACGCTGACTCTCCTTCAGATGTTCCGTTAATGCCATACTTAGCCATCCAGCAAGTACCCCTGTACAGTAACAAAGAACTAATCTCACCTTCCCAGGATCTACAGTGTTACCTTCCAACCACTGAGTCAGCCTTGATGGTCTTTCTAAATTGTGTGTGTTTTGCATTTTAGCATACGTAGGGCTAGAGAATTGCTGGCATTTCTCTTCCATTAAATTATGATTTAGAATGATTTCAATGGTTTTATAGTTCATGAGAATAATTTTTGGATTGCAGATTCTGCATAATCCATTTCATCTTTATAATATTTTAAGTTTCTCCTTAGAAAAAATATTTCCTATTGAACAGATTTAGACAGGATAGAGATCAGTTGAAATATTGTGATCTGTCGATGTCCACTGGTTTTCCAAACTGATCTGCTAGTGACCAACTGCCATAACCCAGAGGTCACACAGGTTTCTTACTAGGAAGGCACTTTAACATTGTCCTGTGTTCTGATTGTGAGATTGCTTTGTAAATGGTTTAAAGCTTTTGAAAATAATGGCGTTTTCTATTGATTCCTTTACTCCATTCTCTTTGATAGGAATATATGCTATTTAATTTTCCCACAACTGCTCTTGGCTGGGAATGACAAGCCTTAAGTCAGTGCCCAGGAGATGGAAAAATACAAGAAAAACACATCCAGAATGACTACCGAGATGTTGATATCAACTCACGTAGTGGGTTCTAAGATAGCTGTAGTAGAAATCCATAAGTCTTCAGGAAATGTATGTGTTGAATTTTCTAATGACCTGCTTATTGCTTTCTGGGAATAATAATGGAACTACCAAAAAGTGGTCTTAAAAGGGCTGCTGCTTCTTCTTTCTTTCTTTCTTTATTTATTTATTTATTTGGTCGGGATTTCCTCAGTTCCATTCTTTGAAAATAACCAATTTCTTGTTGAGCAAATGATTTATTAGTTTTTAGTCAGCTGATGTGAAGAAAAGGCTTTCTTTGACTTTTCATTTTTTGGTTTATCATATGGACTTATAGGCTCGCATTTCCTGTTGTGATCAGATGGAACATGCCCAAACTTTTTTTAGGAGTGTTTGGTGCAGACACCATCTGTGCATAATCTCTGTGAGCCAAAGAGCTGATGACTGAGAATAAAGAAAGGAACACTGATCTGGACACCATGTTTATGATGCAGCAAATAGCTCAGTCTGCTGACTATTGACATTCTTTTAGGCTACTCATTGTCTATCTTGGAAAGTTTTATTCCGGTATGACACCACTTGAATGTGTAGATATAGAAAGAGAACGAGAGAGGGAAAAGCCTGAAGCTTTTTATTTAGCCCTACATTTCTAGTTAGGCTCCTAAATATAAGTGATTGGACTTTCAGAGCTTCTGAACACCCACAGATCCGACTGAAGTCACCCAGGCTTGAACATTTAGTCCATAATGGAAGTATAAATATATTCTATGCTACAAAGCCAAAATCTCCGTCCTGAGCTCAGCCCCCAGGATAACACACATGGCCTTGGGGTCTTTGGGGAGCCCGTCTGAGAAATTAGATTATGCAGTAGAAGGCTAATTCCCCACGGAATAGAGCTAGAAACCTTTTTTAATGAAAGCTTGCAATTTGCCTTTTAATGAAAGGCCAGATTTGTGAAGAAGGAACTTGTGCAAGCTCCCAGGAGCCCCTTCCAGCTTCTTGGTAATACCAACCTCCCACGATCCCCAGCCAGGGCTGAGGACAGGAGACAGATCTGCTTGGGAAGAGGGCAACAAACATCTTGATATCTCTGACACAGTCAGTGGCCTAGGGGATTTGGGAAGTGGCACCAGCAGAGTGATATTCCAAACATAAAATATTCACGCTAGGCAATACATGTTTGAAGGGGAGAGAGTCTGGATATAACCTGATTATGAGGCCTCCGGAATTCAATTATCTACTATTCACCTAGCCTCCCATTACTAGTACAGCACAGTATGTAATGCCACTCAATGGTATATTATGTACTTACGGCAAGAGGTGTGCGTAGTGTGTGCATTTGTATAAGTGATTTTCACCTATATTCATAGCAAAATATATTCAAAGTAAAAATCTTTTTGGAGTGTGCTAGGTGGCTAGATATTTTGGATATTGGAAGGATGGATTATCAAGAATCATGTGCCTCTTCCAGGTCTTTGGGGCATGTAAAATATCTACAGCAAAATCCAAGGGTATCTAAAACAAAACCAATAGCAACAACAAAAGCACCAGTGAAAAAGAGGGCCAGACCCTCAGCTAGCACACATGGACAGAGCTCTTTTGCCATCCGTGTAGCTTGGGCCCATTTACACTAGTTGAGAATCTGGCCCAGAGCTTTTGCTATGTATCCATTCTTTCATATTATTGAATCAACCACTCCACTGCATCCTAATGAGATTTCCATCATCCTGTCCAACTGAGCAATCAGTTTCCTTTAAGAAGGACTCCTTTAAGAACCACTGCCTTGGCTATGAATGGACTGAATGTGGTTTGAAATATGTGGAGATTTTATAGGTTTCCCATTTGGAACCCAGTGTAACTGGAGACGATTTTAGCCACAGCTGCCTTTCTTCATGGGCTGTGCAAAAACTACCTTGCAGCATTTTGACTGTACTTCAGCATTCCAAAGCATTGGGACTCACTGAGGAAAATGAGTCAGAGGGATAAACTCACTAGGAGAAAAAGTCAAGCTTTGTTTAGCAACCACTTCCAGTTCTCACCACATCATGCAAGCATTACATGCATAGGCTCAGGGACAGAGGGATTGCCAGACAGGATCAGACCAGTGATCCATCTAGTCCAGTATCCTGTCTCTAATAGTGGTGAACAGTAGATGTTTCAGAGGACGATACCAAACCTCTCCAGCTGGAAGTTATGGGGTAACCTGCTCACCTGGAAAGTTTCTTCCAACCCCCATTTAGAGGTCAGCATATGCTCGGAAGAATTAGTTTTTCTCTTCTATGTACTCTTGGTTTTTTAAAAAAATCTGTACTATTGTAACAACTCTGGCAGTTATCCATATAAATACCCAATCCTTTGTTTCAATCTTCCTATGCTCTTGATCTCAATGACATCTTGTGGCAATGAGTTCCACAGCTAAATATGCACTGTGTGAAAAAAAATTCCCTTTATAGCAGAGTGAATATTTAGTTGTCACAGCCCTTGCTTGGCCACCCAGCAGCGTAAGAGGGTGTAAGTGTCAGCTACTGACTCTTGCTGTGATAGCTGGAAGAGGGGCTACTCGCCCAATATTTCCTGCTGCAAACAAACAGGCAGAGTGGTGACGTGGCTGCACCTGCACCCCTCAACTCACTGTCCACACTAGCTGGCCAGGTGCACAGGGACCAATGAGCTTCTCCATGGAAGGAGGTGAAGTCACTTACTCTCTTCCTCCCAGAGGAGCAGGGAGGGACTTGTGCCTGAGTCCCCATTTGTTCTCTGGTCCATTCATGGGGCTGTGCAGCTACAAACTGCTGCTTGCTCGCTCAGGGCCAACTGTAAAGTCATTGTCCAGCGCTGTGGCTTAATTTCAGCCTGTTTTTCCACTTGGCAAACGTAGTGAAAATTCATTTACAGCAAATATTTCCAGTTCCAGGCTATTGAACATATACTGTGAACCACAGAACATACAGGGCCTGATCCCAAGCTCTTTGAAGTCGGTGAAAAGATTCCCACTAACTTTAATGGGCTTTGGATCGGGCCCACAGAGAGGAGAAATTTTATTTCCTGGCTGGGAAGTTAGTAACTGTTTAGACACAATGAACAAATAATTTGGAGATGTGAGAAGGGAGGGTGGGGAAGAGGCAGGCAGAAAATTTCCCTAGTTTCCATCCCCTCCTTAATAATTTGTGCATTTACATGATAACAGAGGCAGTGTGACTATACAAAGCATAATAACATGCTAATGAGACGCTGTAGGCAATTTTCATATCCCAGTTGCTTGGCCATGTTACATTACCCCTTAAGACAGAAATGGCTCAGCCTATGCAATGGGTTACATTATCACACGCATCACAGGAAAGCTCCACAGAAGTCTAGCTGAAATAGAATGCCATTGTGCTGCAGTAGCAGTTGACAGACATATCAGAATCTCACTTTTATGCATGTTTTCATCTTTAAAATGTTGCAGTGGTTTTATGCCAGTGGTAAGCAGCCAAAGAGGACCGAAACAGATACCTTGTCTAAGTGTGCCATTGACGGAAGCTACAACTGCGTGGCCAAAAATTCCAGATAACTCAATCAAGGATAACTCCTGAGTGATGACACATGCTGGCAACAGTAATGAGGGAAGGGGATCAGAGGAGCGCTCTTAGAGAGTGTCTCAAAGTTTTCTGAGTGTGATCAGCTCACCTAACCCAAGGCTCATAGAAGCCCTCCTATTCCAGAATGTGGCAGGCCAGAGACAATGGGTTTGCTACTACATAGGAATGACCACTGTCACAGTTCAGGGCAACTGCACCTGTATTCCCACCTCGTAGTCTACCAAGAGCACCCACTGCAGGCTTCCGGCTCCTAAACTATCACCTTTCTTCCATAGAAACCACTTCTTTCTTCCTCCTGACTGGAATTTTTCAGCCTGCACAGTTCCCTGCCTATACCGTGATATCGCCAGCAAGCCAGACTGTGCTTTGCTTTCTCTCCAGAGACTATGAACAGTATAATAACCCGTAGTTATAAATTATCATACAGCTCTTTATAATTGAGCATATTGATTCTTAAACTGCAAGCATTACAGAGAAAAACAATACCCCTCCCCCGCACGTGCATGCTAAAAAGCTTACCAGAAGTCTCCCCAACTCCTACCGCGGGGTCTCATATATGTCAGTCCTTCAAAACTCCCCAACTGGTTTTCCTGATGGTTACAAGTTCATAACTGTCTCAGAAACAGAACAACCATGAAAACTTTAGCCTTTCCTTTATATAATTTTGGCCTTTGATCTTGTTCTCATATAACAGGCGATTAGCAGACAATGGCTTATGCCTCAGGCCATCGTTTCAAAAGGCTGGGTATTTACATAACGGGAGGTGGGGAATTTGCATTCACATCCCCCTAGATATTCCCCAGGAAAATCACTTCACACACTGACACAGACCCAGCCGAGCGGGGTACAGGAGTCTGGTAGAGGGCAAATATACTGGTCACTGGATGAGTAGTTTTCTGTTCCCTGAGTGACCAGAACAGGGACTGCACTAGAGGAATCAGGAACCTGCTAGAACCAGTTAAGGCAGGCAGGCTAATTAGGACACCTGGAGTCAATTAAGAAGAAGCTGCTAGAATCAATTAAGGCAGGCTAATCAGGGCACCTGAGCTTTAAAAAGGAGTTCACTTCAGTTTGTGGTGTGAGTGTGAGGAGCTGGGAGCAAGAGGAGCTGAGAGTGAGAGGGTGTGCTGCTGGAGGACTGAGGAGCACAAGCGTTATCAGACACCAGGAGGAAGGTCTTGTGGTGAGACTAAGGAAGGTGTTTGGAGGAGGCCATGGGGAAGTAGCCCAGGGAGTTGTAGCTGTCATGCAGCTGTTACAGGAGGCACTATAGACAGCTGCAGTCCACAGGGCCCTGGGCTGGAACCTGGAGTAGAGGGTGGGCCCGGGTTCCCCCCAAACCTCCCAATTGACCTGGACTGTGGGTTCTTCCAGAGGGGAAGGTTTCTGGGCTGTTCCCCAACCCACATGGTGAATCTCTGAGGTAAGAAAATCTGCCAATAAGCGCAGGACCCACCAAGATAGAGGAGGAACTTTGTCACAACACTTATTGTTCCAAAAGTCCATTCCTGTCTGGCACATTGTTCAATAGAATCCCTTGAACCCCCAGGTCTTGCACATCTCCCCCTTTGAGAGGTGACATACAACCCCAGCCCTCAATGGTACATAAACCATTCATTTAATACAATGGACTCTAATGACAATTAAACATAATTAAAAAAGATCTCTGCAATGAAATTGCTGAAAATTGCATAGCTGTCACAACCACTGATCCTTGGGAATCTCCAAGAATCCAGTCCTGTTCTCCTCATGGGGAGAGGCATTGGTACTTCATTTATAGGCGGGACATTTAGACCTTACCCACAAATGCATTGTCCCATGTGCCACACCATTCCTGGGCACAGGAAGGGAAATCCATTTCCTAGCTGCCACAACCTACTGCCCAAATTTGTGGTCCTGTGACTCAATAGATCTGTAATAATGTCCAAGGGCTGTCGCCAGGCTCCAACCATAACAACAAATCTCAGCCCATCCGAAAACATACCTAACCTCGCAACATCCTGATACACGATCATAAAGCCAGCAACCGAATGTGCCTGCGCAACAAAATGACAAAATCCACAACCCTGCTATCCCCGGCCAAAGAAAGAGTCTCAATCTGGAGCAGCCACAACAGAGAGGGAAAGTTCCAGTACCCACACTCAGGGAACCCTACCATGTTACCTGCAGATCAAATCCGTGAAACTATCCATCCCAGAGAAGATAACAGGGGATGTAAGGTGATGCAGGGGGAAGCAGGAAAAGGATTTTCTTTCTCCTAGCAGATCCCTTTATTGCAAGCAATAGCCAATTACAGCACTTATTACATGGGATAGAAATTGTTCTTTGTAAGAGCCTGTAGAACATAACAAAAATTACTGTGGGCTCCAGCCAGAAGGAAACGCAAGGAAGGTGAGGACGCCTACCAGGAAATCAGAGCTATTTTTTTCACTCATGGAAAAACCAGGAAGAAATTAAAAACCAAGAAGAAAGAAAGAAAAATGGATTTCAAGATAGCAAGTTCGGAGCAGTTCTCCTTATTGAAATGTTAATGTGTTAGCCGTCTTACTCAGATATGGAGTCAAAACAATTCCAGGCAAAAAGAGAACGCAACAGCTCAGATTTGTTTCTCCAAATGGCAAACCAAATAATATAGTTCACATCTTGCTTTGGGAGCCATTCCTGCATTCCTCCTCACAACCACGACATAACTGTGAATTTTAGGTGCACAAGAAATGTGATAGCAAGACTTTAACAGGAGAAAAAAATTATGACACCATCTCTCTAAGTTTTCAAATTCTATGAGCTGTGTTTTTCAGGACCTCACACTAGAGGGTCAGAATGGTTCCTCCTGGTCTTAAACTCACCTAATCACTGTGACGATGTCTCTGAAGTATTACTTGACAGAAAACTGAATTTAAAATGTGCATTTAAATATTTTGACAAAAGTTTTAGTGCAACTAAAATTATATGGTAAAACGTACATCATATGTTATAGCGTGTTAATGATTAACTGCCTCATTATATCTCTGTTGACTTAGTGGGAGTCTGAAAAGAACTGTGAGGTACCTATTCCATAGTTCAAAAAAATCAGACCATTCCACCTAGGTGCGTTTTTTCCAGCTCTCTGCATTCTGTGTCCAGAACTCTGTTTCATGCAACTGACTCGTCTGTGGTTCAGGCCACTCACAGACCCACAAAAGTAAGATTCTCTTTTTTTGTACTACTTATTTTATGAAGGTCTGATAGAGAGAGGATGGGGGGAGATATGAGTATTTCGTCGCTTCCTTAAAGTTTGCTTTCCCAACTGGGAACTGAAGAACTAAGTTTTCAGCCATTAAATCATAGGGATATTGCTAAGAATTATCTAATTACTATCCTGCCGTTTTTGAAACTTACTTTTTGTTGGAAGATTTGAATCACGCAAAGGATTTGGTTAGTAAGCTACATCCTAAATGCTGCAATAAAACTGCATGGAGGCAATAAAACTGCACTAAGATAGGATTTGAACATCCATTGCAAAACACAACCAAATGCTAAAAATATCAACAAATGAAAACGTTTGCTAAAAATGAAATGAAACGAAGCTGGTAAAATGAGTTCTTGTGTTAATGGGGGAAGGGAAAACTCATTCCATATCACTGTATTATGTGGATTTTATAGGGATGAGTTTATAATGGATTTTCTCTTCAAGGTGTTTAAAAATTACACTAGATTTCCAATAGCAAAAACCTTTTGACAAGGAGGGAGGCTACTAATAGACCTCCTGGGGTCTCTTCCAACCCTAGTCGTCTATGATTCTATAATAGGGAAAATCATACTACACTTTACTGGTTTATTATTCATCGTTTGTAGAATTTCATTTATATTGAGTCATGTTTATCGCTTGCATGGAGGCAAGAGTTCCTGCCTGATCATCCTTTTGAGGATGTAGTCCTCCCTCCCACCCTGTGATTGTCGTGAGATCCAGAGGGAAATTCTCTGAGTCTTTGTATCCCTGCAGCAGGTGTGAGTTGTTGAGCAAGGGTGCGGGGCCGCCACACACCCGTCTCCCATGGCAGCACTGCTTCATTATCTTTAGCACAAAGATTGAATGAATTGTTCTCTGTTGTTGTTGAAAGTCACGAGGGGTGGGAGGATGGGGGCAGTGAGGGAGGCACTTGCTGTTAAGGTTTGCTGGAGTGGAGGATGAATTCAAAATCCCTCTCCCAAATTTCAAGTCATCTCACCCCTTTGTAAGAAGAGTGGGTGGGGAAAAGTAACACCCCCAATATACTAACTGCTTCCAGGTTGCCAAAAATCCAAACCATCTTCTGCACTTTAATGGGTGCCAAAAGTCTGAATGATCCCCTGCCCTGCTACCAAAACTTCCAGTGTCCTTGCTCAAGGCAGTACTAACCATGCCATGTTGTTCCTGACCACAATGTTTCCTCATTCAAACACAAACAAAATAACCAACCCTAAAATAGAGGGATTTAGAGAGGAGAAAAGAAACCCATCTTTTCAACCCCCTGAATGTAAATTAGGGGATCAACAAACCAGTGAATATGGAAATCCTGAGTATTTGCTCATCCTATAACCAACCTAAATCTTTTTCTCAGGTTAAGAAATATTTTCATAAGGAACTTTCTTGCCCCCAAACTCCTGAAGCAGGTGCTCTGGCCACACTGACTGCAGAAAGTTTTTAAATGTTAACCAGAAAGAAAAGCAGTAATGGGCAGAGAAGTTACAATGTCCCATCACAGCATAATCCCAGAGCGGGGTGGAACATAGGTGTGATGGATTTGAAACTGCTCTATAACAATTTGTGACTATTATATGTTCTCTTTGTCTGGCTGTTGTAAGCAGGATGGGTGTATGAATACAACAGGTTAATTCAAGCAGGAAGGAGGACAATGGCTTCAGAGAAACACCCATTTACCCACACTGGAGGGTAAATGTCTAAGCCATTCTTTGTGAAGTTCCACCTCTGACACCCTGCTAAACTCACTGGACAGTGTGTCAAGGGAGAGAGGGTCTCAGCTGGCAGCCACGGGGGGGTATCCAAGCCGGGAAAACTGGAACAGAGAATTTTGGCTGGATTAAAAAGGCAGCCCCTCAAAAGAAGAGACTGTTGGGAAACATTCTGAGACCAAGACCTTCCAGAGAGCAGGGGTCTGGGGTATGTCTTTTGGTACAATGGACATGAGTATAGACGCTTTATTGTTCTAAAGACCTCTGCTACACTTTATCTTGTCCCTTCTGTTAAGCTTAAACCACACCTTGTTTTAAGAAGGCTGTTGGGGGTCACTATTCACCACTGGCCACAAGCTCTGTGAGGGAAGAACCACAGATAACCAAACCCAGTTGGGGGCAAGCACAGTTGATCCACAAGGTGCTGTAGTCCCGGACCTGGTCTAAGAGTGGAAGAATCATTCCACCCCAGGGAATCACAGGAACAAAGCCTCATATCTGAGGTGTGTGCATTCAGAGAAGGGGTCAGAGCTGCAGGTAGCCCTGCATCTATGACAATAGGAACATAAGGATTTCCATACTGTATGTTCATCAAACTGCCCCTTGCAGAAACTGGAGATGAGTGAGAAGTTCTGTCAGCCACCTCCCAAAGAGCAGGATAGTCAGGGACTTTTCCCATTGTAAGAAGATAGTAGAAGGAAGCAAGAGCCTGTTATATGGAGAGTCGTGTGCCAGAAGGGGCATACAGGTGGGATAAGGACAACTCACAAATGATTTAGAGTTTGAACTAAGCATTTGAACTTCAGGACCCAGAACTTTTTAAGATCCCCTCCCCCCTAATAACAGCATTTAATGCACAAATAAAATAACAGTTTATATCAACCACTGTAAGATCTTTTTCGCTCCTTCTTCCTTCATTCACCTGCTGTTGTTCAAACCTGTTTGTGGGTAGATAAGAGGGTTTTTTTTTTTAAACAGATTGGACAACCCACTTAATGAATGTAGTGTAGGGTGTTAAAGAGTTATTAGAAATAGCTCTCCACTATATGTAGCACTGATCTCAAAATAGAAACAGGTTTGCTGCTATTTATGTTTCACTGAGCTGAGAATGAGTAACACAGCCACAAGAGTTTGTCACTTTGTTTATTCCTTCAGATCACAAAGGACTAAGTGACAAGAAAGACAACTTTCAATATATACCTAGTTTCAGAGTGCATTATGGAAGGGTTGCAGTTTTGTTTGTTCTCTACACTTGTAACTGTAGCACACACATGGCCGTGACAGCAAATCTTACCTCTGTCAAAGAACAGAGGAGGTTTATTTCTTGAACAATTGCAGTATTATTAAAAGTGTCATTCTTAGGCACAAGTAATACAAGAAACTGTATGAAACTATACAGTGAAATGGCAGTTCATAGGGCAGTCTTCTTTCCCTCTCCCACAAGTTGCAAGACCAGAGTTGAAGGGATTTCACCATAAGTCCAGATCTCTCATTCCATCACTTGTAACTGATGGGAGGAAAATCATGGCCCTCTAGGGCATGGGATGTAGTTTTGCTCACCTCATCTTCTCTAAGCCAATCATTACCAGGCAATGTTTTGACTAGAATAGGCAGTCGGACAGTAGGATTAACTGGGATTCTTTATTCAGGCAAACTCATTAAATATATCCTCTCCTATCATCTTGCTGTTGTCTTCTCTTTTTTCCATAGACTACTTTACAACTCTCCATCTAGTGCTTTCAAGTTTACATTTCGTATTTACTCACTCCTGCTCTATTTAGTTAGCGCTCGATGCAACATACTAATGAAATGATATCCCAGTGAAACAAAAAATGAAGGACTTAGTAAGAGAGAGGGTGACCAGGTGTCCCTATTTTATATTTGGGGCTTTCTTTTATATAGGCAACTATTACCCCCACCCCCTGTCCTGGTTTTTCACACTTGCTATCTGGTCACCTTAGTAAGAGACAAAACAATAGTAAGGAACTATCAAATGAGTAGCAGCTGCTGGCCTACATAAACTTGATACTTCGTTTCATCACATTCCCTTCTCAGATTCTCCCTTCTCCTAAAGACTCCTTCTCTAAATCTAATCCTCAAAGAAACCATGACATCATACACTGGTAGCCACTAGCATTTCATATAATTCTGGAGGTGCCTGGTAGTGACTCCATAGTTAAGGTTGGAACTGGTCATTCTAGAAGTGGCCACAGGAAGGCCCACTTTGCCCCTCAGCAAGGCAGGGTTCAGCAGCAGGGAGGGCCCACAGTAGTTTCCCTAGCAGCTGGGTCAAATCTGTATGTGAGCAACTGGTGCACTTTTCTTCTGCCTCTTCCAGCATGGTGTTGGTGGGGCCCCAGTCAGCTGTGTGTTCTGGAGTTAAAACCTCCTATAGAGTCACGGAACATTTCATCCCTCTTTGAGCTATTGTTTCTATTGCAGACTCAGGTGAATGTTGCAGTATCTTTTTTTTATTTTTTTGGTATTAAAAATACTTTTAAAAAATACATAAACTGAGATTTGACCCCAGGAGCTGGTACCTTAGGCACAGTTCTATAGTGGGTATGCATTAATCTGGCCCTATACTCAGAGGAGCTTTTGTCTTGGTTTTAACAGGGAATTACAACATAAATAACTTTGAATCATCATACTACATTTGGATAGTTTTACTACACTAAATCTATTAATTCCAGATATTGATAGAATCCCAGAAATCAGAGACTGACACAGTCCAGTAAGTCATCCAGTTCATCTTGATGCTAGTGTTGGATTGTTTCCTTACAGTATGTTTTGCTAGTACTTTATCCAGTCTAGATCTAAATGTGCACTGCAACTGAGCTTCCACTTTTTCCCCTTAGGTGTTTTAGGGGAATATCTACAGAAGAACCAAAGATTTTAATTAAAATTAAAAATGGAACAGGAGTACTTGTGGCACCTTAGAGACTAACAAATTTATTTGAGCATAAGCTTTTGTGGGCTACAGCCCACTTCATCTGATGCATACGAAAGCTTATGCTCAAATAAATTTGTTAGTCTCTAAGGTGCCACAAGTACTCCTATTCTTTTTGCGGATACAGACTAACACGGCTGCTACTCTGAAACCTGTAATTAAAAATGGCATTCCTTAGCTTCTTTCTGAAGGCCATATTTTTACTGAAAAGTAATAATGAATCCAGTTCTTCCTTGACGAAATAAGATGCATTCCCCATTGAAGCCTATGAAAATAGTGTCTGGCTGCATCAGGTTGAATTTGGCCCATAATATGTAGCACCATTAGTTTGGGTCCTTGTGCCTGTGGCACACACAAGTATACAAGTTTGTATGCTGTTTATACACTGGTCTAACCAACTGTTCTGTCAGAATTTTGCTGTGTAATTTTGGAACATGATAGATAAATCCCAAACTGATATTAAGATTAATGCTATAAAGGTGTTGAATGTACTGTACAGCCAACAATACATTCCTTGGCATTTCATACAAGTCAATGCATTTTGTCAGTTTGCTGAGTCATGGACTACCCAGTGAAATCTTAAAGCAAAATGCCCTCTGCAGGTCAATGATATTTTCACTCAATAAACTTTGAAAGTGTTTGATTAATGAAAAAAACCTCATGTTGCTTACCTGGATTTAAAGGCTCCCCAACCTGCAGGGAATGAAGAAAGCAACATTTTTGCCATCTGCAAAATTTTCTTTTCTGAGCATCCTAGAAACATGAAACCACATCTCTGCCATCCTCAAACAATCCAATGGGTCCCAATGCATTACTGTAAATCCCCCCTCCTTTTTTAATTTAAATTTCAAATAACATTTTTGCTAATTTCAATAAAATCAATCTTTAAAAAGGAAAGAAAGGTTGATTTGTAACTTTTCTTTCTTTCTGATTTTTAAAAACTTCCCTCTTGTGTCTCTTCTGAGCTAAGCTAAAATGTGGATTGGTTTGATTGGCAGTGGGAATAATAATCCAGGGGTTTAGTCTCATTTAATTCTACAAGAAAACAAACAGGTAAATCCAAGTGCATGAAGATGAGACTATGCTCTAATGAGTTCTGACATTTTGTGACACCGACTTGGTTGTGAAATTCACCAGCTCTACCTGGTAGCAGTCAGCTGATGAACAGAGTAGTTATTTACCACTGGTTTATAAATATAGAGTTTTGGGCTCTGCTCAAAGGGTGGGAGTTTCAAAAGTGTTCAGCTTTGGCCTATCTTTGTTCCTACTGGCGTCAACTCACTTAAATAAGAGCGGAGGTAATTCAACAATGAAAATTTTATATGCAGTGCTCCCAGTGCTAGACAAATATAATAGCTGCACTTCGTAGATGTGAAACTAAGACAGAAAACATGCCATCTATAATTCCCCATGGGGACGTAATACTAGTGTGGTTATTAGCAGCTATTAATTACTGATTTCTATAAAACAGATGATTAAATAATGTACCAGATTGAAGAGGCTTTATTAATGTAATGCATTTTGAGCAGATAAAAATATAGGTAGGTTTGCCAGAGTAATTCCCTCCCCATCCCCCAAAGAAACAATTGATTAAATATACATTTGCAATATGGAGATGGTCTTCTTCCCACAGGAAATGGACATTCTGGATTCTGTCTGAAATACAGAAGTGCAGTGGAAGCTGATATGATCAGACTGAAGAGTATGCTGTATCTAGCTAGGGCCCAAAAACTGCCTTAGCTATCCTGTTTTCTCTGGCATTATCTTCAATGCTGAAGTAAGTATACAACATACCAGTATGTCAAGAAAGAATGTTTTTGTCCAGACCTACTATATATTATTGGATAAAGAGACTAACTGTTGGATTTTTCTACCCAAGATTTCCAAAATGAACTTTGACAATTTATACTCTCAGCTAGATTATTTGTAAGGAACAGCAGCTAGCTAGATATGGCTTGGATATATTTGTGAAATTCTAAAAAGTTAAATATATAGAAAAGTTATGTGTGTTAGCATTCAAAACCCCTCACTGTAGATCTACCTATTGTTGTGAGAGAAAAATTTGGCCTAATATATTCTTTCTTGAATCAAGCTCCCAGTTTATAAACTAAATTTATCTGGATTAAAAGAGGGAAGAGATGGGAGAATGGATAGCTCATGCAATTTAAAGATGTATAGCGCCTGTCAGGTCTGCGTAATAAATTAAATTCAAGTCCAATAATCATTAGTGGCAATGAATGATTGCTATAGTTATTTGAAAGCCTATGTGAAACAGTTGGGGGTGTCAGCCCAGTTCTTAGTCAAAAAAATTTCTGCATGACAAAATCAATCAGCATGATTAATTTGCATGCTGTTGGTAAACTCAGCATATGAGCCAAGGACTGAAATATTCCACTACTATCCCATGGTGTCTGGAACTGAGGAAGCTGGGTGAGTTATAATGAGTCACCATTTGTGAATCTAAGACACTAGAGAATGTTATTCCACTATGTAGATGTGGAGAACAGAGAAAAGGATAGTATTCTACTCAGTCCCAAATCTACCCTCAATCCAAGAATAATGCTAAAACATTCTCAGTTTAATCATTATAAATGCTGACATTTAATCTTCACCATCAGCCTTCATCTTAATGGGGATGAATGGGGAAGTTGATGGTTACAGATCTCTCGTTTTCAGTCTGTCTATCGTTGATCCCTTAAGCTCAAAGTTGAGGTACAGTGGTGGAATGAAGAAGCTTGCAGGGCCATTGCCTGCATTCTGTGGGTAAACAGAGGATTTCAGACTCCAAGGCTGTAAGATATACTAGAATCACAATGTGCACCAATGGAGAAAATAACATTGGGAAATACATGAAACTTACCTTTTGGTTTAGGAATGTAAAATAAATGGTATAATACTTGCCAATGGGGGACATTTCCTCCCTATCCCCAGTACAACAAAGTGAATTGAAAGAAAATCTTGATGTTATTCAGTTATAAACACTAATCTTCACAAATTCACCATGGTTAAGGAAAGGAGACTATGATACTTCCTCTGTATGTGTACTCTCTCATGTGTACGTACATACACACACAAACAAACTAACTAATATGATCATGTTCATAATGATATATTGTGGTTTTTTTCAGTGCCTCTGCAATTGTCTGTATGGCTAATATGCCCACAACAGAATTTTGACATTTGTTGAAGATCTCCAGACCATGACCTCCCTCGTCAGCACTTCTCACCTCCAACTAGCTGCTTTTGCTTTTGGTACAACAGGCTGGATCTTATGCACTGTTTCAATGGGACTTGTGGAATGGAGAGTATGGCATGTGGACAACACCACCATCATCTCTTCTGGCATTGCATGGGTGGGAATATGGAAAGTTTGCTTCATCAGTTATCTCCACGTTTCCTCTGACCTTAAAGAACAGATCTGTCATAAAATGAATGACTATGAGACCTCCATCCCCAATGCAATTTTTGTTGCTCAGGGCCTCCTGCTGATTGCCATGGTCGTTGGTGCACTGGGAATGGCTTCCACTATATTTGCTCTGAGGAATATTTATATGGGAATACTTTACAAAACTCAGATCATCCGTTTTTTTCTAGTGGCTGGATTCTTGTACCTAGCTGCAAGTCTTTGTGTCTTAATTCCAGTGAGCTGGAATTTCTATTCTGTAGTGCACAACCAAACAATCTCCTTTCCCCCTTCTTTCTACATGCCCTCCAGCCCAGTGGCTCAGGAAGTTGGTGCTGCTATTCCTGTTGGGATCATATCTGCCATCCTGCTGCTGATGAGTGCGACTCTCTCTTTTTCTTACAGATTTCCTGTCACCCCAAATGCTGGGGTGTAATCCTGATAACAGAGACTTGAACTTTGTACCAGACAGGTGGAGCATAGTTAAAATATAAATATAATGACCCAGGAACTGCATGTTAAGGCCTTATCTGGATCTTATTCTAACTTACAGTGGCATTAATATTTGGGTATTCAAACCAGATGAATACCAG
This sequence comes from Terrapene triunguis, assembly GCF_002925995.2. Classification (NCBI taxonomy): domain Eukaryota; kingdom Metazoa; phylum Chordata; order Testudines; family Emydidae; genus Terrapene; species Terrapene triunguis. Next base: position 5,493,611 of record NW_020664373.1, read on the forward strand.
TAAAGGCCATGGTTAGTGGTTTGGACATAAAACAACTGTCCTATTAATTGCCATACATTATCAAGGACTCACCGATGAGACGATTGGTTGATTCGTGCCACAGCTGCCGACTTCAAGCATTTGTAGTCATCTGCATATATGGACTTTAGTCATGTATTAAAGTTTAGAAGAACAAGCTGTTTAATATGTTCAAGGAATTGATGTTGCCCCACTGAATTAGGTCCTTCCAATATTATGCACCTTGTGCAACTATATTTTCTAAATGTGAACTTGTCTTTTTTTGCTCCCAAGATATTTTTGTCCTGCATAGAAAACTTTCAGTGACATATCAAGAATTCTAGTACGTACTGTAGTCAAACTCAACTTGAATATCATTACAATTGTATTATGAGTCTCCATGTATTGTACTAAAGATGTCTTACTAGTTTCTCTTCTATCTGTAGGGTGCCCTCTGAAGTTGATTGTATTTGACCCTATATTTATTTGTATGTCCTTACTTTGCTTGCTGCAAGTCTTCACCTGGAGGTATGGTGTGTTATCAGTTCCTCATTTAAACAAAAGATCCAGAAAGTCTGCAAACATATGCTTCTTGATCAGAGACTGCACTAATTCAAAAAGGAATGTGAAAGAGGGAAACATCTTTGACCAGTGTCACTACTAGAATATTTCTTACGTTGAAATCTGTTCTTTCTATCATCAGAAATCCATGCATGAAACTTTTGGTGGCAGCAACTGTTTTATATGTTAATTGGATTTTTTAAACTGTCCAAAGCACAGCAATAAACCAGAGAAGCCCACAAAAATCAGGGTTTCAGGGGAACAATTGAGCAGTAGTGGTAAGAGACCTTTTATTGAATAAAGTCCCATGAGGGGCCCTGAATTTTCAAATCTCTGTTACAAGAGTCCTAGGAATATAAATGAACATACATGAAGATTCATTGCTTTAATTACAATGTGTTTTCTAAAATACTCATGTAAACGTTAACTGTACAAGATGTAGAATGCCAACAAACCAGTTCTGGCTGGCAGTTATTATTTTTGGTGATTAGTTCTGCTGTTGCTTTTCATTCCTAATTTCTGAGGTTAAAAAAAATGAAAATTATGAAAGCAAAGCCAAATTCTTGCAATTCTTCCAATTTTCCACTTCTGGGGAGACATGCAACCATATCCATCTTCTCCCCCTGCCAATCAACTCTACTTCCTCTTCCATTCCTTTCAGGATCCTGTTCAAAACTGCCTGATTTGACCAATTCTGCCTCAGTTTTACCCATGCAAACTCCATTGAAATCATTAGGTTTGCATGGGTATCTGACAAGGGAATTTGGTTCTTCATTGACACACTGTGACTTCCCCTGGTCTATCCCATGAACCTGGCCTCCCTCTCCTACCCCTCTGTTTCCTCTGCTGCTAGAACCAGCTTTCTCGCTGGTTCTAATTTACGGTCTTGCCACTGTTGCTAGAGAGCGTTTTCCTCTGCAGTTTATACCACTTTCAGTAGAGTATCTCCAAAGCTCATCAACTTTCCCCCATACTTTTTAAATCTTCTCTGAAATAGTAGCTTCTCTCTCTTGTGTCTAACTTGAAATTTCTTTCACCTTCTGTAATTATTTATTATTTAATACTATAACTGTTTGTAACTGTATACAACACTTTTGAATACTGTTTATGAAACCAAAAGAATTAGAGGTGGAACAGACCTATTAGCTAATTTATTCCAGCCTGCTGCTAGTGAAAGTTGGATCTTCATGATACATTTTGTAATGCTTTGTCCAGTACAGTTTTAAATGTTCCAGATAATCAAGATTCTATCAGTTCTCCCGATATATTATACATAATAAAGTTTCCATTTTATTTTCTTGTATTTGTAGCAGAACAAGGTAGGGGTGTGTGTGTATTTTCACTAAAGTAATAAAATATGAACATTTTCTGGCAAAACATTTTTAAAGTTTTAAATTTAATAAAAAGAAGCAGCAGCACAGATGTTGATGAGTTTATTTGGAGATAAAATGTGTGTAATTCCAACTGTTTTCCTCGACCACATTCACTGAACCATTGGGTTGGGTTTTTATTCATTCTTCTTAGCTAAAACAAAAACATGTAGAAATTTGGGTATATGTTGGTACTGTTCCATTCAGTGCTGATATCTGTTTGTTCACTGTGTCCTGAGGTATGACTTTGAAGCACTGTTTGTATGGAACTTCTGAGCTCTACAAGGTCTGAATTGTAAAGTAACCAGGACTGTGACAAGGTGAGAGAGACAGCCAACCTAACAGAAATCTGTGTTAGGGGTTAGAGGACAGATTTCAAAGACCGTTGCACTAGCTCCTTTGATTATCTGAAAGCTTTGGGTGGCTCCCATTATCTTTGGATAATTGGGGTTGTACTGTGTGCCTGTGTATATTCCTGAAACAGTATTTATTTCTTTATAAATTTCTACAGCATATAAATGCATATATTGTTATTTATTAACCTGTCCCTCGATGCAGTTCAAACTTAATATCCAACACCAATAGCAAGACTATCAATGTGTATTTATGTACATCAAAACATAGGTCTGTAGTCAAATACCATAGAGTTTTAACACCCTGGATGTCTCCCAAAACAGAAATGAAATTCTGGCCTCATTGATATCAATGGCAAAACTCCCATTAACTTCAGTGGGACCAGGATTTCAACCTAAATTTTATTGAATGTTTTGCTTATGAAGGTTAAGATTCTGGCATCCGGGAAAATTGAAGCTCCTGTTTTTTTTTTTTTTTTCACAAATGTGGTACAGTCCATCAGCTTTAGTGCAGACTTCTCCATGCTACCTTACTAGTGACCTTGAAACTGACCTGTGGGTTCCGCCCTGTCTGGGAATGCCTCTATACTAGCTCCGTCTACAAACATACCCAGACCTGTTTTATTTTTCTGATCGTGGTTTGGTGTTTTGGATTATCTGTTTGAAGCTTTCACTGGTGTAACAAATGTCTGTTTAGGGGAAGAAGAATTAGGGCTTTTCTTTTAATTGACTAATGAATTACATCAGTCAATCCATATGCATTAAGAAGGAGACTATACCTCTTTGCATTTTAGGATACTGATTTGTTTGTAACATCTGCCTCACTTGTCTATTTGTTGCTCTGATATCAATTGATAAAGCAATTGACTTCATTAGGAATAGGATTGGGCCCTAGCAGACTGTAATATACTGGAAGTATTTCTGTGAAAATTGTTTGGGTCACACGAAAAATATTTTTTCAAGAAAAGTAGATGCAGTTTGCGGATGTAAAATTAAAAAGAATTTAACATGCCACTTTTTGTACTCCATTGGTTATTGATAGATGTTTATTACTGAGTTCCCAGCAGTGGTTATTTAAATAATGGACCAAATTAAAAAGAACTAATTAATAATCCAATATATTGTGAAAGCATACAAAGTGAATATCTGACTGACTGAATATATCTTTGTGCTAATGGAGATTATCTTCTTCCCAGAAAAAATGAGGATCATTCCCAGTTACAGCTGAAACAAAGGAGAACAGGAGAGGTTATATTGCAAAACATGCTGTTTCTGACAGGAAAGCAATTCCCCTTTTTTGATCCAACAATTTTTCACAAGGGCTATCTTCACTGCTGATTTTGAGTACTTCTATTTCTTAAGCACATACCAATGTGAGGAAGAAATGTCTTTGTTCTTATATATGTTATGGGATGCTACTGTGAAGAGAGATCAGAAAATGACCGCTGGATTTCCTTCCTAACATTCCAAAATCATTTTCCAGCTACTTACACACAGATTCATCTTCAGACAGAATACAACATAATTGTGTATAGTGTCTTACTTTAAAACTGCATAAAACACTTTGCAGAATTAAATTACAGTGGCAAAGTTAATAAAGAAAAAAAGCAGAGGGAATAAAAAGATGTAGGAAAGGGAAAAAAGATGGCTTTGGTGAGATTTGAAAAGACGTGGAGCATAGCTGTGATTTAGAGACACAAGATGGCTGTTTCAGATGGCAGGGGTTTCATAGTAGAAGGCTCTCACATCAGATTGTATGAAAGGACCAGAGAAAAATCAGAGATGCAAGTTCAGAAATACAGGCCTGGAGCAAATCATGAGAAGTTTGTAAAAAGAGGACAACTTAAACTGAATCCTGAAATAAACAGTGGAGTTATTAAAGAACGCATTGCTTTAGGAATATGAAATAAGGAATATGATTTTAGAAATTAAGGACTTAATTCTGCAACTGTATTGAGCAGTAAGTGTTGCCAAACCTTGCCCCAAAAGCCTATAATAATTATCCCAGGGCCTTCTCTCTCTCAACGAGGAAAAATAGTGCCTTGATCCTCCATTCTTCACCTTCCCTTCCTGCTCTTTGATGGTATAAACTCCTTAAAAAGCAGTCCTTTGATGAATTTTTTTTAAGTTAAAAGGCTATTTTAGTGCTTAACCCACTCTGGTCTTACCTGGAAAAATTTGAAATGCCACATGCAATTTCCTGAACTTTAGGAGATTAAAATACTTCAAAACAAAGATTTTTTTGCTAAAATTAAATGTTCAAATTTACCTCGTACAGAATTTATCTGGAATTCTGTACTAGAATAATGAAGGCACTTGTGGCAAATTGTTCTCTTAAAATAACACACTAATGGACATGAAAATTATAGGCTCCAAGTACATTCAGATATCCACTAAGGAAAACTAAGCTGGGATTCCTTTTATGAATGTCACCATCAACATTGCCAGACACAGCATCAGTTCATAAAGCCATCTTTCTCTAAACCAAAAATATTCCCATTCCCCGACTGAATCAGTGTAGTCCCATCTCCTTACTGGAGAGAGGAAGGATGGGCCGGTAGATAGAGTGCTAGTTGGGTAGAGCTGGGTTCAGTTCCCTGCTCCTCCACAAACTTCCTGAGTGATGTTAGACAAGTCACTTATGGCTATATTTTTAATGTATTTAGATGCCTAAACATGCAAATAGGTTCCTAGTTGTATTTGAATGGGAGTTATGCATCTAGAAGCTTTTGTAACTATGACTAGGCTACTAGTGCATCGTTAGGTGCCTAAACACCTTTAAAAATCCGTGTCTCAGCTCCACATCTGTAAAATGCGGTAATAGCACTTCCCTACCTCAGGGAGGTGTGGGGAGGATAAATACAGCAAAGACTGTGTGGTGCACTGATACTGTAGTAATGAAGGCCAACTATGTTCTTAAGATAGATCTATAGATGCTGGAACTAGCGGAGTAGGGAGTGCTACCACACCCACTGGCTTGAAGTGGTTTCCATTATATACAGGGTTTACAGTTTGGTTCAAAACTCTCAGCACCTCCACTATACAAAATGTTCCAGTGCCCTTGGATAAATCTATAGGAACATTGTTCCTACCTAAAAAGCTATCCTCAGTGATGAAGAATTAATTCATGCATACACAGAATTATGTGGTGCTAAATATTAGTAATGAGCAGGGATCCTAGTTTTCTGTGATAAAAAAACTGCAAAAATCTCTGATAAAAACCCTATAAAAATCTGCTTTTTTCCGCAATTAAAATGAAATACTGAAGTTTAGTTTCCCTGGCCGCAATATATATTAGGGATCAGATGAACACAATGTTTTACTGATGTACAGTAGAACTCCATTTATCCGAGCTTCCATTATCCGGCTCTCTGTATTAACTGAACCACCAGATACCCAGGGCTCTCAATCCCGGGTGGTTGGTGGTTCAAGACGACTAATGGAAGCTCAGATAAACAGGATTCTACATATGTTTTTATTTTTTTCACACGGACAGAAAATGGAATATTAGGGGAAGCAAGGGGACACACAGAAGAGAAGAAGGGGAGCGAAGAGGCATGGGATCCAGGACACTATGGTAATACATATAATCAATAAAAACAACATGGCAGTAGGATGGACGATAATGGCTGGGGCGAATATGAAAGAGCAAAAAAATGAGAAAGAGGCTTTTCAAAGACGGCAGAAAATATACTGAAGAAAGAGCAGAGGGAAATAAGAGAAAACATTATGGAGAGACCTGAAAAGAAAAATACAAGGGCTGATCCGGTTCTTCTGGTAACATTCCCACTGATTTCAATGGGAGCAGGAGCAGGCCTGTGGAGTACCTGGTTACATAGGTGTTGACTCCGTGGGTGCTCCAGAGCTGGAGCACCCACGAGGAAAAAATAGTGGGTGCTCTGCACCCACTGGCAGCCAAGCTCCTCTCTCCCCCCGCCCCATCTCCTTCCCCTCCCCTGAGCGCACCGTGTCCCCGGTCCTCCACCTTCCCCCCCCGGCCACCACCAAACGCTGTTTGGCAGCGTTAGCACGCTCTGGGAGGCGGGAGAAGAATGGGAATGTGGCACGCTCAGGAGAGGAGGCAGAGGCGGGGCCAGAGGTGGGGATTTGGGGAATGAGTTAGAATATTGGCAGGAAGGGGGCAGAGTTAGGGCTGGGACTCTGGGGAAGGGGTTGGAATGGGAGTGGGGAAGGGGCAGGGGCGGGGCCTCATGGAAGGGGTGGAGTAGGGGCGGGGGCAGAGGCAGAGGGGAGGGTTAAGCACCCAGGAGAAAGAGGGGAAGTCAGCGCCTATGCCTGGTTACTTGCTTTCCAGTGTCCAAGGAGGAAGCCCGTCCTCCTAAAGCCAAAAGGCTCTGATGTGGGTGGAGCTGAAGCAGAACCAGGCTTCTGCACTTGGGTCTTGTCTGCTTCCCAGCTGGCTCAGAACCCACTAGCTGCCATGGCACCCAGTGCAGAGGCAGCAGGAGTTCCCTCCAAAAGGCCTGTAGCTCTGCCGAGTACTGGGGCGTTGCATGTATGTATGTGCACAGGGCTGGATTAACTCATCATCTGGCCCGAGGCAAACAAACTTCTGGGCCCCTCTCCTGGCCAGCTAAATTAGATGCTCTGGTGATGTGGATGATTTCATATAAGGCCAGTGCAGCTGCACTTGTGAGCTATTAAGCACCTTCAGCTCCTGCTACACAGATGTAGCTAAGTGAATTCTCTCCTGTCCGGAGGAGGGGGAGCCTTGGTGCAGGAGCTGGCTCCACAGCAGCAGCAAGGGGGCACAGTGCTGGCCACTCCATTGCCCACTCAGGTTTGGCCCAGCTGTCCTTTTGTCATGACAGAGGAGCGGTCAGGCCAAATTTGAGTGAGTGGCATTGTGACCTAACACATGGGCCTCTCCATGAATTTGGGCCTTAGGCACGTGCCTGGCTTTGCCTATGCGTTAATCTGGCCCCATATGTGTTAATGTGTGTGCATATAAAGAAACAATATATTATTTTATTTATATTCCACTTCATTTCAGTGGACCTGCACTTACCTGCATTTGCCCATGACAGGATCCGGGCACTCTTTGAAGATCTCCAGACCATGACCTCCCTGGCCACTAGTATTCACCTCCAGATAATTGGCCTTGCTTTAGGTACGTTAGGCTGGATCCTGTGCATCATCTCAATGGGACAAGTGCATTGGAGAATGTGGCATACAAGTAACGCCACCATCATCTCCTCTGGCATTGTTTGGGTAGGAATCTGGAAAGTTTGTTTTAACAGTCATGGCAAAGTCTCCAGAGACCTTCGGATAATGTTCTGTCACAGATTCCATTTCAATGATGCCTTCATTCCCCAGGAAATTTCTGTTGCCCAGGTTCTTGTATTGGCTGCTATAGTCCTGAGGGCATTAGGAAAAGCTCTCACTGTCTTTGCTCTGAGGAATATTTATATGGAAATTCTTCCCAAAACTCAGACTATCAGCTTTTTCCTATCTTGAAAATATTTGCGGGTGTCTGTGTCTTAATTCCAGTGACCTGGAATTGCTATTCTGTAGCATACAATTGTGCTATCCCATTTCCTCCTTCTTTCTACATGCCCTCCAGCTCAGAAGCACAGGAAGTTGGTGCTGCTATTCCTGTCGGGATCGTGTCTGTCATCTTGCTGTTGATGAGTGGGACCTTTTCCCTTTCTTACAAACATCCTGTGATGCCGGATGTTACGGTGCTGTCTGATAACAGACTTGAGCTGCATGAGAGAAAGCTGGAGCATAGCTACAAGATAAACATAGTAGCCCAGTGACTTTGTGTGTTCAAGGAGCTCTCTGGATTTGCAGTGACATCAATATGTTAGTATTGGAACATAGGGGCACACCAACAAAGTATATAATTAGTGATTTTCACATAAACAGCTATTTCTAATAATTACGAGACATTGCTACGGACTCAACATTGAAGTGAACTGTTGATTCACTCTACAGTTGCTGACTGCTATCATTTGTCTTCTATATACGTGAATTTTATAAGTTTTTATTTTCTTTCAAAATAGGTATTTAACTTTTCACTGTTGACCTGTTCATTTAATTGAGTTTTTCCTACTGTAATCAACACCTGACACTAAAGTCTTTAAATCAAGATTGGCTGTCTTTCTAAATGATATGTATGCAGCTAGTTTAATCAGAAGTTATGGTCTCTGTTATGCAGATGGTCAGACTAGATGATCATAATGGTCCCTTATGGCCTCAAATCTATGAATGCCCTACTTTTCCATCCACCTTGCAGCCTGACACACATTTTTTGAGTGCAATGAGATGATTAACAAGCTTAATCAATTGTTAAGGCAGTATCTATCACATTTTGTGCTCTGCTACTTAAGAGCCAGCAGAGGGAGCATGAGTTAATAAATCCTGTTCCTTGAGAGAGAGATTAATTGCTGACTTCAGTGATGATGATGATGTTGAACAAAAAAGAGAGCCACAAATTCCAGGGGGAAAAAAACCCACATTCATTACAGTGTTGTTAAAACCAGCAACAAACCAAACCACTGTGGCCAAATGAAAAAGGACAATGTTGACAGAGAAAACATGTTTCTTTCATGCTTTTAAAAAGGGTTTACAATGAGGATTTTAGGTCAGCCCGGTCTGGCAGATTGAGTTAAGTGACTGAACTCAGGCTTAGGAACAACTCTGCTCTTATGCCAGCTCTGACACTAGTCTTCTGTGTGCCCTAGGGAGAGTCACCTAACCTGTCTCTGCCTCTCTTTTCCCATCTCTAAAATGGTAATAACACTTATCTAAGTGCAGGTCTACATTACCGCTTAAGTCAATCTAACTTACATTGCTCAGGGGTATGAAAAAGCCGCCCCACAAGTGATGCAAGTTTTGCACTGTCCACACCCGCACTGTGTCCACACTCTCCTGCCAACATAGCTTCCGCTTCCCACCATGGTGGAGCAATTATGCCGACGGGCTCTCCTGTTGACATAGTGTGTCTTCATCAGACGCGCTACAGTGGCGCAGCTGCATTGGTGCAGCTGTGCTGATGTAGTGCTGTAGTGTAGACTTGCTCTAGGTCACAGGAATGGTGTGAGGGTTCATTAATGTTTGTAAAGTGCTTGTAAAATGGAAAGTGCTGTATGTATGTATTCTAAGTAGTATTTTAAAACCTGTAATCTTTTAAAAAAAAGTTGGTGCCACTGGCCTGGTGTGACAAGGGTGAAGGTGCACACTACAAAGTGATTCAGCATTCCTGAGAGGATGTGGCAACCACAGGGTTCTAATGGTATCACTGTTAGTTATCGGGGTAGATTAAGGCAGACACTGCTCATTTAACTGGCTGCGGTTATTAAAACAGAAGTTGGAAAGGGCGTGTGCAGCAGAGCTGTAGTGCTGCCTTTTATCTTAAGAGCACACATCACATTATGTTTTTCCGTATTCAAAGAGCATCCATTTAGTTTAAAATGAACTTATTTTTTATTAAAGAAAACAACAAAAAGAAATAACAAAACATAGGGCTAGATTTACAAAGGGACTCGGTCACTGCAGTGCTGAGTGTTGCAGCACCTAACTTTTAGGCACCCTGCAGCTTCGTGAAATTCACAGCCGTGAGGTAGGTACCCAGACTCCCTGTGCAATGCATAAGGAGAGTTAGGTGCTTAAGAATGGGAATCACAGCAGCCAGTATATTGAGTGGAGAGCTGCCTAACCTAGCCAGTAGGAAATGCTGAGGACAGGAGTGGGGCCCTCAAAGGGAGTTAAGTGCCTAACGCTGGATCAGAGAGAGTCACCTATCTCCAGTTGGAGTTCACAGCCATCAACTCTCCCCTGAAGTTAGGTGTTGAGCCATTTTTTTTGCAAGAAATGCTGAAGGAACAGGTGGTGGTGTCCCACTTATATCCTTTAGCCCAGTGGTTGGCTTCTGTCCCAAGAGGAGGTAGACCCAATTCAGATCCCTTTTCCACATCAGATAGAGGAGGGAATTGAACTGAGGTCTCCTACAGCCTACTCCCTTCGCAGGCCATTTTGTAGGGGTGTATGCATGCTCATAGCATTCCTACTGAGTTACGCCCCAAAGGAAAGATAAGTAGGGGAATACCCATTTTGTGAATCCTGCTGGGACTTAGAGATGAATTAGATACCCAGCTGCTGAGTGGTGTCCCAACTTAGCTGTGCACCTACGCACCTGCTGAAATTTAGATGCTGTGGAGACTTAGGCACCTCTAGGGTAAAGTGGCAGCTGAGCACGGGGTTGTGAATGCTGTTGGCACCTAAATATTGTTGTTAGGTGCCTAAAGTGGCAGTTAGGTTTATAAGTCCCTTTGTGAATCCAGCCCAGAATGTCTCCATGAGGGTCTGCACTGGGTAACAGGTTGCAGCCACTCTGAGTGCAGAATGAATGCAGTCTCTACACAGGCAGAGATCTTAGAAATTCAGAAATGCTGTACACAGAAAACAAAGACATCACAGTTTCAGAGCTACAGTTTGCTTCTAGAACAGGCTGGTCTGAGTCAAATTAATACCTGTGTCCAGATTCTCAGCTGAAGTCAATGAAGCTACACTAATTTACATCAGCTGATGATCAAGCCCCTGGAATACACAACTATATTCAAAATATTTCAGTTTGTGCCTGCTTACAGATAGTCTGAATTTAGCCTTTAATGCCTGTCAAATGTGCAACAGGGCCCTAAAGAAATTCTCTGAAGTTTGAGAGCTTTGAGCTGATTATCAAGAGGCTAAATCAACTAGGTCAGCTTCATTTCAAATAGGAATTTATTCAGGGAATTCCTATGGCCTGTTTTAAATGGGATCACAGTGGTTCCTTCTGACCTTAGAATCTATGAAAGTTTGCTGATCACTTAATGAGTACAGTAACTCCTCACTTAAAGTCATCCTGGTTAACATTGTTTCATTGTTACGTTGCTGATCAATTAGGGAACATGCTTGTTTAAAGTTGTGCAATGCTCCTTTCTAATGTCGTCGTTTGGCAGCCGCCTACTTTGTCCACTGCTTGCAGGAAGAACAGCCCGTTGGAGCTAGCTGGTGGGGGCTTGGAATCAGGGTGGACTGGTAGCTCCCCTATCAGCTCCCTGCTCCCCTAAGTTCCCTGTGCAGCAGCTGCCCAGCAGGCTAGCAATTGCCAGCATTCAGCTGTCCCTCCCCCCACTGCCATGTGCTGCTCCTGCCCTCTTCCTTGGAGCTGCTCCCAGAGACTCCTCTTGCTGTATGGGGGGAGGTGAGGGGCTAATGTCAGGGTGTCCCCCCTCCCCCTGCTCCTGCACCCCACTTACCCCATTTCCATAGAGCAGGGGGGACACACAACAGGGTTCAGGACGGAGGGAGCTTCCAGGCAGCAGCTGCGGTCTCAGCAAGTTGATCTAATTAACAAGGCAGTGTACTTAAGACTTAAAGGGTAGATGTGCATCTCTCTCTCTCTCTCTCTCTCTCACACACACACACACACACACACACACACACTCACACTGTGTGTGTGTCTGTCTCTGTCTGTTATGCTTTCTCCCCTCCCTCCATGCCTGCTGCCTTGTAGAGTGAGGCTACATTAACAACGAGTTAACCCTTGAGGGCTCAGCCAAATGCTAGTTCATCATTTAGCAGTAAAGTATTCCCTGGAAAATATCCCACCCTCTGACTCTTCCACCAAGCTTCACAATCATCATCACTGTGTACCAGTATTAAATTGTTTGTTTAAAACTTATACTGCGTGTGTGTGTTTGTATATATGTATATATATACACAGTATAGATAGATAGATAGTCTTTTGTCTGGTGAAAAAAATTCCCTGGAACCTAACCCTCTCATTTACATTAAATCTTATGGGGAAATTGGATTCGCTTAACATCGTTTCGCTTAAAGTCGCATTTTTCAGGAACAGAACTACAACGTTAAGTGAGGAGTTACTGTAATGTGTTTCTAAATATGAGAAGGGAGATTTTCCCCCATCTGCTTTTTTATTTCATTTATTTTTGTAATGGGACAGACTTTTGGCTGGGAAAATCCTCTCCTTTAGAGTTTACTTCTATAGTAAAAAGAGATAGGGTAGGAAGATTATTATTAAGGGAAATACTTTATATTTTCACTGGGATTCCAGCAGAATGAAAGTGTGGCAACAAAAAGACATTTGTCCTGAAGGATGTTTTGAGTAAGGAATTTTCTACAATCAGGTAAGTTGTGAGTGAGAGTTTTGCTTCTAATCAGAGTGAAATTGTTAAACAAGGAAGATTCCTGGAAAAGTAATTTGGCAAAGAGTTTTAGACCTCCGTAACAACTCTGACAGTAGGAACAGAGCCATTTTTCATTTTATTTATTGTCTGGGTTAAAGTCTTGATGAAGACTATCTTTACTGTTTTGTAACTGTAACATGCTGGCAGAATGATAACAGTATACTATTGCTGCGGTAAGCTAATGGAGTTACTTGGTTAGCTCAAGTGATAGCGGTCTGTGCTGTAGTGCAGAAGGATCTTGGATTCAAACTCATGTTGTTATCATTTAAGAGACAGGAAAGATTCATAATAGGCTGCTTTGGATCAAATGCATGAACATGTATATGACCCTAAGGGATTTCTGAAGAGCCTGAACAGCAGCAGGAAGCTTCCAAAGAGCCAGTCAAATAATTGTGTTGTGCCAAGCTGCATATAACTTGTACTTTCCAGATCCATAACTGAGACGCAATGCACAATTTTGTTTTCTGTACACCGACAGCTTTTAGCGGAGATAAGGAAGAATGGACTATAACTGTTATTCTGTCTGACATTTATTCAGTCTCTCCCCGCCTCTCCCCCAATGGTTACTACCGTTTAAAGAGTTCAGGTGAGCAGATGTCACAGTGAAGGCTGCCCCACCTCATGTGGCAAGGTTCTAGAGCATTCTGAAGTGTGTACGTTATAGAATTATCAAATGAGCTAGTTACAAACAATAACCATGGAAACAAGATTTATGGGATGAAAATGTTTAGCTTTAAATTCTAGAATTAACAGTTTAGGAGAGTCCTTGTTCAGCAATATTTGTTTGTTCTGCTATTGAGACAGTCATAGAGGAGTCTTCACCAGCTGGAAAATCTATATACTTTCTTAAGTGTGTGAATAGCCTATTATTTTTCTGTGTAGTTTAGTGATAGTGCTAAGTACAGTAATGGATAGCAGCCAGGCAAGATTGCATTGGCCAAGGTCAGAGAAAAGGATGTTTGCAGTAATTCTGTTTGCCAGAAACTGGGAATGGGAGACAAGGGATGGATCACTTGATATTACCTGTTCTGTTCATTCCCTCTGGGGCACCTGGCATTGGGCACTGTAGGAAGACAGGATACTGGGCTAGATGGACCTTTGGTATGACCCAGTACAGCCATCCTTATGTTCTTATGAGATGTGGGATGATGAAAGCCTGATCAGGAGTTTTAGCTGTGTCGATGGATACAGAAGGCTGTATCTGCAAGACTTAGACATAGCCTGGACATGAAGACCTAGAGATAGGTCTGAATCAAAGATGACACCCAGGTAACATTTAGAACATTGATGGACCAAGATACAGGTGCTGACTTTTGTTTTTGCTGGTGGGTGCTCTTGAAGAGGTGTATATGTGTTTGTGGGGGGGCCTCTGCCAGTTTTGAGGGGAGGCTATTTTCAGCATATCTATACACTTTTCATATTATAATTATTGAATATGTGTCTATCATTGGTATCTTAGTTGGAGGGGCCTCAAGGGACGGGGCAGAGAGGAGTGAGCAGAGGGCAAGGGGGGCCTCAGGGAAGGGTGCAGAGAGGAGAGGACAGGGATGCCTCAGGGGAAGAGGCAGAGAGGAGCAAGCAGGGGGTGGGAGAATCTCGGGGGAGGGGGCAGAGAGGAGCGGATGGAGGGTGCCTTGGCAGAGGGTGCCTCAGGGGAAGAGGCGGAATGGAGGTGCGGCCTCGAGGATAGAGGCGGAGTTGGGGCAGAGCCTAGGGGGAAGGAGGCTGACTGGGGGTGGGGCCACAGTCCAGGTGCCGGTGGGCCCCCACACACACTTCCAGCACTTCTGCCCAGCCTCCCCAAATGCAAGAGTCACGTGCCACCAATGACTGTGGCTCATAGGTGCTGAGCACCAGGGCCGGTTCCAGGCACCAGCGCAGCAAGCAGGTGCTTGGGGCGGCCAATGGGAAGGGGCAGCACGTCTGCGTCTTCGGCAGCAATTCGGTGACGGGTCCCTCAGTCCCTCTCGGAGCGCCGAATTGCCGCCAAGGAATGAAGCGGCGCGGTTGAGCTGCTGCTGAAGTGCCGCCGATCGCGGCTTTTTTTTTTTTTTCCTTCGCCCCTTGGGGCGGCAAAAAAGCCTGGGCCGGCCCGGCCGGGCCCCCCCTTTTTTTTTTTTGGTGGGTGCTGGAGCCCCGGATCACCCACAGAGTCGGTGCCTATGGACCAAGAGAGCAGTGCTTGAGTCAGGTTCAGAGGGAACGATGCAGCTTCATGCCACATATAGTCTCAACTTGTGGACTCATTTGGTTCTGACCTTTAGTGAATCTTGTCCCAATAGCATCAGCACCAATGGACTATGCCTGTAGGTTTCAGGACACAGCAGTACTTATTGTACAGCTTGAACTTGTTTCACCACTTCACTTTCACAACACTTACTATATACACTGCAACTCACTGATCAAATCACAGTTCTGGTACCAAACTCAGTGCAATTGACAGCATGTGTTCTTCAGCATCACTGAACATAAGAATGGCCATACTGGGTCAGACCAATGACCCATCTAGCCCAGTATCCTCTCTTCCAACAGTGGCCTTCACAGCATCCCTTGGCAATTACTTCCACAGGTGGACTGTGCATTGTGTGAAGAAGTACTTCATTTTGTTTGTTTTAAAGCTCCTGCTTATTAATTTCATCGGGTGACCCCGGGTTCTTTTGTTATGTGAAGGAGTAAATAACACTCCCTTATTCACTTTCTCCACTCTATTCATGATTTTATAGATCTCTATCATATTGCCCCTGAGTCTTTTTTCCAAGCTGAAAAGTCTGAATATTTTTACTCTCTCCTCAAACAGAAGCTGTTCCATACCCTTAGTCATTTTCTATTGCCCTTCTCTCTACATTTCCAATTCTAAAATATCTTTTTTGAGATGGGACAACCAGAATTGCATGCAATATTCAATGTGTGACCATACCATGGATTTATATAGCGGCATTATGATATTTTTTGTCTTATTATCTATCCCTTTCCTAATGGTTCTTAACATTCTGTTGGCTTTTTTCACCGATGCTGCTCATTGAGCGGATGTTTTCAGAAAACTATACACAATGACTTCAAGATCTCTTTCCTGAGTGATAACAGCTAATTTAGATCCCATCATTTTGTATGTATAGTTGGGATTATGTTTTCTAATGTGCATTATTTTGCATTTATCAACAGTGAATTTCATCTGCCATTTTGTTGCCCAGTCACCCAGTTTTATGAGATCCCTTTGTAATTCTTCACAGTCTACTTTGGACTTAAAAATTGCAGATGATACAAAATTACTCAAGCTAGTTACCACCCTTTTTCCAGATCCTTTATGAATATGTTGACCAGCACTGGTCCTAATACAGCTCTCTGGGAACACCACTATTTACCTCTCTCCATTCTGAAAACTGACCATTTATTCTTCCCTTTGTTTCCTGTGTTTTAACTAGTTTACTGATGCATGGGACGACCTTCCCTCTTATCCCACAACTGCTTACTTTGCTTAAGAGCCTTTGGTGAGGGACCTTGTCAAAGGCTTTCTCAAAATCTGTGTCCATACATCCAGATTTGATGTACTCATTAATGTTTCAAGACAAGAGGATTGGATGTCTACTCTGGCACAGCTGGTATGTCTGGCATTTGTGTCAAATTATTGCTCTGATCCAGACTTACGGGGATGGTGAAGGCTTCTATATGGATACAAGAAAGACGAGCTGGTGCACTTTTCAAATATTCTGTGCCTCAGTGGAAAATGAAGGAGAAACCCTGTGATTCTGCCCCCTCCCCAATTTACAATTTTGATTCCAACCTTCTCCCTGTCTATTAAAATAGTTTAGGCTGTCTTGTTTAATAGAGAGCACTAAGACAGAGATAATGGAGTCTCTTTTGCTGTCCCCTCCAGTGGATAGGGTGGTATTGCCTATCCACCTTATCCTGGGCTGGTTGGTGACAGGTATGAAGGAAACCACGTACCAGCCTGAATTATCCAAAGTCATGAAACACAAAAGAATCAGGCAATCAAGGCAGAAATGACGGTAAGGAAAACTAACCACTTTAATGGAATGGTGACTTCAGAATTGTGACCCAAGGTATCAAGATGCTCTTCAACTTTGGTTTGTTTATAGCTCTGCTATCAGTCAATTGATTAATAGACTAGTTACATAGTATCATAAAGGAGAACAGGGTCACACATTACATTCCCATGTCACAAGCATATCCGCAATTTACAAATATAAAATTCAGAAAACTTAACAAACTAGCCTAGTCTTGATTCCCCATGGGAACTTAATATTAGTGTGGTCATTAGCAACTGCAAATGACTGATTTCTCAGCCATGGGCATTTAAATATAATACCAGTTTAACGGACCCTAGTTTCCCTTAGTTTTCAGAAAATGAAAATGCCGCAACAATATTTGAACAATTTTTCCCAAGAAATAATTGATAAACTCTACTAGTACCAATGCATATTTCATCTTCTTCCCACAGGAAATGGGAAGCCTATCAGGTTACATCTGAAAATGACGAAGTGGAGTAAGAAACTCAAGAAATCACATTCCAGAGTATGCTGTGTCTATCTGATATTTTAAAATGTTTCAATCAACCCTTCTTCATAAGCATTTCCTTCAATATTGAGGTACTGTAAGTAGCTTAATTTCTTGTACATAACACACATACTGTATGTGAAGAAGGCAATACCTTAGGTTATTTTGCCTTCAAAATTCACTTTGCAAATAGATCAGGGACTAACTAGTGGATTGTGATATTTAAGAGTTCTAAAATTGCTTTTTCTACTGTTTATACATGAAAAGAATATTAATGTAGGAAGGAGTAACTCGATAGTCATCTATAGAATGGTGAGGTGAAATTAGATGAATATCATAATGACTGTCATAATAACCTGAAGAAGAGCTCTGTGTAGCTTGAAAGATTGTCTCTTTCACCAGCAAAAGTTGGGCGAGTAAAAGATATTATCTTGTCTCACTCATATTCTGGGACTAACACCACTTCAATAACACTATATATCATAAATCAAGATTACACAAGTAGACTTAGCTTTGGCATTTTTTGACATTTGAGTACACCATGTCGCGAATTTTCCATCAAAATGATTTTTCAACAGAAAATACAGTTTTCCACAGGAAAATTTCAATTTTGCTGATCTTTTTTTTTCTTATTTTTCCATCAGGAAAACCTAAACAAAACATTTTGTTTCAGGTTGGTTCCATGCAAATTGGAATATTTTGGTTTTTTTGAACTTACCTGAGTGAATTGATCTTAATTCTGAGTCATTTCAATATTAAACTGCATTTTCTTATCGTGTCACATTGCCTTATGGAAGTTGTAATTCAGACTCCCCTTTTTCTCCTATTGGCTGAGCTCCTATTGGCTGGAGGACAACATCTCCCTTCTGATCAAGCTGTGTGGTGCATCCTGGGAGACACATGACTGCAGGTAAATGTAATTGGGCCTGGGAGTCTAGTCCATAGAGGAGAATGGAGGGCATTAAAATCCTGAACTACAACTTTTATGAATCAGCATGACACCCTGAGGAAATGAAGTTTTAATGTTGAACTAATTCTAAATGATGGGGGGTGTCTCTGGTTAGAAGCTCAGATATTACAGTGATGATCATGGTATGTAAATCTAGATTGATGGCTGTGTGTGTACTACATGCACTCCAATCCATATATGCTTGTATATATGTTGGTGTTTTTCAGCAAACCTGCAATTGTCTGCATGGCTGATAGTGCACCTGACAGAGCTGAGACAGAAGTTGAAAATCTCCAGGTTGTGAAATCCCTGGCCATCACTTCTCACATTCCACTACTTGGTTTTGTTTTGAGTGTTTTAGGTTGGATTCTGTGTGTTATTTCAATAGGACTTATACATTGGAGAGTGTGGCATGTGGACAACACCACCATCGTCTCCTCCGGTACCATATGGATCGGAATCTGGGACGTCTGCTTTACTCTTAACCCTGAACTTGCCAATGGTTCTTCCTTAATGCTCTGTCAAAGATTCACTATTCAGAACACCTTCAGCCCCTCAGAAATTTTTGTTGCCCAAGACCTTCTGATGTTAGCTACTATCATGGAAGCAGTAGCTATAGGTTTCACCCTCTTTGCTTTATGGGGTGTTTATAAGAAAGAGCTTAAGAAACACTATAGCTTAGTCTTTTTTCTAACTGGGGGGCTCTTGAACATCTTATCAAGTGTTTTAATCTTAATTCCAGTAAGCTGGAATTTACATTCCATAATGAAAAATCGTAGTATTGCCTTCCCTCCTTCTTACCACTTGCCTTCCACGCCAAAGTCTCAGAAAGTTGGGGCTGCTATTCCTGTGGGGTTTATATCTGTTCTCCTGCTGCTGTTGGGTGGGTTCTTACTGCTCTATGACAGGTCTCTTAAACTAGTCAGTAAGGTGTATCCTGAAAAGAAAAAAACAGATCAGGTAGCACAGAGCCAGAGGCAAACATGCCAGTCCAAACATCCTTCTGACAGATCAAACCAAACTTCTCCACAACGCGGATCTTCCTTGGAAATTGACCTGTGGGGCCCACGGAGACCTTTTGGCATGGACAGCTGCTCTAGGACCCATCCACATAGAGGCCCCACACTTAAGAAGAGTCAGGTACCTGGACAAGGACAGGCAACCTCCTTTCAAATCCCTAGTGGACCTTTTCCACACCGACCATCCCAAGGTGTAATACCTGGCGCTAAAATTTGTAAAATTGGTGAAGAGCTTCCTTATTTTTAGTTTGACTAGCTGCCTCCAATTTCAATTCTTACAGAGGCGAGGAAAGGTTGAGTATCAGGAAAACAGGTATCAGACATGAGGAGTCCCTCCCACTTGACAGGAACTTGGTTGGGGACCCATATGTTACATCATACAAAACCTAGGTCCAAACCTGTTCAAGCCTCCCCACAAAAGCTCTCATTGATGTCAGTTGGGGCCCCATATGGTGAATAATTCCCAAGAGAGATCTGACTGCAGGATTTTATCCTTTGGGGTGGGCCAAGTTCTGTTTCCACTCACACAGGAGCTTTACCTATGTAACCGGGAGCAGAATTTAGCCTTTTGTGTCCCTGGTGAGCTCTTGGATCCTCTTGCCACTTACAATTACACTAACCATGTAGTAACTTGAACTCACTGAATACTAATAAAACACATAAAGGGGTGTAGTCCTCTGAGGTGCTGTATGCCCTCAGCTCCCTTGAAATTAATGGAGTTGGAGGCATTCAGCACCTCTCAGGAGGTGTTTAGCATTTTATAAAATTGTGTCTTTGAATTTAAAATGATTATTCCTATTAATTGTCAAACATTTGGAAAGGTTTATCGCTGAGGCAAATGCTTGTTTCACTCTATAACTGCTGACTATTATCATCTGTTACCTTCTGTGTCAACTGTATTCTTTCATTAAAATTTTAAACATGAAAAATAGGTGTGTATCTTTCTTTAATAAGGATCGGTTCCTGTGACTTTCCTCTTGTAATTAACCTGGCATTGTCTCACAACCTGTGAGACCAAAGCTTCTAAGAGTGCTAAATCCTTATATGTTTATTTCCATCTGCCAGGATGTGTGGGTCCTATAAGAGACTTTTATAATCTTTCCTTTTGGCAGTAGATCCATGCTTAAACTCTGTCGGCGCTTATATGTCATTCAAACGGTATAAGACTCACTGTGCCTCACAGTGGGCTAGATTGTGATGGCATGGATGTGAAAAGGGACTGGGTAAGAGAGTGCAAGGAACCTTATAAATAAATCTAGGAGATTCCTAGATACATACTCTTACTTATTTTTTTTGCACTCAAGCTCAGGGTTCAGCCACAATCCCAAACTCTGCCCCTCTTGAGCACAAGGACTGCAGTCCAGCTCTATAGCAGGAAAGCTGAGAAAGATACCAACATCAGTCATTGAGCTGACCTCAGGATGCAGTACATGCTTCCTTTAGAAGAGGGAAATTCTCCCACTCCAGCATGCGCTTCCTCAGAGCCACTGGAAGGATTCTGATGGGTCATCATAATCCCTTCAGAAATGCTGCTGCTATGGAGCTCCTGGCCCTAGTCCTCATCCCTACTGCGATCTTGGGTTAAAACCCCACAATATAGTCAGGGGTGAAAGTAACTTTAAGAACTTACCAGTACACCGGAGTCCTGAGCAGGGGCGTGGCCTCAACCGGAAGAGGTGGGGCCTTTCAAGATTTAAAGGCCTGGGGCTCTGGCTGTGGCTAGGAGCCCCAGGGCCTTTAAATCACCCCAGAGCTACCAGCTGCAGAGGTGGCTGGGAGCCCCGGGGCTCAGGGGTGAATTAAAGGGCCCGGGGCTCCGGCTGCCATGGAGCTCCAGGCCCTTTAAATCACCGTGGGAGCCCTGCCTTAAAGCGCTGCCTGAGCCGGGCTGCTGGGGATTTAAAGGGCCCGGGGCTCCCTGCAGCAGCCGGCAGCCGGGCTGCTGGGGATTTAAAGGGCCCGGGGCTCCCCGCAGCGGCCGGAGCCCTGGGCCCTTTAAATCACCACCGGAGAAGCCGGGCCAGTCTGGCACGGCATACCGGACCATACCGCCTTACTTTCACCTCTGAATATAGTCCTCTATGTAGGGAATAAGTGACTTTTTTCATGTGTTTGTGTGTGAAATTCACAAAACTGAGACCGAACATCAAAGTTTTCAGAATAATTACAGCAAGGTACTGGAGAGATCACAAACACATGGTAAAACTGACTAGTGTCTAGAGATGGAATACCAAACACAAACAAATATATATTACCTTACCTAGTAGAATAGCTAGAGTCTGCTAGGAGAGAGAAAGCAAAGAAAGATCATCCATTGTTGTATGCAGTGTTGCTGTATCCATGTTGGTCCCAGGATATTAGAGAGACAAGGTGGGTGAGGTAACATCTTTTATTTGACCAGCTTCTGTTGGTGAGAGAGAGAAGCTTTTGAGCTTACACAGAGCTGAAGAAGATTTGTCTCTCTCACCAATAGAAGTTGGTCCGATAAAAGATATTACCTCACCCACCGTGTCTCACTAAGAAAGATCATTTCAGTTCAGGACTGATGGAATCTGAAATAAAGGAGGGTCATCCATCAGGTGAGTCAAGGAGACTTCTGGGGTTGTGAAGCTAGGCAAAATAAGAAAGGTCATACTTAAAATCTAAGCTTTTACAAATATCCACTGACACCAAGAAATTAAGAATGAACACACAAAATGCACTACTGATGTAGGATCTACCAGTTTTGTGTTATGCTACTGAAGAGCTAGCAGAGGGAGTCAAAGGTATACAACAAACTATGGATAGATGTAAATATTAGACAAATGAAGAACTAAACATTATTACATTTGCTGAATAATAGGATATTAATGCCACACAGTAATATGTGGCTGAATAATATTTGATACATCTACCAACACCAATTCCAGCAATTGTCTGCCAAATCCCATTCAAAGTATGGCCAAGATGACCCCATCCATACCTTCCACATGCTATAAACACGGAGGCAAAGCTCTTTCAAAACTAGGAGCCTGAAATCAGGCTTCTAAATCCATATTTAGGTATGTAAATAAAGAGTTTGATTTTCAACAGTGCTGTGCTCCCACCAGGTGCTGCTGAGATCAAAGAAGTGACTCCATGGCCCCATCCCACCTCATTCTCCAGGCCTTGCAGAGCAGGGTCCACATGGGGAAAAACAGTGAAGTCGGGGGGATGAAGGGGGCTGACCGGAGGAGAGGGCAGGGGCACACACACATCATCCCCCTCATTGCCCTTGCAAAATGTGCATGAGCAAGGTGATGAAGTTAATTTACATGGAAAAGATAGTAATAATATAATGCACAGTAGATTCTAGTGACTTTGATGTTTCATATGATAACTTTTTTTCTAAAAAATTAATTATTTTTCTCACATGAGCAATATTGTTTTCTTTTGACACAGACATACTGCAGAAGAAGCATTTATTATTACGGTAGTTTAAAATGTGCTTCTCAAGCAAACAGGCTCACCATCAGGATTTACAAGATCTGGGACAAAAACTCCTTCAGTTTTTTACCTACTCCTCCATCTGTACTACTTTATTATTCTTAAAGTAAATAAAAAATTCCAACTTTATGCAGAGCCAGCATTTACAAATAAATCAACTATAAACCCTCCACAGGCCTCAGTTGTACATGACTGAAACCTTAAAGGTTGCTCAATTGTATAATTTTGTCCATCTAATACAGTTGTAGCCCTTCTAGAATTCCTGCTCTGTCCTATAATATGGGATGCTACATGAGTGTATCGAAAGTTGTAGAAAAGTATTCTATTTTTATTTGAAAAAAGTCTGTGGTCATGTAACTAAAGAGTGTATCATAATGTTGTGGAAGCAGAGAAAGAACTGACAGGAAGGGGATTGCAATGCATGACAGTTTGTTAGCAAGAGTCAGGCTAACTGTAACCCTAATAAAGCGAGATTTGTAGAAGCGAGGAATGTGTGAGGCGAGTGGGAAAGAACTGTGTGAGAAGTTGTTGCGACCTTGTGTAGATAATGTGTAGATAATATGGAATGTAGACTAAGAGTCTACATTAGTGAGCAAAACAAGATATCAGAATGACCTATGTATAAACAAAATGCCGCTGTTGCTCATTATTGTCTGTAACGAAAGGTATAAATGCTTGCTGTAATTGTTTACCTGTTGAGAGACCTGTTTAGCTCTCTCCCTCTATGTAATTGATAGAAAGAAAATAAAGTATCTGACTTGCTGTACCCAAACAAAAAGTGAGTACTCTGTTATTCTCCGACAATTTGGGGGCTCGTCCGGGATGGCAACGCCTGCAGAGGCACCGGCAGCTGCTATGGATCGTTCCCCTTCGAACCCCATGGTGCCACAATAGAGGTAGGAGACCTTTTGAAATCTCTATTGGGGTGTCGGAGGAGGACTGTCCATGGGGCCGTCTGTCCATGTTGGGCTCACGCCATCCGAACTTATTGACTGTGCAGCAAGATCAGATGCAGAGCGGTTCTGGGGAATTGTTTTGCTGCCCCCACTAAGGTAGTAGTATGCGGTTCTGGGGACCTGTTAGTTTGGCCGCCCCCATATGCATATGAGAGATGCATAGGTATGCACCGGTGCTGAGGGGGTTTTACCGCCTCAAGAGGGGTTGTTACCACCTCATAGTGTGTTGAGTCTGGACAGAGGGGTTGTTTACCGCCTCAAGAGGGGTTGTTACTGCCTCATAGTGTAGATGCATCGTGGTATTTGGAGATAGAGGCCTCTGTGTGTGTGTGTGTGTGTGTGTGTGTGTGTGTGTGTGTGTGTGTGTGTGTGTGTGTGTGTGTGTGTGTGTGTGTGTACACCAGTGTGAATTGAGAGTTACCGGAAGACGCCCAGAGTACTCTGCGAAGTCTTTTGGCTCGTGACCAGAACTACTCTAACACAAGCCCGGTAACTAGAGGATCTTTTAGGAGATCCAACCCACGGTGGGCTAACTCGGCCTGGCATCGTCCGGCGAGGAAGCTACCTGGGTCTAGGAGTGTGTGAACCCATCTTCCCTCCCCTTTTCCTCTCTGTGTGAGCCACTGACAGTCTGTCCATCTCACCGGATGCAACGAGAGTAAGCGGTGCCGTCTCTCAGACACTAGCCGACGCTCTTTGCTGAAAGGAGATGTAGGAGGGTCGTGGCCATCCTCGTTAGCCTCTCCTGTGTGAGTACCCTGTAGGGAGAGATCCTTAGTTTATGTGCCGCTAGAGCGGACAGGGCATCCTCCCTGTGTGTGTGATTGGAAAATGGGTGGGGGACAGTCTAAACATTCCCTCTCACCCCCTAAGGGTACCTCATCTTATTTCATGTACGTACATTATGGTCCTAAAACCTGCAGGTATTTAGAGAATTGGAATCATTACACGTGTGAAAATTCATCTAAACAATGCCCACTAGAAGGTACCTTCAATCTAGATAAGATCATACATCTCAGAGGAGCTTTTAATCACCAAAAAGCCTCTGACACACAATGGGAGCAATTTGTCTATTGAGGAAAGGAATAGGTTAATTTGAAATTCAGCTTGGTCCAGAGATAAAGAGAAAGTTAATCTGCGTTCAAGGTCAAGAATCAATGCAGACCAGGCTAAGTACAAAGAAAGACTGCTTTCGGCCCCAGCTGGCTGTGAAAAAATATAGACATAGTCAAACCAAAGGCAATACAAGTTACAGTGCTGAGATTACATTTGCAAAGCTTAACTGTCCAGTGAGATCCAACAGTCTGCCTTTGCGACACTGGAGCCGGCGTGGTTTGGGGACACTGAAGAAGCCACAGGCAGCCGGCCTGGATTGGAATCACTGAAAAGATGCCCCAGGAGACCTCAGGGTGTAAAAGAACTGCCCTCCCAAGAGAGGAAGCAAGTTGGAGATTGCACAGCGCCTTCTCTGAACGTTATACACAGACGTGGCCAGTCTGGACATACGTGTGTGAGTATGAAAGAGTGCCTACTCTCAGCCGCAGTAAGTCTGAGAACCGGAGAGGGATTTAGCATTCCTCTCTTCACCCCGGTTGACCTGGAAGGGTATCAGGTGGATCTACCCCAGTTGTAGCAGGACTGGGCAATAGAGAAGTTGGAGAAAAGGGAAGAGTTGTGTACTTGATAACTAGAATTGAGCAATTAAGAGCATAAATCATGAACCAGGCAGCAACTCAAACCTACGCCCAGGGCAAGTTGCAAGCCTTGAGACAAGACTTCCAGGCAGAAAAGGAAGCACTGGCTAAGCAAGTACCGGTCCTTCAGGGACTTGTCAGAATTTAACCATTTGTGTTTGCATATGCTGTAACAGCAGTGTGTTTGCCACAAGAGAAAATTGAATAGTTAAACACCAATGGGCCATGCGTTTTGCCCAGGTGGCAAGCCTCACAAGGGAGGACTTGGGTAGCCTTGTGAGTAAGAATGTTTAAGGGAAGAAACCAGGAAGGGTGGGGGCTAGTTGAGAAGCCCACCCTCCTAGCTAAATTGGTAGTGAAAAAGCCGGTGCCCATGGAAGGGAAGGTTCAGCGAGAAAAGCAGGATCGGGCCCAAGCAGGCAGGCAACAGATAGAGAGATTGGAAAACAGGTTGGAAACTTTGAGGGCATAGTGGAAGGAAAGGAGTAAGTAATTATAAGCATGGGGATTTCAAATCCCCAGGATAATAATTGGAATGGTAAAATGTGTGTAAGACAGAGTTTTTGTACCAAGGTGCAAAGCTCTCCTTTCTTCTGCAGAATAAAGCAACTCTTCCTTATCCCTGTCTGGCTGTTATTGGCTCTCAGCTAGGTGGACCCGATAATTTCGGTGACAGTTACTGGTGACTCCGGTTAATGAATTTCTGTCTTATACATTTGGGCGTTAGGTGTGTGGACAGAACTGAGCCTCTCATTCGTAATTCCTCAGAGTGGAAGCCATCGCGTGCGATGAAGGTCTGAGGTCGAATTGGGATCCTTCTGCCCAGTCCCCTGTAGCGGTCAGTATTAGTAAAAATTCCTGTAATAGGATCCTATTAGGCCATAATTCCCTCTGTTCTCTGTGTAATTCTCTGTTAGAGTGTCAGCAGGCAGATGGGTGGGTCTCTGGTAAAACCCTCTAAGGATAGCCCTTTGGATTATATGTTAAGTAAATGGCCTTTACCCGGTGTTCAGAAAAGAATGTCGAAGAGACGCTTGTTGCAGCTTTGCACCCAGGATTGGCCAGCCCTGGGCACTGATTGGCCCGAATCTGGATCTTTTGACATTCCGACTTACTTAACTCCCTTGCGCCTGGTACTGGAAAACCAGGCACCGGGACAAATAGATTATTGGTTTTTGTGGGATCTGTGTTTTATAAGTTTGAAATGAATTGGTATTGTTTAAAATTGCAAAAACCGAGAATACTTTTGCCAGACACAGGAAACTAGTGTTGTTTAATATGGTATTTAGCATTTAATCCTTAAGGTGACAATGCTTTACAAGATTTAAAATGTTTTAACTGAAGACCAAAGGTTGTGGCTGCAGCAGGGTAGTCAAAGCCAGGAGAATAAAAGATTTGAATTTGGTTTTGGGTAACAAAATAGCAGATAAAAGATCTGGTAAAGAGAGAGAAGGAGAGTGCCCCTGGCTCTGTGTGGTCGAGCTGTCACTTTACTAGGGGTGCATGGAGATTTTGTAAGCATAAAAGAAACAAGTACACCTTGGGTAGAAATTGATGTGGCTAGTGTTGTGGAAATTGAATTGTGGAAAGGATGTGCATTTTCCCCAGAACATGTGCAGTGTATATTGTAGCAGAGGTAAAAGAAATGCAAACCTGCCAATATAGGTTGTGTTGTCTCTTTCAGATCACTGTGTGTTTGAAAGCAGGAGTTAGAAGTAAAAGGCAATCAAAAGTCTGGGAAAGTTAATTATGTCCCTTTTTATGTAAGAATTTTTAAGCTGTGGATAGCTTTGGATCTGGAAGCAAACCAGAAAGCATCTGTATTAATGCAATTTTCTAACTAATAAGGTAGAAGCCACTGAAACCTGGGCTGCCTATGAAACAAATACAAGGAAATATGGGGTAATTCCTCTGTTTTGTCTAAAATCAACAAGAGTATGTGTATATAAAGGAAATATTTTAAGCAATGACTGACTACCCAGAAGGGGTAGACCTCTGTTCTTTTGTCTTTCAGATCATCAGAGAAAACGGATGCCAGCTGAACAGCATTCAATGTACCATGCATTTACTGGTACAATAGGAATTATTTTTGTGTTCTATGTCCCGTCTTGTAGTGTTTGTCTTGTGGCCAGAATTGTTGGGTTTAATATTTTCATAAGACAGTCTAGTTCAAAATTAAATAGAAGGGTTAAATCAAAAAGCAGATGCTTGTTTTATTCAACTTGGAATACAAAGTGTTTGGATAAATCAGGAAAATGTGATATACTAAAGTCTAATACATTTGCTTAAGTAAGAAAAAGAAACTTCATTGGCCAGATTTTTTTAATTGAAAAAATTGTTGTTAAAATTTGCATACCAACAGTCTTTGGAAGCAAGGACATGGAAGGTTAACCCACTCCCCATATTGCCCATGGGATCCTTCTGGCTACCTCAGATTTCTAGCCAGAGGGCTGGGGAGGGAGGAAAGCTATTGGACACCAGAGGTTGTACTGAGTGGACTCCTCAAAAGTGGGTGTGCTTGTCCTGGTTTGTTGCTCCAAAGCTCTGTAATAAAGTTATTTTACTGGAAGGGTGTATATGGCATACATTGAATAATAAGACTAATGTACTGTATAATGGCAATGTGTATGTGTTCATTGTTGGGAAAAGGTGTATGAGTGAAGAGTGGAAGTTTCCTTTGTGGGTTAAAAGAAGCCAAAAAGGGGAGAAGGAAAAAGAACAGAACGAGTTAACTGAAAAAAATAGCTAGCAAGCTCAGTCCAAAGATAAGACGCTGGCCCCATCCAAGGACACTGCCCACAGCTAAGACTTGGCTGACAGCCAAGAAAAGGGGGGCCTGAATGTGCCCAAGCAACTATGAGATCTGCAAAACACTGCCAAGCATTAATGAAATGTGTTAGTTTCTTTTCTCACAGATAAAAGAAGTGCTACCCAAAGACCCTAGCAGCCCTGCCATTCATTGAAACAAGGAGACTGAGTCTACGTAAAGTCCATCAACGAAAGACTGCTTTGGCTCCACACTGGAAAGGCCCTTTCCAAGTCCTGTTAACCACCAACACCGCTGTGAAGTGCCAAGGACTACCTGCCTGGACCCATGTTTCTCACTGTAAAAAGACCCCTCCACCTCGGGAGGACTCTCTGACTGATGATAAGCCTATTTCTCCTTCTAGCTCTGCTGTGCCTTCTGGACAGCAGGAAAAAGAAAAAAAAGACAAGGTGAAGTGTTAGTAACCTCTCCCTTGTCCACTGACAGACCTACTGTGCCTTTGGATTTTTCTAGAAGAAGCAAAACCATTACAGGGTGATGTGCTAGTAACCTCTCCCCTGTATGATGCTAAACCACACTGTTTCAGGAAAAGAGAAGAAGGAACACTTGCTTCATTGAAACCACAAAGTCCAGGGATTCCTGACTACAAGAGACATTAAGAACTAACCCTGGTGAAGAAACAAAGAATTATACACTGGCAGGAAGAAACTTGTGGGACCCATGCTTGGGAACGTGATATTGATTGGATTTTGGGGTTTATTCTACAGGCTGCGCCCTGTGTTTTGGATAAGTCCTTCAGCATGTATTGCCCTCCCTAGTTGGATTTTAAATTATAAGTACCAAAGGCACCTTGTTGCCATTGCCCCTGCCATCTCCTCCATTACACTATTACCCCTGTAACACATCCAAATACAGACAATGCCATATATTTGATAAAACCAATGGCCAAGGCCTTCACACTTTAGTGATTTATTTAAATATTGTTTGAAAAAAAATATTTTTAAGGTTCAGGATATCCCATATAAGCGAACAATTGAATGGAAAAGAATGGATCAGTGGAGATAAAAGTATATGATATCACTACCAGTGAACCCCAAGAATCTGTAATTGCAATTGATGGGTTCTATAGCGAATGTTCCTGGAATTTGCACTGTGTTAAATGAGAGAGGACCTTATTGTTATTTGGTCACCCAATTAGTGAACAATTACACGAATACCCAAAGAGTTTGTTTTGCCACTGGAAATTTTACCTGCATAGAAATTATTCCAGTGACTAATAATGTTATCTCCGTCTTTAGTTTAATGACCCAGAAGTTGCTGACAGAGATGGTATTGAATATCACTGAGGCTGGGAAGGCATTGCAGTGGGATCTAGCATGTTCAGAAATTCAGGATTTTCTGAATGACCAGCTAATGGCCATTCGGAATGATCTAGAGCATCAGGCTTGGCCCACTGCCCTTACAGACACATCAGGAGTACCATCTGATCTGTGGCCATGGAGACATACTTGGAGACTTTCTGGGTGGAAGTGCAGACGTTCTCAGTGCTCCTTCCAAGCATATGGACCGGTTAGGGGGGTGTGGGCTCCCACATACCGAATCCTGCCGGGTCCATGGGGAGGATGCATGTGGGATTGGGTAATTCACCAAGACATCTGGGAAATTAGACCTCCTGGTATGCCCAATTGATTTTTAGTCAGTGCTCCTGGGATTACATCTGACATTTGAATGGGATTAGGGAGTCAATGGACATTTTGGCCGTTAGAACCCCCACAGCTTCAGTGTATCCGTAAACTGAAGCCAGGAGCAGTTGTTACTCTTCATGACTACGTTTGCTGGGAGGGTAGGGGACAAGGAACTACCCTGACAGGACACTTACTTTTTCAAGCTAATGATAGCTGTGTGTATGTTAAAGCCACCACATTGCAAGACATACGTTTTAATCTCATTACCACTGCAGGCAATCATATTATTTACTGGCCTGCAGATAGAATTTTGCAAGTAGTCCTTAGGTTCCAGATACCCTTTAATTGGACTAGTTTAGTACCTGACCGATTTCAGAATTTGCTTTCACTCTTACCAGAGGTTCAGAGAATCTCTGAAATACAAGGGCAAATTCACATGCTTCAAAATATATATCAAGTTGAAAAGTATGCTTATAGAGTGTCTACTTTATGTACTAAGTATGATGTATTGTGCTTTATGACTAAAATTGTACAACAACCCCATCATATTATCGCTATGGGAATGTTATTGCTTGTGTTGTTGTTAGGAGTATGTTATTGTTGTTGTAAAGGACGTAATAATAGTAATACCTTTCATGTCCATGCTCATCATGCATTGTCATTACATCCAATCAAAACCCCTAAGGTTGAAGCATCTGAAGTAGAATCTGAATTCCTTAATGCAAATAGAGATTTGAAAATGTTTGTTGTACTAGTAGTACAAAAGGGGGGGTTGTGGAAGCAGAGAAAGAACTGACAGGAAGGGGATTGCAATGCATGACAGTTTGTTAGCAAGAGTCAGGCTAACTGTAACCCTAATAACGCGAGATTTGTAGAAGCGAGGAATGTGTGAGGCGAGTGGGAAAGAACTGTGTGAGAAATTGTTGCGACCTTGTGTAGATAATATGGAATGTAGACTAAGAGTCTACATTAGTGAGCAAAACAAGATATCAGAATGACCTATGTATAAACAAAATGCCGCTGTTGCTCATTATTGTCTGTAACGAAAGGTATAAATGCTTGCTGTAATTGTTTACCTGTTGAGAGACCTGTTTAGCTCTCTCCCTCTATGTAATTGATAGAAAGAAAATAAAGTATCTGACTTGCTGTACCCAAACAAAAAGTGAGAACTCTGTTATTCTCCGACAATGTACATGCCCAAGTGGGCAGAGTTAAGGTTACATATTCACTTGCCAACTTCAGACTTTTGAATATTTCACTTTGAAATCTTAAGTCAAGAATGTCCCTTGAAAGTATTGGCCGATGAGGAGAGGAGTCAGGGTCATGGCCCTGCACCCTCTTTGCTCATTAGCTTGGTCTTGTGTCCTTCCTGAACATAGCACTGCTCCAATAAATTATAATAATAAAGTACTCTGTCTACTGCATCCTGAGCTGAGACAATCAAACTCAGTTCATTTCTGTGATGCCATTACAAGGGAGATGTTTATCTTACTGTGTTATTTTCGTATTCCTTGACTGTAATATTGTGGTGAACAAAATTTTCTTTGTCAATTTTAATGACAAAAGGAAGTTCTTTGTCCTCTAGTCTTCTTCAGGTAAGCAGATGTTACAAAGAAAGATGTCCTGCATCATGTGACAACGTTCTAAGAATTTTCTGAGTTGTGTGTGTTATAGAATAATCAAAGCAGCCAATCAGGAACAGTGACTGTGGAAACACAACATATATGGGATGGCGATTAGAATGTTTAGTTTTAGTTTTAAAGCCAACAGTTTGGGTGAGTCCTTTCCGTTGTTCTGAAGAGGCAGGAGCACACTGCAGGTAGAGAATTTCTGAGAGGAATTTCTTCTTAATAATTCTTTAGGAATGACTTCTGGTTCAGCCACATATACTGTCAGGAAGAGCCCGGATCAGGTGGGAACTGTTAGACTTTTAAATGTTACTACTTTTCTTTACTCTGTAAATACCCTACTATTTTAGTGTATTGTTTACTAGTAATAGGTGTTAAGTACACTTAAACCTGTAGTAGCTGGTCAATACATGAATGGGAGTCACAGAGCGTAGAGTATGTCTGCGCTAGAAAAGCTACAGTAGCATAGTTACAGTGCTGTAGTGTGGACACATACTACAGCGACAGAAGGGGCTCTTCCACCATTGTGTAAATCTACCTCTCCCAGAGGTGGTATCTAAGTTGAAGTAAGAATTCTTCCATTGACCTAGCACTGTCTACCCTGGGGCTTAGGTGTGAATTTTTCACGCCCCCGAGCCATGTAGCTAGCTTGACCTAAGTTTCAGGTGTAGACCAGTCCTTAAATACTAATGAGATAGGGACCATAGAAATATCACAGACAGATAATAAATCATTCTGGTTTCTACTTATGTGATACATAAACCTATATAACTTAAAGTAGATGTGAACAACTTGAGAGAGCAGAATGGCTCTGCATGGTATACATGGTGGCTGCACAATTGTTTGGGCTGGGATGACAAAAGGTCATACTGATGGTATAATGCAAGACTCAAGACAGATAATTAGAGTGGCAAAAGGCAAAAGCTTTCCCTAACCAGGTAAGACTGATATGGCAAAGTCAGAGATGCTACACTGGAGTTACCCGAGGACATACCTCATTTAGATACACTCATTCCATAAATAGTATTGTTCATAAATCTGCTTTCTAAAGAAGATCTATATTTACAAATTTATTTTAAAATTCACTTTCAAAACTACAGACTGGAAAATAATAAAAACAAAACTCACTTGCAGCAGTAGACTAATTTGAAAGTGGACTTTTTTAATCATTTATTTTGCCAATTTCACAGTGTGCTATATTGTCCTATAACCATAATCCCCCTTTAATACAAAAAAGTAGGGCTTTTTTCCTGCTGGTTCAAAAAATGTAATAATTATTTATAGTACAAGTGAAAGGATTATTGACATTATCAGTAGTGTAACAGAAATACAGGCTGTGAATAATAATAATTTAACTGAATAATCTCATGTTAGTGTGCAAGACACTATACGTAAATTACGGCCAGATTCTGTGCTCAGATTATGCACAGCCGAGAGAGCTGTCTTGACAAGGAACCTATTATGACTCTCTGATGTTCTGCCTGGCTCCATCCTAATTCAAAATAGATTAGAGCAGTCAGAGTGCTACTCTAATTTATGCCAGCTGGGAACAATGCACAAGAGACTCTGCCAGCTGGGGATGAGCATGCTTTGGCCATGCCCCCAACCTACCTGTCTCTCTCTACCTTCTCTACTGCATAGGAGTTGGGAGAGAATATGTCCCAAATGTCTTTGATATTTACGTTTTATAGCACAGTTTTATGTATTAAATTTGTCTTCCTTTCTATTTATTGATATAAATAAATTGACAGATTGGTCCTATGTGAAAAATAACAGTTTGAGCCACACACACAAATTTTTATTAAACAAGTATATATTTAGAAAGGTATAGATCAATAAACAGGAATATCTAACAGAATATACCAGTCTTTATTCCCAATCAGGACGTAATATCAGTGTGTTATTAACAGCTGCTAATTACTGATTTTTCTTTAATGTCTTTTTAAATAACATATCAGATGAAATAGCTTTTATTATATTATGAAGGGATTAGCATGTATTGGTAACACAGGGAAATTTATCAGAGTTAATTTGTCTAAGAAACAGTTGATTAAATACACATTATTAGTACTATTGGTCTTCCTACAGGTAAAGGGTTTCCCATCAAGTTAGAATTGATATGAAGAACTGGAGCTAGGATCTATAAAGATCATACTGCAGAGTATGCTAAATCTGGGTAAGATTTGAAAATAATTTTGACTCCATCTTTTCCCCAGTGCTTTCTTTGGTGAGTACTGTAACAAACTGGCCAGTGTCTACATGTACTACTGCTCTCTAGTGGTTAGAATCAGCACTACTCTCCTGTATGTGTTATAGATCTTTTACTGCTAACAGTTAATGGACATTCTTCTTGGAGCAGAGGCAGCCATGTATTCTACTTAGGTATGTGCACACCCAGCACATTGGTACTGGAGAACTTTGCCTAGAAGTACCCATAGGAGAGGCACCCATAGGAGAGACCTGTAGCGCTAGCCCTCCCTTGGACATATAAGGCCAGTGCCACCCCAAACCCTTCGGTTCTTTACCACCCCCTGTGGCTAGAGTCAGAGCTCCGTGTGGTGTTTTTCACCTCGTGCTTTTTGCTCACAGTTTCTGAGAAATTTCTTCTTGTATATAGTTGTTAGTAGTACCTTAGGTTAAGTTTAGTGTTAGTTTAGTTAGAGCAGTTGGCTGAACCTGTGTGATGCCCTCACCAGGATTCAAGCATTGTCAGGTGTGTGTGGAGGGGCATCCGAAGAGCGATCCCTACACGAGGTGCTTATTGTGTCTCACATTAAAGAGAGGTGCTTTATCAGCCACCTGTTCACAAAGAGGTGGTGAGAGACTTGCAGCTGAAGTGGCACCTGCTGGAGCAGGCCATGAGGCCCACTTTGGCACCAAGGCCATCATCTGATTGACAGTAACCTTTGGATCCAGCAAGAGATGCTGCTGTGCATCCGGGCTCTGGCGTGTCTTCCAAGAGGAAGAGAGATCGTTCTCTCATAGACGTATAGATTTTAAGGTCAGAAGGGACAATTATGATCATCTAGTCCGACCTCCTACACAACGCAGGCCGCAGAATCTCACCCACCCACTCCTGTAACAAACTCCTAACCTATGTTTGAGTTATTGAAGTCCTCAAATCGTGGTGTAAAGACCTCAAGGTGCAGAGAATCCTCCAGCAAGTAACCCATGCCCCACGCTGCAGAGGAAGGCAAAAAACTCCAGGGCCTCTGCCAATCTGCCCTGGAGGAAAATTCCTTCCCGACCCCAAATATGGCGATCAGTTAAACCCTGCACATGTGGGCAAGACTCACCAGCCAGACACCCAGGAAAGAATTCTCTGTAGTAACTCAGAGCCCACCCCATCTAACATCCCATCACAGACCATTGGGCATATTTACCTGCTAATAATCAAAGATCAATTAATTGCCAAAATTAGGCTATCCCATCATACCATACCCTCCATAAACTTATCAAGCTTAGTCTTGAAGCCAGATATGTCTTTTGCCCCCACTACTCCCCTTGGAAGGCTGTTCCAGAACTTCACTCCTCTAATGATTAGAAACCTTCATCTAATTTAAAGTCTAAACTTCCTAATGTCCATTTTATATCCATTTGTTCTTGTGTCCACATTGGTACTAAGCTTAAATAATTCCTCTCCCTCCCTGATATTTATCCCGCTGATATATTTATAAAGAGCAATCATATCTCCCCTCAGCCCTCTTTTGGTTAGGTTAAACAAGCCAAGCTCTTTGAGTCTGTTTTCATAAGACAGGTTTTCCATTCCTCGGATCATCCTAGTAGCCCTTCTCTGTACCTGTTCCAGTTTGAATTCATCCTTCCTAAACATGGGAGACCAGAACTGCACACAATATTCCAGATGAGGTCTCACCAGTTCCTTGTATAACGGTACGAACACCTCCTTATCTTTACTGGAAATACCTCGCCTGATGCATCCCAAGACCGCATTAGCTTTTTTAATGGCCATATCACATTGGCGGCTCATAGTCATCCTGTGATCAACCAATACTCCGAGGTCCTTCTCCTCCTCTGTTACTTCCAACTGATGTGTCCCCAATTTATAACCAAAATTCTTGTTATTAATCCCTAAATGCATGACCTTGCACTTTTCACTATTAAATTTCATCCTATTACTATTACTCCAGTTTACAAGGTCATCCAGAGCTTTCTTTATGATATCCCGGTCCCTTCCAGCTTTGTGTCATCCGCAAACTTTATTAGCACATTCCCACTTTTTGTGCCAAGGTCAGTAATAAAAAGATTAAACAAGATTGGTCCCAAAACCAATCCCTGAGAAACTCCACTAGTAACCTCCTTCGAGCCTGACAGTTCACCTTTCAGTTTGACCCGTTGTAGTCTCCCTTTTAACCAGTTCCTTATCCACCTTTCAATTTTCATATTGATCCCCCTCTTTTCCAA
The DNA here is from genome assembly GCF_002925995.2 of Terrapene triunguis. Classification (NCBI taxonomy): domain Eukaryota; kingdom Metazoa; phylum Chordata; order Testudines; family Emydidae; genus Terrapene; species Terrapene triunguis. The sequence goes on from NW_020664373.1 coordinate 5,529,206, forward strand.
TTTAGCTAATAATTCCCCATGTGGAACTGTATCAAATGCCTTACTGAAATTGAGGTAAATTAGATCCACTGCGTTTCCTTTGTCTAAAAAATCTGTTACCTTCTCAAAGAAGGAGATCAGGTTGGTTTGGCATGATCTACCTTTTGTAAAACCATGTTGTATTTTTGTCCCAATTACCATTGACCTCTCTCCTCTGGAATGGGGAGGAAGAGGGCCCATAAAACAATCAGGACCATTCCAGGGCTCAGGGAAACTCTTCATTTTATAAGAGGAGTGCTGACTGGCACCATACTCCTTTCGGCACACGGGATGGAAGGGGTCTGTCTAACTTCCTGTACCACATCAAGAGCAGCAAAAACCTGTACTGTTGACTCCGGTTCCAGCCATGGGGCATCCGTTGAGTCTGGCACTGATGATGTCTTTCAGTCCCAGACTCTCCATAGGTTCAAGAGTTTACTGGTGCCCTGGCTTCCACTGCCCTGTCCTCTGAAGTACATGGCCACATTGCAGAGCTACCATTCTTGTTGTCACCACAGCTCGCACCACCATATCTTCCGACTGTGGAGATGCTGGGCCTGGCACTGAAGGGCCCCTTGACATTGGGGTGTCCCTGAGCATTGTCATTGTCTTGATGGTAGATCCCTTAGTCAAGATTGGAACTGCCGTTAGCCTAGATACCGGCATCTCTCCTGGTACTGGATGGGAGTTTGTTTCATTTGGTACCACCGGTGCCAAGTCCTCATTTCTCTTCCGCACCGATGCTGCCCCTGGGCTTCAGACGAGTCTGACTGTTTGTTTGTCCCATCAGGGCTGGCTCCCCTGTAGTCACCAGAGAACCTCCGGGACTCCTTAAGATCCTGGTTGGGGTTGTCGTCTCCGGCATCATCAAATAGATACCAGAGATTGCTCTTGGATCACCATCCATGCTGATATCAGCACCTGTCCTGCAGCCAGGACAGGGGTTCTTGACCTGGGGCCTACTGGCTCCCAGTGCCTTATTCATAAGCACAGTGGCCTCCTTGGAATCATTGGGACCACAGGTGCCGGCTTTCTTCTTTCCCCAGGGGTGCTCAACCCCCGCTCTGTCTCAAGCCCCACCCCCACTCCACCCCTTTCCCCAAGTTCTGCCCCCGCCTCTTCCCACCCCTGCTCCATCCTAGGTCCTGCCCCCACTCCACCCCTTCCCCCAAGGCCTCACCCCTGCCCCACCTCTTCCCACCCAGTTCTGCCCTCTCCCCTGAGTGAGCCCCAGCCCCGCCCTTCCTCCTTCCCCTCAGTGCCTCCTGTACGCTGTGGCACAGCTGATCGCAGTGAGCGGCAGGCTCTGGGAGGGAGAGAGAGAAGTTGATTGGCGGGGCCGCTGGCAGGTGGGAGATGATGGGGGGGAGCGGGAGGAGGGGAGCTGGCTGCCCGTGGGTGCTAAGCACCCACTAATTTTTTTTCTATGGGTGCTCCAACCCTGGAACACCCACAAAGTTGGCGCCTATGATTGGGACACTCCTCAATCCCTGTGGTCACACTTCTCAACCCACTCCAGAGCAAGATCACCAGTCCCAACAGAGGCTCATGTTCCCAGATCGTCTCAGCCAATTGAGTCCATTGCCCCTGGACCCTCAAGGCTATTCCAACCCGATCCTGTGGTGCAAGAACAGGACCTGTTGTTGGTACAGCATACTGCCTTTTCGTCCTCCCTGGATGACTCTACCATGCTGGAATTCTCCTCTTCCTTGGTACCTGAAGACTTAAGGTGTACCTCCTGAGAAATATGGCCGCTACCTTGGGTATCCAGGTGGAATTCCTGCAGGAGAATATGCATGAGCTGCTGGATATTCTCCAATCATCAGCTATGGGGAGAGTAGCCCTCCCTATCAATGAGCCTTTCTTGGAGTCTGAAAAGGCCATGTGGAATACACTATCTTTGTTGCCTCCCATAGTGAAGCATTTGGAGAAGCGGTACTTTATCCCTATGCAGGCTTTTGAGGGTTTCTACTCCCACCCAACCCCTAATTTGGTGGTGGTAACTGAGCAAATGACAGGGCATGGCAGGGGAGGTACAAGTCCACCCATAAGGACAAAGAGTACAAGAGGATAGACTTAATGAGATGATTTATACACATTTTCCTTGCAAATGCACATTGGGAAGCAGCAAAAGTTGCTCTTTGGATATGACCGTCAATTGGGAAGACATGTCTAAGCTCAAGGCCAAGTTGCCAGAACTCTCCAGGGAAGAGTTTATGGTATTGATCGAGGAAGGCCATATGGTGGTCAGGACCTCATTGCTATCAGCTCTGGATGTGGTGGATGCCATGGCCAGAATTATGGTGTCAGCTGTGACCATGAGGATGGCCTCAAGGGTGCAGAATTCAGGCATTGTGCCTGATGTGCAGCAGACTATCGAGGATTTACCATGTGATTTTGTTTTTGTAAAAAATGACGAAACCCTTCACTTTTTAAAAAGACTCCCAAGCTACTTTCTGTGCTTTGGGAGTATACATGCCAGACGTGAAGAGACGTCATATAGTGGTCAGCCGTCACAGCAGCAGTATCACTCACCCCATTTTTTCAGACACTCCTCTCTTCCTGTGCAGCAGCAGGACTACCCAGAAAAAGCCACAGATCCCAAAGGAAATTATGCTCTGGTTCTGGGTTGAACCAGCTATCTCACCCCGCCCATCCAGCAAGAGCCCATTTTGACTTGTGTGTCCAGGACAGCAATCTAGTGATGGCCTCTCCTTCTTTGTCCGACCAGTTTGGGGACAGGCCTACTCATTTTTATGGTGTTTGGGACTCCATTACCATGGACAACTGGGTCTTAAGCATCATCAGATTGGGTTATGCCATACAGTTCCTCTCCACCCCTCCTCCCCGCTTCCCTATCCTGTCCTTTTTCAGGGACCGCTCTCACGAGACACTGCTCCTCGAGCAGGTTAATTCTCTACTGGCTTTGGGGGCTGTAGAGGCGGTCCCTCTGCAGCACCGGGACAGGGATTTCACTCCCAGTATTTCCTGGACCCCAAGCCCAAGGGCGGGATGATGCCTATCCTTGACCTTTGCAATCTCAACAATTGCATCAAAGATGTGAGATTCCATATGGTCACCCTAACAATTGTCCTCCCTGCCTTGAATCCCCATGACTGGTTTGCTGCCCTGGACCTTCAAGACGCTTGTTTCCATGTAGCAATTCTCCCAAGCCACAGGAGGTTTCTCCAGTTTGTCATGGCCCACCAGCCCTACCTGTCCAATCTGCTGCCTTTTGACCTGTCTTCTGCTCTCCAGATCTTTACCAAATGTGTGGTTGTGGTGACAGCATACCTCAGGAAGATGGGAATTCATATCTTCCCATATCTGGATGATTGGTTACTGACGGACAAGTCCATAAAGGAAGTCACACTACACCTACTCAGTTATCTAGTGGGAAGTCAACATTGGTTCCAACTCAAAGAATCAAATCCATTGGAGACATGATAGACTGTATAAGTTCAAGAGCATTGACCGAGCAATTCCATGATATACGGAACTGCAGTCACAACCCTCAACCACAGCGTGAGTGTGCCTGAGGCTGTTAGGCCATATGGCTGCCTGTACGCAGGTAGTCCAGTATGCCAAGCTGTGCCTATGTCCTCTTCAGATAGGCTGAGGTAGGTCTATCAGCCAAATCATCCCTTGGAAATACTCGTCCTACTTCCTCTGCTGATCCTGGACTCCTTATGGTGGATGGTTCAGGAAAATGTGTGGCAGAGCATTCCCTTTACTTGGTCTCCACTGATCAGGACTATTGTCACTGATGCCTCCTTGATAGATCAGGGAGTTTATATGGGGGTCACTGAAAATTCAAGGCCTGTGGTCAGAACAAGAAACTTCTTTTCATATCCATGTCCTGGAGCTTCTTTTCATATCCAATGCCTGTTGGACCTTTCAAGATCATATCAGGGACTCAGTGATTCTCACACTCACAGACAACACCACCGCAGTGTATTATGTGAACAGACGGGGTCACGCGTGAATGTGCTGTGTCAGGAAGCGATCAGGCTTTGGCAGTTTTGCATCAGGAAGAACATCACCCCAATGGCCAATCGCTTACCTGGGATCCAGAATCATCTGGCAGATCCCCTCAGCAGTAATTTATCCCTCATAAATCATAAATAGTCCCTGAAGCCAGTATCCTGTGGTTCATTTTTGCAGGTTGGGATACCCCAACAATTAACAATTATGATTTCCAGGAGGACAAGAAGAAATACTGGCTGTTTTTCTCCCAAGGGGGGTCTCAGTCCAGGCTCCTTGACTGATGCTTTTCACCTGAGCTGGGAATCGGCACTCCTGTATGCTTTTCCTCCAATTCTGATCATTCCACAAATCATTCTCAAGCTGAAATTGGATGGCGCTAAGATCATTCTCATTGCTCTAACATGGCTGAGATGACGTAGGTTCTCCAACTTCCTTGCATTATTGTTGCAACCTTCCTCTTCATCCTGACCTTTTTCTGGCTCTTTTTTGGTTCTCTTACTATGTTTTTTTTTTTAATTTAGGGTATACATTTAAGTTGAGCCTCTATTGTGGCATCTTTAAAAGGTTTCCATGCATCTTGCAGGGATTTTACTTTTGGCGCTGTACCTTTTAATTTCTGTTTAACTAACCTCTTCATTTTTGTGTAGTTCCCCTTACTGAAATTAAATGCTACAGTGTTGGGCTACTGTGGTGTTTTCTCCGCCACAGGGATGTTCAATTTAATTATATTATGGTCACTATTACCAAGCGGTCCAGCTATATTCACCTCTTGGATCTGATCCTGTGCTATACTTAGGACTAAATCAAGAATTGCCTCTCCTCTTGTGGATTCCAGGACTAGCTGCTCCAAGAAGCAGTCATTTAAGGTGTCAAGAAACTTTATTTCTGCATCCTATCCTGAGGTGACATGTACCCAGTCAATACGGGGCTAGTTGAAATCCCCTATTATTATTGAGTTTTTGATTTTAATAGCCTCTCTAATCTCCCTAGCATTTAACAGTCACTATCACCATCCTGATCAGGTGGTCGGTAATAGAGCCCTACTGCTATATTCTTATTATTAGAGCATGGAATTACTATCCATAGAGATTCTATGGTACAGTTTGGTTCATTTAAGATTTTTACTTCATTTGATTCTACACTTTCTTTCACATATAATGCCACTCCCCCATCAACACAACCTGTTCTGTCCTTCCGATGTATGTTGTACTCTGGTATTACTGTGTCCCATTGATTACCCTCATTCCACCAAGTTTCTGTGATGCCTGTTATATCAATATCCTCATTTAATATGAGGCACTCTAGTTCACCCATCTTATTATTTAAACTTCTAGCATTGGTATATAAGC
>NW_020664373.1:5534959-5581046 GCF_002925995.2 Terrapene triunguis
CCAGCCCTTAGTTTAAAAACTGCTCTACAACCTTTTTAATTTTAAGTGCCAGCAGTCTGGTTCCATTTTGGTTTAGGTGGAGCCCATCCTTCCTGTACAGGCTCCTCCTTTCCCAAAAGTTTCCCCAGTTCCTAATAGATCTAAACCCCTCCTCCCTACACCATTGTCTCATCCACGCATTGAGACCCTGCAGTTCTGCCTGTCTAATTGGCCCTGCGCGTGGAACTGGAAGCATTTCAGAGAATGCCACCATGGAGGTCCTGGACTTCAATCTCTTACCTAGCGCCTACATTTGGCCTAGCAACCTCCAGGACCTCTCTTCTATCCTTCCCTTTGTCATTAGTACCTACATGTACCATGACCACCAGCTCCTCCCCAGCACTACACATAAGTCTATCTAGATGTCTCGAGACTTTCGCACCAGGCAGGCAAGTCACCATGCAGTTCTTCCAGTCATCAGAAACCCAGCTATCTATATTTCTAATGATTGAATCGCCCATTACTAATGCCTGTCTCTTTCTTATAACTGGAGTTCCCTCCCCCGGAGAGGTATCCTCAGTGCGACAGGATACCACAACATCATCTGGAAGGAGGGACCCAACTATGGGATTGTTTCCCTCTGCTCCAGTTGGATGTTCTCCTTCCCTGAGACTTTCATCCTTCTCAACAGCACAGAGACTGTCAGACTGGGGGTGGGACCATTCGACTGTGTCCAGGAAAGTCTCATCTATGTACCTCTCTGTCTCCATCTCAGCCACCCTGGTCTCCAAAGCCCGTACACGGTCTCTGAGGGCCAGGAGCTCCTTGCACCAAATGTACACCTACGCCACCTGCCTATAAGACAGGTAATCATACATGCTGCATTGGGTGCAATAAACTGGGTAAACCCCACTCTGTTGCTGGATGTCTGCCTGCATTCTCTTTTTACTCCTGCAGCTCATTCCTTTGTTGTTGTTTTGTTTTTATCAGGGGGTGTTTTGGGCTTAAGTTTAAGGAATGTTAAATGTATGTAGCCCCCTGCCCCCGACTTGCCCTGTAAACTCCCTTGCAAAACTCCCCTCTTTGCTAGCGTCTCTGATCACTTAGGAGCAGGCTTTTTAAAGCCCTGATCTTCCTGAGCAGCTTGCCCTGGGTTAGGGTTAGGGATCAAAGCCTTGTTAAGAAGCTCTCAACTCGCAGCCTTGCCTAGCAGGCCATGAGAGCCCAGGTAACGTTAACAGCATTTCTAAGTGACATTCCTATATTGGACATTTGCAGGGCTGCCACTTGGCCATCTGTGCATACTTTTACAACCCAGTATTCCATTACTGCTGTATCCAGATCAGATGCAAACTTTGGGAGGGCAACTCTGCAGTCAATTCAAAGCCCCACCTCCTATGAGTATTGCTTGTGAGTCACCTAAGTAGAATACATGGCTGCATCTACTCAAAGATGCAGCCATGCCTGTAACTGTTTATTCTTCGACATGTGATGGAGAGGTCCCACCCTCCATCCCCTCTGCATTGGTGTCTCTGCTTCTGACGTTCGTGTGAAGGAACTGAAGGGGTTGGAGTGATACTGCCCTTATATGGCAAGGGGAGAGACTAGGGCTTCAGGGCCTATGTGCCCCCATATGGGTATTGCTAGTCCAAGTTCTATGGCTCTGGTGTGCTGGGTGTGCACACACCTAAGTAGAATACAGGGTTGCATCACATCTCAAAGAATAACAGTTACAGGTAGGAAACTATTTTTTCTCCTTTAGTTCAAGTAGTAGGCCATATGCTCAGTCCTGCAAAATACTGAGGGTGCTTCGCATCTCAACAGGAGTGTTCAGTTAAGTACCTAGTGGAACCTTACAACAGGAAGTTATGAGTGCTTGTGGTACGTGGCATAGTGGCTATCATGAAGTTCACAAGTGGCTACTGTTTTGTTATAGGAGTTTACTTTTCTGTAGAGAACAGGTTAAAAGCATGCAAGGAAGAAATGTGTTTGCTGAGATATACACTATGTTACTGTGCAAATAGATCACAGACTGGTAGATTGTGGAAAGATTTTAAAAAAATAATGATCTAAAACTATTTTCACACATAAAGTAGAGTAGGGAATAGCAATTAGATACTGATCACTAGGAAATATTTACTGAAGTTCAAAAATCCAAACATATCCCTTTTGTGAATCTGCTGTGTAATTTATCATTTAAATGCGAATCACTAATCGAAAACTTATAAAGCAGCCCAGCCCCAGAGAGCTGCTGCTCAAACAGATAAAATTCAAAATATTTAAAACATAATATATTGTGTGAAAACCAAATACCTTCATTAAAATGGGGGAAGACTGAAACAACAAGGGCCAATTCTCATCATACAAAAAAAGCTTGGAGAAGTAGAGCTTTTAGGCATATTTTAAAAGTAGATGAGCTGACGTGGGTAAGCCTGGGGGAATGGGGGGGGGGCAATTTCCACACCTAGGGGTCACCACAGTAAAAGTTCTGGTTACCAATGAACATAAGCTGTGATAATGGAACTCTTAAATGACAGATGGTGTCAGGGCAAAGATACTTTCCAGGATGAGGGTCACAGAGATGGCCTTGAACATAGCCACATACCTCAATTAAAGGCTTAAAATCTATAAAAATACAGAGGACGTAAGAAATAGGATTGCACAGTGGATTGATAGTAAGCTACTGTGTCTTTCATTTCAAGGACACATGTTCAGATTCAACCCAAGTTAGCAGTAATTAAACAATAGTCTGGGCTGTCTGGTGATCTTGAAATAGTGGTCTATGTTCTATTCCTTGATGTCCCTATTATAAAACCCACCATTTCAGTGGGTATTAATTGGACCCTTGCTGGCATTCTGAGAAGAGAGGCCAAGCATTAAAAGTATATAGATATTGAGATTTCTCATTCCTTTGTGCGGATCAACTAGGTCTGGACTAAAGTACAATTATGAGGTAGTGTGGAGTATTACTGCAATGCTGGTGCCTTCTATGAACAAACATGACTCTAGTCAACAGGACTGCCAATCTGGCACCTTTCTGAGACACTCAATTATTTAAAAAAAAAATTAAGAACAACAGAACCCAGAACATATGGGACTTTCTGATACTGGATGTAATTTTGCAGCTGAAAATTGTTGCTTGATCAGAGAATGCCTATACTATAGGGGTTGCTGTAACTGGAGTGGAAACCTCACTCACATTAGGAAGCCCCTGTTTCACTCATTCATAACTTTCTAAAACTATAGTCCTTGTTGCTGAAAACTTTCAGGCTTGAGCTAAGCCCCAAAATGATTTCTTGGAGGGTGAGAAGGAGGACATTGGAAGAAAATCAGTTTTTGAGAGGAAATATATATATATTTTTGGCAACTGCTTGTAGGAATATGGCATATATGAAAGATGACTGTGAAGCTCTCTGGGGTACTCAGGGATGGGAAGGCCCCTCACCACCATCTGCCTTTAGCATGAGGCAGTCTTGTCCGTACATGCTGCAGATCAGCTTCCTGAATCCACCAGCCTCTGGCTGCACAAGTACTACCTTTCAGGGCTCCACAGACCTCACTCTCTCTGTACAGACAGTCATAGGCACACACCAAACCCCCAATCCTCAGAGTGTGCCCTGCAGTGTCCAGCCCCTCTTACACTGAAGACACCCAGAATTAACAGGCCTGCTATTCCCAAAGGAACAGAACACGAGCTTGTAAAATTCAGCTTGGAATGTTGATAGCCTGTTGTAAATGAGACAATACTCGATATACATGTCAACAGATAGAGGAGTAAACATCTCGTCTGGCAGAAAACCTATTTTTCATCTTTGCAGGTGAGCAATACCGTATAGACTTGAAGAACATATTTTCAGTATACATACATAACTCCTTACTTAGTATTTGTACGCACATTTCACAGGGATATCAATGACCAGTGTGACACCAGCTTTTATTTGAAATCTCACATGACATTCTTTGGTGAACCAGAATATACATACCAGAATCAGGAGATTTCCATAGCCTCTCTGCTTTGTCAGTTGGCATTAACATATTTTTGCGTCACAATGAGAATAAATTATGGCATATGAAATACTGAATTCAAGCAGCAATGAGGATAACATCCTAAGGAAAGAGATGAAACTTCCATTCTTTGTTCATGAAGTTCAAATACTGGCCTGACCCTGCAAATGCATAAGCATAGGGTTGCATATGTGAACAGCTCCATTGGTATAAATGAATAAAGTAATGGACATGTGTATGTAAAACTCATCAGTGTGCGATTTTTCCTCACTATAAGAAAATGTAATGTAATCATAATTAATAATTATACATTGGGTTTCTTTGAACATTAATAGTAAAATAATAATAATTAATAATACTATAATTAATCATACATATATTGGGTTTCTTTTCAGTGCTCCTGTGATGATCTTCTTGGCTAATTTGCTTGCATGAGGACTGATGAAGATCTGGAGGCAATGTCCTCTCTGTCTAAAAGAGTTACCCTCCAACTAGTTGGCTTTTCTTTGGGCTCTCTCGGCTGGATTTTATCCTGTATTACAACGAGGCACGCAGAGTGGAGGCTGTGGCTTGTGGATAATACCACCATCTTCTCCTCTGGTATTGCCCATGTGGGAATCTGGAAAATCTGCTTTCCCCCAAATTTAAAAACCTCCAGTGATTATGGTATAGTGTGCTGTCATGAATTCAATTTCAATGAAAACTTTTTCCCTGTGGAAATGTTTCTTGCCCAGATCCTCCTGCTCATTGCTACTTTCTTGGGAGGATTAGGAATATTTTTCACTTTCTTACCACCCTGGCACTTTTATATGGGAACAATTCGCAAAACTCAGGCTATCTGCTTGTTTCTAGCTGGAGGGATCTTGTATATAATTGCAGGTCTCTGCGTCTTAGTCCCAGTGAGCTGGAATTTCTATTCAGTAGCAAACAATAGCAGTATCCCCTTTCCTCCTTCTTTCCACCTGCCCTCTTTCCCAGTAGCACAGAGAATTGGGATTGCTATTCCTTTGGGGATCTCATCTGGCCTCATGTTGCTAATAAGTGGGATCATTTTCCTCTATATAAGATCTCCTGTGACATCAATTAGGGTAAACCCTATGAACCCAAGATCTTAACTATCAGCCTAAAAAGACACACAACATTCTATAAAGTGTTTTCCAGAAATTCTTTGGATTTGAATCAGACAAATCTAAATAAAGTTGATGGTTAGTTCTTACAAAAATAAAACAGTGACTCCTATTAATTGCCAAATATTTCCAAAGATTTGTCAATAATATCAACAGCTGTTTCACTCTACCACTGATAAATGTTGGTATCGTCTGCGTGTATGTAAACTTCAGTCACCTACTAAAAATATTAAAAAATGGGCATTCAACTGTTCACTGTTAATGAGTTCAAGTAAGCCCCCAACACTGTAACACATTTTGAGACTATATCTTCTAAGAATACAAATTCCTGGTGTGCTTGTTATCATCATTAATTTTGTAGTTGTTATTTATACAATACTATTGGTGTGAATGGTGAAGACAAACAAAATGATAGTGTGGCAAGAAAATGGTTTACAACAGTGAAAGAGCATGAAATGTGCTTAAAGTAATGTTTGGATATTTGCTTCACTTTGGATTGACTTTTTAAAACAAAAGTTAGGGTTTGTGGATGATGTGTGTCCAAAGTGAAGGTTGAGCTTGCAGGTTCAATGATAGAAAGCTGGCTAGCTGGAGGGTCTTCAGAATTGCTTTGAAGACTGAGGGTGTATTGCATATCGGATAAGAGAAGATATTCCAGACATAGAAGATTGCATGGGACAAGGCACAGAGCCATTTGTGGAAAAAGGAAATTAAACTCTCAGGAATTATGTGCCAACTAGAAGACTTTTATAACTAGCCTTATTAACTGTCATTGATATAAGGTAGCAGGGATTTTTATACTTACGCTTTGTCTACACTGAAACTTGCACTCATTTATTTAAAGGTGTGTTTTAAAACTGATTTAGTTAATTCAGTGCAAGTTTACATGCAGACATAGTTAAACTCTTCTTGCATATTGCTAAAATTTTACCAAGTGAAGTTGTATCATATTAGCTGTGACAGAGGTCTTACCTATTGTCCTACCCTGTATATAGTAGATGTTTCTGGGCCTGACTGTTATTTACACTAAGGATCTTGTTAAATGGGCTACAATGGACCTCTTATTTGCATTTGACACTTCCCTCTTGGGCAGTGTAAAGAGGCCTTAATATAAATAAGAATCAGGCTTTTCTCTTTTTAATATTATTGTGGGTTGCATTAAATCTTGTCGTTATGGGTTGGGCACAACCACTGCTGGTCATTCAGGATCAATGTAAAGGGGTAACTGAAGTAATAGCAGTCTCCAAACCCAAAACACAGGCACATCTCTCTTCCAAAAACAAAGGCTACCCAGAAATCTGAACAACCCGGCCAGAGGGGTTTGCTGGATACAGTTTGACTAGAGGTGTGTGTATCTGGGTCTGTAAGAGAAACAGGACCCAAAGTGGCTTACTTTAAGCAACCTTTGGGTTTCTCTTTTAAAGATTGGGTGAGTTTTTTCCCCTGAGTTGTGGCCAGTGGGTTTTTCTGCTTTCTCTGGGCTTTTTTTTTGTCTTGGAGCATGCCCCGCCCCCAACACGCAGTGTGATGATGCATACACTGCCACCATGCCCACCATGATGACATAAAGATAGAAACCCCTCTTCAATGCCCGGCATAATGATGAAAATCCCGCGCCTCCACCCAGCGTGATGCTACAAAGATGCAAATGCTGCCCTTATGCCCAGTGTTAATGCCCTGCCCTGCATGACACAAGAAGAAAATCAGAGATTGGTTAACAGAAGGCCCACTTTGTGAGGTATGGCATTCCAGACACCATATTCACCAACAACAGACCCCCAATTTGCCTGGGAAGAATTCAAGGAAATTGCACGCACATGGAAGTTCGAACATCCCACCTCCTCCTTCCCAGCATACCCACAGAGTAATGGCAAGGTGGTATCAGCTGTGAAAACAACTAAGAGTCTGTTGCATTAGGCTGTTTCTTTTGGTTCAGACCCCTTGTTAGCATTTTTGGCACACATGAAAGCCCCATCACAGGAGTGAAAAACAGTACATTGCAGGTGCTGATGGGGCAAAGGACCAAAACCCTACTACTAATAAGGGGAGACTTGTTGCAGCCAGAAGGATGGAGATACTACCGAGAAGAGATGACTAATAATCAGAGAAAGCAGGCACTAGACTATGACAGGTTAGCCAAGGATCTACCAGCCCTGGAGACAGGCACTCCTGTGAGGATCCAGTCATTAGAGAGACACCAGAAAAAGTGCACCCTGGTCATACAAGGTGATTAAGCAAGAGGGACAAGTGATCTAAAGGAACAGGAGACCCTTATGAACCAGCAGACACAGCACCAAGAGAAAACATACAGAGATCATCACAGACTAGAGAGACAGAGAACCATCTGGAGACCAACTCCACAGGGATGGAGGAGACTCCACAGAGATATAAAAAGCAACAGAGGGTCCTGTGGCACCTTTAAGACTAACAGAAGTATTGGAGCATAAGCTTTCGTGGGTGAATGCCCACTTCATCAGATGCAAGTAATGGAAATTTCCAGAGGCAGGTATAAATCAGTATGGAGATAACGAGGTTAGTTCAATCAGGGAGGGTGAGGTGCTCTGCTAGCAGTTGAGGTGTGAACACCAAGGGAGGAGAAACTGTTTCTGTAGTTGGATAGCCATTCACAGTCTTTGTTTAATCCTGATCTGATGGTGTCAAATTTGCAAATGAACTGGAGCTCAGCAGTTTCTCTTTGGAGTCTGGTCCTGAAGTTTTTTTGCTGTAAGATGGCTACCTTTACATCTGTGTGTGGCCAGGGAGGTTGAAGTGTTCTCCTACAGGTTTTTGTATATTGCCGTTCCTGATATCTGACTTGTGTCCATTTATCCTCTTGCATAGTGACTGTCCAGTTTGGCCAATGTACATAACAGAGGGGCATTGCTGGTACATGATGGCATATATAACATTGGTGGACGTGCAGGTGAATGAGCCGGTGATGATGTAGCTGATCTGGTTAGGTCCTGTGATGGTGTTGCTGGTGTAGATATGTGGGCAGAGTTGGCATCGAGGTTTGTTACATGGGTTGGTTCCTGAGTTAGAGTTGTTATGGTGCGGTGCGTGGTTGCTGGTGAGAATATGCTTAAGGTTGGCAGGTTGTCTGTGGGTGAGGACTGGCCTGCCTCCCAAGGTCTGTGAAAGTGAGAGATCATTGTCCAGGATGGGTTGTAGATCACTGATGATGCGTTGGAGAGGTTTAAGCTGAGGACTGTAGGTGATGGCCAGTGGAGTTTTGTTGGTTTCTTTTTTGGGCCTGTCTTGTAGCAGGAGGCTTCTGGGTACATGTCTGGCTCTGTTGATTTGTTTCTTTATTTCCTTGTGTGGGTATCGTAGTTTTGAGAATGCTTGATGAAGATCTTGTAGGTGTTGGTCTCTGTCTGAGGGGTTGGAGCAGATGCGGTTGTACCTCAGCGCTTGGCTGTAGACGATGGATCATGTGGTGTGTCCGGGGTGGAAGCTGGAGGCATGAAGGTAGGCGTAGCGGTCGGTGGGTTTTCGGTATAGGGTGGTGTTAACGTGGCCATCGCTTATTTGTACTGTGGTGTCTAGGAAGTGGACCTCCCGTGTAGATTGGTCCAGGCTGAGGTTGATGGTGGGGTGGAAGCTGTTGAAATCATGGTGGAATTCTTCCAGGGTCTCCTTCCCATGGGTCCAGATGATGAAGATATCATCAATGTAGCGTAGGTAGAGAAGGGGCGTGAGTGGACGAGAGCTGAGGAAGCGTTGTTCCAGGTCAGCCATAAAAATGTTGACATATTGTGGGGCCATGCGGGTGCCCATGGCGGTGCCACTGGTCTGGAGGTATATATTGTCACCAAATTTGAAATAATTGTGCGTGAGGATAAAGTCACAGAGCACAGCAACAAGTTGTGCTGTGTCATCATCAGGGATACTGTTCCTGACAGCTTGTATTCCATCTGTGAGTGGGATGTTTGTGTAGAGAGCCTCTACATCCATGGTGGCTAGGATGGTGTTTTCTGGGAGGTCACCAATGCATTGTAGTTTTCTCAGGAAATCAGTGGTGTCACGGAGATAGCTGGGAGTGCTGGTGGTGTAGGGTCTGAGTAGGGAGTCCACATATCCAGACAGTCCTTCAGTGAGAGTGCCAATGCCTGAGATGATGGGGCGTCCAGGATTTCCAGGTTTGTGGATCTTGGGTAGTAGATAGAATAACCCCGGTCGGCGCTCTAAGGGTATGTTGATTTGTTCCTGTGTTAGTGTAGGGAGTGTCTTGAGTAGATGGTGCAGTTTCTTAGTGTATTCCTCAGTGGGATCTGAGGAAAGTGGCCTGTAGAATTTGGTATTGGAGAGTTGTTTGGCAGCCTCCTTCTGGTAGTCAGACCTGTTCATGATGACAACAGCACCTCCTTTATCAGCCTCTTTGGTGATAATGTCCAGGTGGTTTCTGAGGCTGTGGATGGCATTGCGTTCTGCACCACTTAGGTTATGAGGCAAGCGATGTTGTTTTTCCACAATTTCTGCCTGTGCACGTTGGCGGAAGCATTCTATGTATAGGTCCAGACTGTCATTTCGACCCTCAGGAGGAGTCCATGTGGAGTTCTTCTTCCTGTGTTGTTGGTGGGAGGATATCTGTGTATCAGTGCGCTGTTCAGTGTTATCTTGAAAGTATTCTTTGAGTCGGAGGCGGTGAAAGTAGGCTTCCAGATCACCGCAGAACTGTATAGAACAGAGATATAGTTTGTTAGATTCAGAGACAGGTGACAGGGAGACAGAGGTCACTCCCGGTGTGGTCACCTGTTAAGGAGACCAAGCTATCTCAAAGACTATGTAACCTCCTGAGCCCGTGGTAAAGATGAGACTCCAACTTGGCAATGTGTCCGGCTCAAGGGACGTGGGATGGGAGGCCTGGGTATCAATTATTTGTTTTAAATGTTTGTAAAATAGGGAAGATATATCATGATCAGTGGAATTGGAATCAGAGGACCCATGTTCCCTAGAGGGACTGTTATTAAGCGGACACCAGGAAAACAGGGAATGTGAGGGGCTGGGTTAGAAGGAATTCATCCACATGGATAGAACAGTATACAGGGTTCAATAAAGTTCCACCTATTCAATTTAACCTGTATTTATCTTCACTCTTTGCCAATGAAACTGTCACCAGAGTGAAATGCCTGCAAGCTGCATGGAAACTTTATAAAAACATCACAGTAGAGGTTCAAACTATATGTATATAGACTCATAGACTTTAAGGTCACAAGGGACCATCATGATCATCTAGTCTTACCTCCTGCACATTGCAGGCCACAGAACCTCACCCACCCACTCCTGTAATAGACCCCTAACCTCTGGCTGAATTACTGATATCTTCAAATCATGGTTTAAAGACTTCGAGTTACAGAGAATCGACCATTTACACTAGTTTAAATCTGCAATTGACCAGTGCCCAATGCTGCAGAGGAAGGCAAAAACCCCACAGGGTCTCTGCCAATCTGACCCAGGGTAAAATTCCTTTCTGACCCAAAATATGGTGATCAATTAGACCCTTGGTTCTTAACCTGGGGTGCATGCACCCCCTGGGGGTGCGAGATGCCCTTTCTGGGTGTGCAAGACATCAAACCAATGTATTTATTAACATTATACATTTTTAATGATTACTGTAATATACAAACAAAAATATATCTAGGTTTAAGGGGTGCAAGAACATATTTTTTAGGTTTAAGGGATGCGAGAACATATTTTGAGAACCAAAGGAGTGCAGGCTGCAGTAAAGGTTTAGAACCACTGAATTAGACTCTGAGCATGTGGGCAAGACCCACTAGCCAGACACCTGTGAAAGAATCCTCCGTAGTAACTCAGAGCCCTTGGAGATATTTGCTGCTAGCAGTTACAGAACATTTACATGCCATTGTAGGCAATCTCATCTTAAGATCCCCTCCATAAACTTATCAAGCTTAGTCTTGAAGCCAGTTAGGTTTTTTTGCCTCCACTGCTCCCCTTGGAAGGCTGTTCCAGAACTTCACTCCTCTGATGGTTAGAAACCTTCACCTAATTTCAAGCCTAAATTTGTTGATGGCCAGTTTATATCCATTTGTTCTTGTGTCCACATTGGTGTTTAACTTAAATAACTCCTCTCCCTCCCTGGTATTTATCCCTCTGATGTATTTATAGAGAACAATCATCTCTCCCCTCAGCCTTCTTTTGGCAAGGCTAAACAAGCCAAGCTCTTTGAGTCTCCTCTCATAAGGTAGGTTTTCCATTCCTCAGATCATCCTAGTAGCCCTTCTCTGCACCTGTTCCAGTTTGAATTCATCTTTCTTAAACATGGGAGACCAGAATTGTACACAGTATTCCAGATCAGGTCTCACCAGTGCCTTGTATAATGGTACTAACACTTCCCTTTCTCTACTGGAAATACCTTGTGTGATACATCCTAGGACTACATTAACCTTTTTCACAGCTGCATCATAGTCATCCTGTGAGCAACCAATACACCCAGGTCTTTCTCCTTCTCTGTCACTTCCAACTTATAAGTCTCCATCTTATAGCAAAAATTCTTGTTAGTCCCTAAATGCATGACCTTGCACTTTGCGCTATTAAATTTCATCCCATTTCTATTACTCAAGTTTACAAGGTAATCCAGATCTTCTTGTATGATATTCTGTTCCTCCTCTGCATTGGCAATACCTCCCAACTGTGTGTCATCCATAAATTTTATTAGCACACTCCCACTCTTTGTGCCAAGGTCAGTAATAAAAATGTTAAATAAGATTGGTCCTAAGACTGATCGCTGTAGGGTGACCATATTTCCCTATTCTGAATAAGGGACACTGGGTAAAATTACTCAGATTCAAGCGAGTTCAATGGCAATCAATCAGAACTATGCAGTACAAACTTAAAAATTAACATCAAGCTGACTGAGCCCCCATTAAAAAGAAATACTGTGTAGTCGGATTCGTTTTATTTACCTTCTTATCTTTAAGGCTTTAAGGTTCACATGGAGAGGGGTGTACAAGAGTGTGTGTGTGTGTGTGTGTGTGTGTCACCCCCCCCCACACACACACACTCCTGTACAGCTCTCTCGTACAGGGGCAGTGACTGACTACCCCACCCTCCCTGCCCAGTGCTCTTCGCCCTCCATGCCTGGCTGGGTCCCCGGGACAGACCCATCTCTCCTGGTACCTGGCAACGCATCTTCCTGAGGCAACACGTAGGGGCGAGGGCACGCAGGGTCACAAACCCTCCATCCCCAGATTTCTGCCAGGGTTCACACAAGAATGTGGCCAGCAGCAGCCTTTTGGCACTGTGCGGGAGGGAAGGGACGGAAGCTGCTTCCAGCCACAGGCGAGGAGGAGTGGGGGAAGGGATGACCTGGCCCGTGTCTTTGCAGAGCTCATTTCTTCTCTCCCCCCACCCCTCCCCTGTGGCTAGAAGCAGCTTGTCCCTTCCTGCCTACACAGTGTCAAAAGCCAGCTAACAACTCCAGGCTACTGCTGGCCACCGACATAACCCAGCCGCCTCCTGTCCCCGCCTCCACCCTCCTTGGGCTTTCCCGGGGCACTGGCCCAGCCAGAGAGAAGTGGGTGAAGGAAGGAGCCTGCCGGCCAGGCCAGGGCCAGCCCACAACATTTTGGCACCTGAGGCGAGGAGCTCAAATGACATCCCCATACCCCCTCGCTTGGGCCAAAACGTTGAAAGGTCTCATTTCTGCCTTCTTCCTGTTCTACTCCTCTCATGGTACTGCTCTGCTACCTACCCCAATAAACGAGAACTAACAACTTAAAATGCCTTGTTCAAAAATTTTAAGTAACACTTAACTTTCAAACAGCAAATGTAACTTTTCTTGTCTGCATAGTAAACACTGGCATTTTTATCTGTTTGAATAATCAAAGTGGTGCTTTCCGTGCCTTCTTGGTTGCAAAGATTTGAACTGCTTCCTGAAGGTCCATATTCTGGGTCAGTTCATGCTCTATGGAGATGGTTGCAAGGCCAACCAGCCTCTCGTGTGTCATTGTGGAGCATAGATGTGTTTTTATTAACTTCAGCTTGAAGAAGCTGCGTTCTCCACTGGCAACTGTTGCAGGAAGTATTAGAAGTTTGCGCCGAGCAACAAAAGCATTTGGAAAGAGTGTGGTCATCTTATTTGTGCACGTATATTCCAGAATAGCCTTTGGAGTTGATCCTGCTGAAATGTATCTTGAAAGGGCTTTCAGTTCATCACCTAAATCACTCGCATCAATATCGCGCATGTCATTATGTGTCAACACTGTCTCTAGTGCCCTGCATTGCTGGTGTAGGTCTTCAGGTATAGTGAGGAGTTTTGAAATATCATACAACATCCCAAATATACTGCTGTGTTCCTTGAGCTGCATGAAACGTTCTTCAACTGACTGTATTGCACAATCTAGCACCCGGTTAAAGAATTCAATTTTGAATTGTTGTTTGGGGTCTCTTACGGGATTATCCCGTGCCTCATAATCAAAATGTCGTCTTCTTCGGTGACACTTGTATTCTTGAATGGGTGGGAAAATAGCTTCAGTGTGAAGTTCCTCTGCCAACTTCTGTGCACTCTTCAGAATGTTTTGAAATTCCTCATCTGACCGGTAAGACTGTCGGTATGACTTTGCTTTGTCCAGCTGTTCCATTGCTCCAGATATATCAAGGTCGACACCTTGGAGTCTCTTGCTTACAACATTTATTTCAAACAGTATGTCATGCCACAACACTATGCCACACAGAAATTTGAAGTTATGTATGTTTCTGGTGATTCCATTTCCCTCTGCCACTGTTCTCCCATGAACAGTTCCTGTCATAGCATGATCCTCCATAATGGCAACTATGGCATCATCTATCTTCCCAATTTGGTGTTTGATAGGCTTTATCGCCTCCACTCGACTTTCCCATCATGTGGCACTCAGTGGTTTCAATGTCAGAGAGGATGTTCCCAGATGTTGCTTCAAAATTTGCCATTGATGAGTTGATGCAGAGAAAAACACATAGATGCTTTGAATTACATTAAAAAATTCAGCAGCCCCACTAGAAGCTGATGCTGCATCACTGACCACCAAGTTCAATGAATGAGAACTGCCTGGGACAAAAAAAGCTCGAAGGTTTAACTCTCGGATCCGTGTCTGCACTCCTCTCATGTTGGCATCATTATTGTAGCCCTGACCTCTCATGTCAGCTATCGCAATTCCCGTATCTTCCAGCTTTTTAAGAAGCACATTTGTCATACCAGCTCCCGTAGTATCATCAAGGTCAATAAATTCTAGAAAATGCTCTCTGACAGTCACCATTGGAGGGACATTTTCACTAGGTTCTGTTGTTGTTACAAAACACACCATTAAAGTCATTTGTTCCATATGGCTGATATCAGGTGTGCAGTCCAGAATAACAGAGTAATATCTTGCTGACTTCAGATCTGCCACAATCTTCTGTTTGACTTTTGTTGCCAGTAACTCTATGATCTCATTTTGAATTGTTTTTCCAAGGTAGTGGTGTGTGTACATTTCTTGG
The DNA here is from genome assembly GCF_002925995.2 of Terrapene triunguis. Taxonomy (NCBI): domain Eukaryota; kingdom Metazoa; phylum Chordata; order Testudines; family Emydidae; genus Terrapene; species Terrapene triunguis. The sequence continues at coordinate 5,549,545 of NW_020664373.1, forward strand.
GTGGTGACTCTTCTTAGATGCTCCTGGAGTACAGCATCAAACTTAGCCATCAGTTCCACAATTTTAAGGAAGTTTCCATTGTTTGGCACATACAGCTGATCTGAAGTGCCATGCAGTGCTAGGTTTTGGGTAGCAAGCATTCTCACAATGGCAATGAGCCTTTTCAGAACATTTTGCCAGTAAAGAGACTCTGATGCAATCTTCTCTTGATGCTGATCATCTATGGTGGCCTTTAACCTTAGTCTCATCTCAAGCTCTTTCCACCTATGGAATGCTCTCTGGTGATTTGCTGCCTTCTCATGGCATGCCAGATTTCTAGCCAGATTTTTGCAGTCCTTTGTTCCTGTAGAACCCAATGTGGCTGGAACATTAGACTGGAAGAGTTTGCAACAAAAACAGTATGCAGCATTCTGGGTTTTTGAGTACATAAGCCATGGCCTCTCCACTTTGTCACCATTGGGGATTTCACGCCAGTAATGTGTTGGATGGAAACTTCTATTTTCATTGTCTTTGGGGAACATAAAGTTTTTCACTTGCTGTCGCCCATGCAGTACAAGGAAGTCCCTCAGGCTACTGCTCAAGTGGGTCCACAGTCCTGGATCATCTAGACTTAAGGAACTAAACTCAGCAGCAGCTGTTTCTTGCGCCTCCACCACACTCTTCTCTGATCTACACTTTTCTTCAGTAATGTGCATGGTTACATCCATTTGAGATGGAGATATGGATGCTGCAGTAGCTGCCAGGTCACCTGCACTCTGACTAACTGGAAGATCAGGCATCTCCTCACCACTCACATCCTCACTGGGGCCGGAAGGCTCACCGTGAACATTTGTGTCTATGTATCTCAGGAGAGATCCTTCCTGCTTAGATAGAAAAGCTTCCTTTGCTTTCTTTCTTTTTCTGAATGCTGCCACAGAGGGGCGTTTTCTTCTTTCACTCATGACTGCTGTTTTGTGCCAGCAATAGTGGCTCACAACACTCAGTTGAAGGGGACAAATAAGCAGGCTGGTAGCAGGGCCCGAGTGAGGGAAGATATCAGCATCTTAAGGGCCTAACTGGCTCCTACTACTTCAGTTGACTGCCTGTTCTCCTCAAGTGGGTTCAGGGAAGCAGCAGGAAACAGAAAGCTCCCTGAGAAGCTGGTGTTAATCAGTCCAGGCTCCTGGGGGTGCTAGAGAGGTACATAAGAGGCTCCTCCTCTTCTCTCTCCCTGCAGCTCCTGCTGCTTTCTGTTATTCCCTCTCACCTTTTCTCCTGCCTGCCTGTTATGTCTCTTGTGCCGTCCTTCCTCCAGCACAGCACTCCACGATCTCTGTGCATCTAGAGCAGAGAGAATACATATGCACCAGCAGCAGACACAATTTTCTACACTCTGGGTCCTAGTGGCACCCTCCCCCCCCACCCCCCAATCTGGCACCTGAGGCGGCCACCTCAGTTCGCCTCATGGTAAGGCCAGCCCTGGGTCAAGCTGTTGGTGAGCTGAGTGCTCTGACCAGCTGCTGGTTCTCCACACAGCACTGGGAACGGGACATGCCCCGATGGGGAGGATATGGAGGAGCTGGGGGAGCGAAGGGGCAAAGCAAGGAGAGGACAGTGAGAGGGGGAGCATGTAAAGGGCTGATGGATGGGCAGCAGAGGCAACATGTAACTGTCTGCCGCCTGGCACCTGCCCACCCTCACCAGACACAGCAGCTCACAGTGCACAGCCAGTGCCAGCTGGAAATGGGATGGGGGGCAGGACCCGCTGGCCAAGAGCTGTCATGCAGCGGAGGCTGCAATGCTGGAGCAGTGGGGGGAGTGGCCAGCCCCACGCGCTGCATCTTTGTGCCACCACCAGCCTTGCACACCCACCCCCATCCTCGTTCACTGGATCCCCCCACTCACCGCTGGTGGGTGGGCGGCTGGTGAGCAGGGATCTGGCCAGCAGCAGGACCCACCACTAGTGATGGGGGTGGAGGCAGAAAATACTGGACAATTTGCCCATTCTAAGAAAAAGTCGGGACATCTGCAGGAAGGCTTAAATATACGACTGTCCTTTAAAAACGGGATGTATGGTCACCCTAGATCCCTGAGGATCTCCACTAATAGCTTCCCTCCAGTCTGACAGTTCACATTTCAGTACGATCCATGGTAGTCTCCCCTTTAGCCACCTTTCATTTCTCATATTAATCCCCACCTTCTCCAGTTTAATTTATAATTTCCCATGTGGAACTGTATCAAATGCCCCACTGAAATCCAGGTAGATTAGTGTCCCAAAGAGACACTTTGCACCCCGTATTCACTATGGTGATATAATTATTATATGTTTTGTATAAAGTATGCCTTGCAAGGTATCATTCTAAAAGTCCTAATCTGTTGAACATTAATATCCTGTTAAGTTGTGTGTGCTATCATTGTATATGAAGTTATGAAGTTTTGCTATGCATGTGCTACTGAAGCATGTTTTGAGGTTGGGAACACCCACAAGCAGCCTTTCAGGTACAACAATAAAAAGGCCAAACAATGTTGATGGCCTATTGAGGAAATACACACACTCACAAGGATTACCCCAGGAACTGGGTACAATAGCAACCTCTCAGAGATAGCTCTACACAATGGGAACTGTGTGACCCAGGTCAAGCAAAAGAGCTTTCCAGAAAGTTGGAAGAAGATATAAAAGAGAAAAATTACATCATGACTGGTCCTCACTCTCCCTACAACACAACACTTGAAAACAGCAGAAGAACAAAGACTGAACTGCGGGGGAGGAGGGGGGCAGGGGGAAGTGCTGGTCCAAGACAGGAAAGACAAAAGCCTGCTTGTGTATGCAAAAACTAACCTGCTTGTACTAGCTAACTGGGTGAGCCGCTACTTGATTCAAATCCTAACTATTACATTAGGCTTACATTGCATTTTTGCTATATTTCTTATGGTTGTCTACTTTGATGTGTTTGCTATCACTTATAATCTATCTCTCCATAGTTAATAAATCTGTTTTATATTTTTTACCCTAAAACAGTGTGGTTTAAGTGAAGTGCTTGGGGAAAAATCTCAGCTCAGGAACAAGAGTTGGTGCACATCCACTTACTTTTGTAGAAGTAGTGAACTGGGTAATAAATTCATACTGGTCAGGTTTTTGACCAGCGCAGGACAGTACAACTCTGGGGTCCTAGACGGGGTAGCTGAGGGGTAGTTTGGCTGTAGCCTCTCTATTGTGGGTTCATGAGTGGCTGGCCAGAGCATTCACGAACACAACTGGGTGTGGTCCCTGCCTGTGGAGGTTGGTGTGAGTGCAAACTTGAAGGGCTTTTCAGCTTGTCAGAATATCACAGTGCAAGAGGAAACCCAGATTTGTGAGACAAAGGGCTCAGCTGCACCCCATCACATACTACATTTCCTTTGTCTAAAATATCAGTTATCTTCTCAAAGAAGGAAGATCAGGTTGGTCTGGCACGACTTACCATTTGTAAAACCATGTTGTATTTTATCCCAATTACTGTTAACCTGTATGTTCTTAACTACTTTCTCTTTCAAAATTTGTTCCAAGACCTGCCATACAATTGAAGTCAAAGTAACAGGCCTGTAGTTTCCCAGATCACATTTTTCCCCTTTCTTAAAAATAGGAAGTATATTATCAATTCTCCAGTCGTAGGGTACAACCCTCGAGTTTACAGAATCATTAAAAATCCTTGCTATTGATCTTGCAATTTCATGTGCCAGTTCCTTTAATATTCTTAGATGGAGATTATCTGGGCCCCCCCGATTTAATCCCATTAAGCTGTTTGAATTTGACTTCCACTTCTGAGGTGATAAATTCTACCCCCATATCTGCATTTCCATTAGTCACCCTGCCACTACTGCTAAGCTCCTTGTTAGCCTAATTAAAAACTGAGGCAAAGTACACCTCTACCCCGATATAACGCGACCCGATATAACACGAATTCAGATATAATGCGGTAAAGCAGTGCTTCGGGGTGGGGGGGATTGCGCACTCCAGCGGATCAAAGCAAGTTCGATATAACGTGGTTTCTCCTATAACACGGTAAGATTTTTTGGCTCCCGAGGACAGCGTTATATTGGGGTAGAGGTGTATTTGTACAGGAGTTTCGCCATGCCTAGATTATCTTTAATATCCACCCCATCCTCAGTGCTTAGTGGTCTCACTTCTTCTTTCCTTGTTTTCTTATTTATATGGCTATAGAGCCTTTTACTATTTACTATGAACACGATTTGCTGGGGCAGCATCAAAGCGGCTTTTGTAAAGGGAAATTGTGCCTCACCAATCTATTAGAATTCTTTGAGAGGGTCAACAAACATGTGGACAAGGGTGTGATCCAGTGGATATAGTGTACTTGGACTTTCAGAAAGCCTTTGACAAGGTCCCTTATCAAAGGATCTTAAGCAAAGTAAGGAGTCATGGACTAACCGGTTAAAAGATAGGACAAAGGTAGGAATAAATGGTCAGTTTTCACAGTGCGGTGGAGAGAGATATATAATGGGGTCCCACAAGGATATGTACTGGGACCAGTGCTGTTCAACATATTAATATATGACCTGGAAAAAGGGGTAAACAGTGAGGTGGCAAAATTTGCAGATGACACACAATTACTCAAGATAGTTAAGTCCAAAGCTGACTGTGAAGAGTTATAAAGGGACAGGGCCGGCTCCAGGCACCAGCATTCCAAGCAGGTGCTTGGAGCAGCAATTAGTTGGGAATTGGTCCTGCTTTGAGCAGGGGGTTGGACTAGATGACCTCCTGAGGTCCCTTCCAACCTTGATATTCTATGATTCTATGATTCTGCAAGGGACGGCAGTCCATGTGTTTTTGCTGCCACAAGCAGCGCACCGAATTGCCGCCGCGGACGGCGGGGGCAGTCCGTGTGCCGTTAGGGTGGCACGCGCGTTTCCGCGGCGGTGGCAATTCAGCGGCAGCTTCTATGTTCAGCTGCCCGTGGCGGCAATTCGGTGGCTTCTGTCTTCCGGCTGAAGACAGAAGCTGCCGCCGAATTGCCGCCGCCGCGGAAACGCGCATGCCGCCCTAACGGCACATGGACTGCCCCCGCCGTCTGCGGCAGCAATTCAGCGTGTTGCTTGGGGCAGCAAAAACAGTAGAGCCGGCCCTGTAAAGGGATCTCACAAAACTGGGTGACTGGGCAACAAAGTGGCAGATGAAATTCAATGTTGATGAATGCAAAGTAATGCACATTGGAAAATATAATTCCAACTATAAAAACAAAACAATGGGGTCTAAATAGCTATTACTGCTCAAGAAAGAGATCTTTGAGTCATCATGGATAGTTCTCTGAAAACATCTGCTCAAAGTGCAGTCAAAAAAGCTAACAGAATGTTAGGCACCATTAGGAAAGGGATCGATAACAAGACAAAATATCATGATGACACTATATAAATCCATGGTTTGCCCACACATTGAATACTGCATGCAGTTCTGGTCACCTAATCCCAAAAAAGATATATAAGAGTTGGAAAAAGTAAAGAGAAGGGCAACAAAAGTGATTAGGGGTATGGAACAGCTTCCATCTGAGGAGCGATTAAAAAGACTGGGACTGTTAAGCGTGGAAAAGCGATGACAGGTGGGAGATATGATAGAAGTCTATAAAAGCATGAATGGTGCAGAGAAAGTGAATAAGGAATTGTTGTTTACCCCATTATATAACACAAGAACCAGGGGTCACGTTATGAAAATAATAGGCAAGAGGCTTTAAACAAACATAGGGAAGTATTTCTTCACACAACGCATAGTCATCCTGTGGAACTCATTGCTAGAGGATGCTGTAAATGCCAAAAGTATAACTGGGTGCAAAAAATTAGATAAGTTCATGGAGAATTGGTCCATAAATGGCTATTACCAAGGTGGTGAGGGATGCAACCCAATGCTTTGGGAGTTACTAAATCTCTGACTGCCAGAAGCTGGGACTAGACACAGGGGATGGATCACTCAATAATTGCCCTATTCTGTTCCTTCCCTCTGAAGCATCTGGCACCGGCCACTGTTGGAAGACAGGATACTGGGCTAGATGGACCATTGGTCTGACCCAGTATTGCCGTTCTTATATCTGACTCTATTTTCAGTTTCATCTCCTACTGAGACCAACCCATGATACTCTTTATTTGGCTAACTGCATAGGTCAAAGGGAGATTTACAAAGTTGTCAGTAAATTGAGACTGAAGTGAAAATCTTCCAGACCCACTACAAGATTTCCTTTCACCCTACAAATGTACAGCAGATGGGTAAATCTGAAATCAAGCATATCAACTGTTGCTAGTTAGGACATAGTTTCCAGCATCATTGTGAATTAATTGTCCAAGTTTTTAAAATGAGACATGACAGTGGGTAACAATATAATGACCCCTTCTCACCAGATTGTCTTATGTCACAGTAAATTCAATGAGATGACAATGATTTATGTAAACTATGAAAAAACACAATATGGCTATGAATTAAGGCATTTGCAATTCTCTAGCAGATATGAAGGACATGTTAGAATTGAGAATGAACAAACTATAATACCATACAAAGAAAAATCAAAGTGAATTCTAATTTTCATCAAAATGTGCTAACACACAACCATATCTTTTTTAATGGCTTAATTAAAAAAACCACTATAGGACTAGATGTCTGTTAGCAAATATTATTATTCTGTAACAAATCAGTACCATATTACCTGCAAGTGGATCAGCTACCAGTGACAGTAAGAGAGTCACTATATTTCTCTACATGCAGCACATAGTTTTCTTTCTGCCATAAGTTTTTATAGTCTTATAACCCAGATTCATCAGATGTTTTTCCAGTGTGCATGTAGAATTTTTGCACCGCAATTCTACCCATTTTTAGAAAGACACTCTTTAGTGTGGAACAAGTGTACTTGAGAAACATGATTTTGATTCTAAAGCTTTCTGCTGTCTCATCAAAAGAATTACTAGCAAACATACAATCAGATCTTTTGTTAATAAAACCAAGCTATGAAATCTTCTTATAGCGTAATAATAGAGAAGGGTAAAAAAGAATATGTCAATGTATTAGATGTTAAGTAAAATGATACTCCCAAAGGCTAATGGTTTTAGGAAATTTAGCTGGTATTAATCTAGTTCATACATAGTCTGTCTTGTAGAAAGAAGAATGTCTTGAAATAGTGTGTGTGGTAGGAAAACGTCTGTTTAGCTCATAAGCTCTGTTGAAATAGAACTGTGATTTGATCAGATGAAAGCTCCCTGCCAAAAGCAAAAATCTACCAGTCTAGCCACAGAACATAGTATCACCATACTCCCAAAGGGACATGTTGTTTGGTACATTAGGATCCCAAGACTTCGCCACTAAGATGTGAGCCATGAAAAACACAAGAGCCAAAGCCATGATGAAACTGCAAGAGAAAAGAGAACTCCACCTAAAACAGTCATATTTCTTTTTACAGGCTTTCCATTGCTCCCACAGAACTTCATACAGGTCTGACCAGGTGTAGTGGTCAAATATCCAAGCGAGCTAGTGGTTACAGAAAGACATATATGAATCCCAGCCATTTGGATTTCAGCAGGAAGGTGCAATAGACTGCCATAATTTTTGCATACATTGCTCCCTAAATCCTGAACTACACACTTTCCCCATAAATGCAGCAGATAATTTTCATTTGCAAGCAAGTCTGATGACAATGTGAACGACTGAGGCAACAGTATAGTCACCAGAGAGCAAATATAGCCAACAAGGACAAGGAATAGCCTGAAAAGTTCAGCAAAGCCAAGTCATTATCCATTTTGCTTCTGTCTTGACTCGCTCTGGCTGGAAATAAACTGCATCAATGAATCACGACACAGCAGTCTTGTTGGACATAAATCCAAAAGAACACAGAGAAATTAGTTTCAGTTTGTCCTTACTTTTGAGTTCACTCCATCAAATCTCATATCAAAATGCAGCTGCTAATTAAATGACTACAGTTGTTTTTGCTAAATGAGCTCCATATTGTTCTGTGAAACCCACAGTAATCAAATCTGGCCTAATCCATAATCTCTAAATCAGGCACTGGCTAAAATTATGCCCTAAACTTTTTACACAATGCAGTCCATTATGTTTTTTGATGTTAACAATTCCCAGAAATATATGTTGAACCACAGTTTATTTTTAAGTCATGCGGTTGATTTACAGAGCTGGCTTTTGGGACCCATGAAACTTTTGGCTAAGGAAAGTCTTAGGTTAGTAAGAGAGGCTCTTTCTAGGACAATCCCAAATTGAATGTAGGATTATTGGGTGTGCTGCTCTCTAAGCATATTGATTGCAGGAGAGAAAAAGAGAGAGAAGAGATTTGCATTGTGAAGCAGCAAATAAAAGGATTGGGAATCTATTAATAATCTGCTTGGGCTCCTAAAATCTTAAAACCAGCCCTTCCGATTAGTCATATAGTATGATCTTTTATAAAGTTTTTGTCAGCCATATAGTCAATGTGGGTCTTGGCATGGTGATTTTCCTCCTTTGGTTTCCTTTGTTTGGCTCTTCAGCTGCAGTTATTTCCATACTTGTTGATTTTAGCATTTCGCCTGTAGCGGAGAAATATGTGGTGGAAGAACTTTTTCCCCATTGAGTGGCCTCTGCATATTCCCACTCTTGGGATGTGCTGATTGGGTTTTCAGACCCTGGAACCTAAGGTAGCTGTGCCTGCTGAAGTGCCTTTCTGCCCCCTCCCACCCGGCCCTTCAATGCTCTTGGACATTCTATGAGTGAGGCTATAAAAGGGGGGCATATTGTTTTGGTCAGTTCCTTCCAGTTGCCAGCTGCAGTGGATTAAGAACTGGATGCTTCCTTCTTCAGGGCCCTGCTACTTCTTATTAAATTTTTAGAAAATTCATAGTATTAGTTAGCAGTAGCATTTAAATTAGAGTAGTTTATTAGAATGTTAGGCAGTGTAGTTATCTTGGAGCATGGGTTGTGTTTTTGAAGAAACCTTGATGGCAGATTGAAAGAGTAAGAAGCCTGGTGTGACAGGATGTGTACCCCACACAGGCCCTGACGGGGTTAATGGGGGCCTGAGAGGCCAATTAACATAGCTGGCAGCACCTGCGAGAGAGCAAGAGTGAGACAGCCAGGCTTAATTGATGATGAAGCCCAGCTGAGGAGGGGCAGGGTGGTGATTATAAAGCCAGAAAGTTTGTAGCAGAAAATGACTTAAGGGGGAGAGTCTGTAGTCACTCTTTGGTGGATGGAAGCGGTAGGAAGTGGTCCAGGGAGGCAGCAAGGAGTCTGAGGGAATAGCTCTTGGCTGCCAGCTACAGAATCCCTAGGCTGGAACCAAGAGGGTGGCTGTGGGTTCCTCTACCAACCACCAAGGAAATGAAGGGGTAAGGCATGTAAGGACCATGAAGTCTAGAGATAGATGGATGCCCTGCTGCAAGGTCATTGGCCTACAGTATTTTTTGGACTCTCTGTTACCCTAGAAGGGATGGACTAAAATGTGACCAGGCCAGAGGGCCAAATTGCAGGAACAGAAACCACCAAAGTGATGGAGTGACTGTCAGCAGGGGGGCACTAGATAGGGAGTCAGCCGCTACGCCACGCCACGCCACTCCTGTAGTGAGAGAACCCCTTTACACAAGAATTTAAGTGCTGTGCTACCTGTCCTTACATCTTACCACTGTTGAATGCACCTACACAATGCCTAACCTGCCTTGGAGAGAGAGCCACTCCTCCTTGAGGTGCTCTATTTGCACTACTATTGTTCTGATAGTAAGGAAAGAGTTATGGAACAGAGTGCAGGCTCTACTTCTACAAAAAGCACCAGCAGCCAAACTCTCTGGATCTGAGGTATCCATTGGGTACGAGAAGAGTCACAGGTCAGCTTCGGCCCCGATGCCTGTGCAGAGAAGATAAAGCAGAAACGGCATGAGGTACCAGCCTTGGTTCTGTCATCCTCTTAAATTCTCAGCTCCAAGAAGAAAATGGTATCTATGAAGGATCCCAAATCTTTACTTTATGGGGATGGCTTTTATAGGTTTATTAAAATTCAAGTATCTCTGTACACAGTTCCACATACTGATGGATATGTATTATCCGTGAAGCTGGTAGCTATGCCTATAATTAAGATTGCCCAACACTTTCCATTATAAAACCCTGTTTTCAGTTTTTTATAATATTGCCAAACTTTAACCAAAACTTTCCATGCAGTGTGAATGGTTGAATTGTTTTTTAAATCAGCTAACATGGCGCCTATGATTCCCATGCTGTGACTGACCATGCTCCAGGCTGTAGGGGGTGAGCAAAACTTTCCTTTCAATTGCTCCTTGCAGTGGCATGGGGCTGCTGTGTACCCAGGCATCAGAACTAAGAGCAGGTAGATATGCTCTCAGTGGTCCCAACATGATGGAATTTCTATTTTTTCAATTTGCTTTTTAAAAGTTTAGGAGATTACATAAACACACACACCACTTTTTGTTAAAAATGTTAAGATTGCAAAGTCAAGAACTCTAAAGTTAGGAAATTCCAGTTAAGATTGCCTATGCATATGCATTATGATAGTCTTTAAAATACATGATTACATACTATTTTTTCCACAGGACACTTGCCTCATTCAGCACATAGGATGGACCTGCTCTGGAGATTAATCAGGGTTATGTAGTGAAGGAGACGGCTGTGCATAGCACTCTATTTCATGTATTGCGGAAGGTGTATTGTGAATGAGGTAAGGAACAGCAGGAAAAGGAAAAGTCTCATGGTTTAAGTAGTTGAATCCTGCCCTAGAGAACTGGTTTCTATCCCTGCCTCTGACACAGAACTCCTATGTGATGCTGGGCAAGTCATTTAAAGCAAAATTTTGACAGGTGGCCATTACTTGTGTATTCCTCATTTTCTGGGTGACTAATTGAGACATCTAAGGCATGATTTGCAGAAGTGCTGAACACTCACAGCTGCAGCTGAATACTCCTGGGGGAATTCTGCACCACTGTGCGTGCATAGAATTCATATCCCCAGCAGATTTCTTTGCTTCCCCACAGAAAAATGACTTTGACAGGGAAGCTGCAAGAGCAGACATGCACCCTTCCCTAGTATCACAGGTACATTGTTTCAGGCACCCGGAGCAGTCGGCAGAGAGGTAAATCACCGCTGGTGGCTCCTACCCTGCATCGGGATCAGCTGCTAGTCCTGGCTGAGCTGGAGGCAGGAGAGGATGGGGCTTCCTCTTCCCCTGCAAGGAGCAGATGGGGCTGTGTAAGACCCACCCCCAGAAACCTCCCCCTGGCTGCAGGAAGCTCACCACCCTCCCCTGCTTCCTGCCCCCATCACTCCTCAGCCACTGGGGGGAGGGGTCACTGTAGGAGGAGCTGCTCCCCCTCATCCACCCAAACCCCAAGCAGCCGGACCTCCCATACCTGGACCCCCCACACCAAACCTCACCCTGTATACCCAGACCCCACCCCACTGAACCTCAACCCCTGCATCTGGAGCCTCCCTGCAACCAAACCCCCCTGCCTCCAGACCCCCACCTCTGTACCCAGACCACCCCCAACCTGATGAACCCCACCCTCCTGCCCCCCACACCCAGACCCCCTGCTGAGCCCCAACCACCTTCACCTGGAAGCCCCTGTAGAGTCCCATTGCCCCTGCACCTGGAATGAGCCTCTGTGCATTCAGTTCTCCCCACACCTAGACCCCCCTCTGAACTGCTTGCACCCAGATGGTCCCACACAGAACCTTCTCACCCCACACCTGGATCCCTCCACACTTGGATCCTGCCTGGTTGAGCCTGCCTGCTGCACACCTGGTGCACCTGGCACAGAGGGGCAGGGCCCCAGGGCGTTTCTGGGGCAGGTCCAGCCCTTGTGCTGTGTCAGGGTCGGGTGCAGCTTCACCACTGAGTCCATGTCCTGGGGTGGGGGGTAGGAGGGCTGGAGGGTGATCTCCCACCTTTATGCAGCCAGTGGCCTGTGCTCCCACTACCATGCTGGAGCCTCCACATTTATTTATTTACAAATAAAACCTGCAGAATTTTAAAATGTTGTGTGCAGAATTCTTAATTTTTTGGCACAGAATGCCTGCAGGAGTAAGTTGAAGTCAATGGGAATTGTGCTTTGGACAGTACTAAATACATTCTTTGAACTGTGAAATCTCAGGCTATAGCTATAGCAAATTGGGCATCCAAAATTAGTGGCTACTTCTAACAATTTTGGTCTTAATAACTCTGGGCCTTAATCCCTCATTTGTAAAATAGGCATAAAAACACCACCTTACCTCACAGGGGTTTTGTGAAGATAAATTAATGCTTGTGAAGCCCCAGATAATATCATGAGGGCACGACAGAAAAGCCTTCCAGGAAATTAATAATTCAGTTTTCAGTGTTTGGATGCCATACAATGAATAATGCATGATGACACACATTGAGGGATGAGGAAAAAAGAAATATTGAATAACTACCCATGCTGTGAACACCATCCATCTTTAATTTTGAGAGTTTGACTTTGCAACCTTAAGTTTCCTTTAAATATAGGATTTTATAATATATATGTGGCAAATGTGGCAATAAAATGCATGATATGAATTATTGATGAATAAATAAGAAACTCTCAGAAGAAAAGGTTAAACCCTAGGAGACCACACAAGGATTGGCAACGACGGCAGCAACATTTCAAAAGGGACTATGTAGAGTAGGCACCTTCATTTGTCTGGATGAAGTCTAGTAAAGAAGCTGTCTCAAGTTGGCAATAGGCCAGCTCCTCAATTGTTATAAACTGGCGTATCTTCAACTTCGGTGACACAAGACTAATTTGCACCTGCTGAGATTTGGCCCATTGATTAAATCCATCTGAGGCGCTCTCTTGTGTTGCACTGTAGCTGGAAAAAATTGGGATTCTGGCCAGGTCCAGGAACTAGTCCATGCTTGGTAATGAGAGCAAGGAGATCCACGTGGTCTCAGGCTAGTGATACAGGATTTCCTCTGTGATGATGAGATATTGCACCAAATTCTGTCTGAAAAGAGCACCATAAATTTAAGGACACCAGTCTCATTATACTTTTACTGAATTCCATACTGCTCTATTTAGCTGGACTTACAAAGACTGACTATTGGATCCTGATATGAATTAGATGTGAGGAGTTCCCCCATGTACTCTTCCATTTATTCTGCACCAGGGCCATATGAGGATATGATTATCATGGACCTTACCAGTCTAAAAGTATTACAGAAACTTTCTTGGAGCAGATTTCCTATATTAAGGATGGAACAGCAGGATGATTTCAGAGACATTATTTTACAGCGCTGAGGGGTCTTGGAATTAATTTAAAAGATCAGTTCCTGCTTTGTAAATAATTGAAAAATTGCTGGGCAATTGAAATTCACTTTTGAGGTTTGTAAAAGCATAACTGGTCGCTTGAGTGCAACCCCCCCCAATAAATTAAAATACTTTTTTATATATTTAACACCATTATAAATGCTGGAGGCAAAGCTGGGTTTGGGGTGGAGGCTGACAGCTCATGACCCCCCATGTAATAACCTTGGGACCCCCGGATGGGTCCTGACCCCCAGTTTGAGAACCCCTGGTATAAACCAACCTAAATCTTGATTAGGCTCATTGGAGACCAGTTGAAATTTCAAGGTTTATATGAAATGCCTGACATAAAGACACACAAGGTGTTTTTTTGTTTTTTGTTTTGGTTTTAATTCTAGTGTTATTGCCAGTCTGTAAGCTGTCTACATAGTTTCTGTGGGACAAATATTTGCTAAGGGAAGCTGATGCTTAGAAGCAACACAACACAACACAAACATCCTTAACCTATTATCACTGAGTATTAGAAATTCCTTGCATGCATCCTGCTTCTGGCAAAGACCTGTACCACAGCCACTGGTACCAAGGATTGACTTGGTTTCTGAGGCTTTTGTTTACTTAAAAGAACAGTGCCCTCCCAGCTGGTGAGACAGAGCTGTCCGCATAAAAACCAGAACAAAATACCAAGCAATGTTAGGTAAGAAAATCCATTCTGTATATTGGATATGAACATAAAGCTTCTATAAAAGGAGAGATTTTGATTGTTCTTAACCATGCATACTGGGGAGTTTGGGGAGGAATTCTCCCTCCATGAGGTGAACTTTCTCAATGAGTGCTTCCTGGGATAGTGACGCTCCACATCACCCCCACAATGAGTCTGTGACTAAAAGGCACAATTGAGGCTTTGATTGTAAATTTCTCTCTCTGTCTTGGAGGAAAGGGACAGAGATCAACTTAGATCAAAACATTCAAGATCCATGTGCAAGGAGGAACCCAGTGTGGTAAAGAAATGTGACGGCTCAGAGGTTAACAGGATCCTAGAGAGAGATTTAAAACTGGACACTTACAGACCTTTATTTTCTTCCCTCCAGCACAGCTGTAAATACCGGTAAAATTTTGTTGCAAACAGCTGGTGACGATGGCACTATAAAAAGGCAGATAAAATAACCATAGCCTGGAAAAGCTTGTGAACATGCCTGTGTGGAATTGTTACCTGGGGAATCTATGCTATCTGCCCATTGGTCATGATAGGAAAGTGATCACTTCAGCCAGACTGATGGAACTGAGGAGCAGATTCCTCCCTCCATTGATCTGTAAACACATTTCCCAGATGATGTATAGCATGTTTGAGGATTAGAATCACAACGCACATAACCAGTGAGCATTATTTTCATGCTATTAAACCAAAATAATGCATTTCTTTAAATAGGAAAAAATATTTTCTTCTGAGCATTCATTCTACCACACCCAAAACATCTTTGAATTTAAAGAACGAGAAGTACTTGTGGCACCTTAGAGACTAACAAATTTATTTGAGCATAAGCTTTCGTGGGCTAAAACCCACTTCATCGGATAAATGCAATGGAAAATACATGCATCCGATGAAGTGGGTTTTAGCCCACGAAAGCTTATGCTCAAATAAATTTGTTAGTCTCTCAGGTGCCACAAGTACTCCTGTTCTTTTTGCTGATACAGACTAACACAGCTACCACTCTGAAACCTGAATTAAAAGGGAAAGTGAACTACAATCATGTGATTGTAACACAAAAGTAGCTTATTTTCCACAGCAAACATCTCGCATTGGAACACAGACCTCTGTCAGTTTGAGAACAAGTACCAGAGTGTTGGTGAGGTAAACAGGAATTGTGGAGTGAACTAGAATTGTGCTAGAGACCCTGCACAGAATCTCCATGAGGCCCTTCACTTAGGAAGGTCCCTGTTAATATATTTTTAAAATACACCTTAAACAGAAAGAAGAATAAATGTATTAATTTTACAAATAATTTCTAGAAACAAACCAGTCTGTGAACCTTTACATGCGAGCTTAATGTGATCCACCTGTATACTGAATGAGGAAGAATAGAGAAGTGGCAATAATGGAGTCTCCTGACCACTGGGTGGTACTGTTAGTGTGCATAATTCAAGGACGAAGAGGAAACAAGTGATATCCTTTTTGGACCATAACATGGTTCTCTGTAGTTACACAGTAAGTTTGTGTTTCTGCAGTCCTTAAAGTTCACTGGACTCTCACTGGGTTTCTTCTGTAGAATCAAAAAAGGGTAAAAACTTCTGTCATTTATACATTTCTCAGAAGGAAAGAGTTCTTACCCAAGCCTATTAGTAGCTGGCTGGGAAAGCAGTTATGTGAAATGGCCCTTAAGTTTGCAAATAGGACAGTTGGTGAGGTGGGGACCAACATTCCTCATAAGGACAAAGGTGGAAGAGCAGTTGTCCTGAATGGGTGGGTTTGTGAATGGGTGGGAGGTTCAGTGCTATGAGTGCTGTCATTCTTAGCACATGGTGTGAGCTAACTTTCAAAATCAAAAACTGGTTTCGTGGCAACATTTTTTAGGGTCGCAAAGTACTCGGCTGTATTCTGCCTCTCGTCTCTGATCTGCTCTGCCTGGATTAGGAAAGCTCCACCTGGAACAACAAAGCAGATCAAAGAAAGGCTCAGGTCTACCTCTTCCACTGATAACCATAGAAGGAAAACAAGTAACTGGAGGTCTGCTAGGTGCCCACCTCTTGACCTTCAAACACCCCTTTGGGGCCAGAGCAGGATTTATGCACTGACTAAACTGGTTCATCTCATAGAGCTACATTGTAGAAATTTGAATAAATAATAAAGATTGCAACGTTGTTGCCTGACAAGTCATGACAAGCTTAGGCCTTGAACAATGGCTGGTACAAAACACATTCTCGCTATGTCACGGGAGTGAAACAGGAGAGTAAGAAACCTCTGATAGCAATACGTTGGGAGCAAACATTTCATAATTATAAAAATCTAAAATATTTTGATTGATAAATGGAAAAAAAAAACCTGGGACATTTCAGGCTCTTGAGACACCAAGATGTTAAATGAAAAACTGAGTCTGTCCTAGTAAAATTGAGCAGTATGGTTTCTTTAGTGAGAGCAGTTTTACATTAACTTGAACAATACTTTATTTGGAGATAGTATGAAAACGGCCAACAAGGACTGCAAAACAGGAATTAAGATTGCCTTTATCCCTGTCCTCCCAGAGAAGAGTGAGTGGGAGCTAAGGGCTATACAGAGAAACAGAGGATTTAAAAACACAGAGGCAACTCCCAAGTATGGCTGTCTGCTCATGGTAACTCATCTACACAAAAAGTCTGCTATGATTATTTAAGGATGAACTTTAATAACTCCTGTACATTTCACAACTTTCCTATTTGCAGTTATATCCATGTTAGTAAGCAGATGAGTCTAGAGAGAGATCATGTATCGTTGTTTCTGCCTAATTTGGTTTCTTACAATATTTTCTTGAATTACTTTCCCTTTTAGGTTACCATCTAATAAATGCTATACATTAAGAGCTTCCTGACTACACTGTATTTCATAGTATTACCTTTCAGGTATGCATTACCAAAAAGGTCATCGTAAAGGCAAGTCTACATCCTCCCTAGGCTTCAGAGCCTGAGCCTCAACGTCAAAGCACTGTCTACACTGCTATGTTTAGAATGCTAACATGAGTCCCACTAGCCCAAGTCTATTGACCCAGGCTGGGAGATTTGCTGCCGCAGGCTGTGTAGACATACCCTAAGGCTGTAATTTACAGAGGTGGTCTCAGATTCTGGATTCTCAAATAAGTGTATGTGCAATTTTGTGAGAACAAATAATTGTGGACACATTTTCTTACACTTGAACATTTAAATACTCGATTTGCAATGACATAAAGGCTAACCACAGTTTCAATCCCTGTGCTCATTACAGTGCAGGGACTGCTCTTTCTGGGTGCCCCAGAGGCACTGTCTTGTACAGCAGGCTGCATCATCCACGCACACTCCTGCATGCACATCCAGGAGCTTGGGGGAGGAACTGCACCTCCCGGAGGCGGTGCAGCTCTCAAAGTGGACAATGTTTTAATGGTAAATTGTCTCAATCCTGTTCTGAAAGAACCATCTCAAAAGTAAGGGTAATTCAGTCTCAGAAATAATTCATTCCTACCCTCTGCTGAAGATGTCAATTGATTAACATTGATGGTTTTCTAATTTTGATATTTCTTTACTAACGAGAAGCCCACCAAAGAGTAGTTGGGTGACAGCTTGCAGTCTTTTCCTGAGCTGGATTTACCAGTGACAGAGAGGTAAAAGGCTCCATATCCCATTGAAAGTAATATTTGCATGAGAGAAAAGAGGAAATAAAATACAAATAGCAGAAAAACAATAGATCCCTTCCCTTTATCTTACTGGTTATAGGATCAGCCGGACTTGAACCCGGGCCTGCTTGACAACCAACATCCCCACACTGCCACCCACCAGCAGCTGTAACTCTGGTGCACGCTGTGATCCACAATCTGCAGAGGTTCCAGATCATGGGAAGTTCCACCTTGAGTGACCTAATAGTGATTTTAGCGATCCCTGTTGGTTCCTTGTCCTTTCATAAATCCATGGAGCTTACCAGGAAGTGTCCAGGCAACAACGGGTATCCCTAGCTAGCTGCTACAAGTGCCCTGCTTCTCTGTTCCTGAACTCCTGGTAGTGACCCTCAGGCCTGACTCTGGCTCTTGGCTTAACTCCTGACTCTGGCTTGATCCATAGCTTGTCTTTTGACCCTGATACTAGCTCTGACCTCTGGCTTCAGTTCGGGAATCCAAAGCTCATTCCACTAGTCCTGAGACTGACCTTGGTTGCACTAGTCAGCTTCAAGTCCCCCACCACAACAACAATACATCTCTATCTTATGAGATCCTCACACCGCTGTGTCCCTTCCTCTCTCTGAGTTGCTGAAGAAGACTGGCTAGATTTCTCTTCTCTCAAATTCCCCCTTAATAAAACAATCTTCTCCAACGAAACCTTTCAACAATTCACTCAGATTCAGATCTGCCAACCATAGAAATTTTCCCCATAGACTAGGGGATTTCAGAGCCTTCTACAGGGAAATGCCATAGGCTATGGATAACCCCTCTCCCCACTAGCCAGTTGCTTCTCCCCATCCCCCTATTTCCTGGAGAAGAGCAGCTAATCAACGCTGCTCCATGTGCTGAGGGATAGCCTGGCTGCTCAGCACAGAGGCGGGTAGAGTCTGACTTCTGGCCTGCCTCCCAGATGCAGCACTGAGCCTTTTGATCTTCCAGACAGCTCTTCAGATCCCTGTACTCCCCCAGGCCAGGGAGTGAAGATGCTGCCACTGAACAACCCCCCAACCCCTCCATCACCTTAGCTCTGCTCTTGGCCAATGAACCTCAGGTCAGCAATGAGGTTCCATGGTCCTCAGCTTCACTGAAGAAGATAGCTTCTGCTCAGGCCTCCCATCATATGCCTGGCTTCTGTGTGCAGCCACCACTTCCACCCATCGGATGCTGCCCCTGATTCCCTACAAATGCAGCCCTCTGTCCCTACCTTATTTTATTTGGTAATAGAGGTGATTAGCAACATTCAAATAACCAAGTCCAGATTAATGAGCTAGTGAATAACTATGGCAGCGGGTTGATGTACGTCTGAAATGCCACTGGCAAACGATCAAAGCAGGCACTGATTTACAATATGGTCCATCATATTTGACTAGTGTCCACAGTCACATTGTGCATTATCTCTCACCTTTCAGAGGTTTAAGAGATGATAGCATCTTTCATGTGATATTCTGAAATAATTCAGTGAAAAACATTGTTTTGGGGGGATGTTGAAGCCTGAGAGTTCTTTTGTGTGGCCAGCAATCAGGGGTTTATTTGGGACATTAGTATTATCCCAGAACTCTTTCCAGCATGCCTCTGGATTGGATGAAGGTGCTTTTTAAGAGCTTTAGCCCAATCCAAAAAAGGCTTGTGAGTTATCAGACGTGTCTTTGGAAGGTTCTGGAGCTACTAATGAATTGGTAAGTTCAATTTGGCCAGGTTCAATTGTACTCATGAGCTCTGTGTGTGTTTCTGTATTTTGGATAGGTGTATATGTGTCACAGTGGGCAACTATTGAACGGGTGTCGATTTTAATGTTCCAGTTATGATTCTCATCATAGCATTACGATGCACTTACAGAGATTTGGTACGTGAGTTGCCTGCCAAGATTGGTGCGCAATCTTCAGTGGTTGAGTACATCAGTGTCTGTGCATTTAGCATGGTATGTCCACAAGTTTTTGGATGAGTCTAGTCCTTTCTTTTTCATTTTCTCATGTCTATTCCAGATGAAGTTTAAAAGTCAAGCTTTTGTACTTTGGAGCACTTTCATTTCAGACCTGTTGACTTCAAAAGTTGACCCTTTCCTTTGCAGCTTTGTTGTATAGATGAAAGGCTATTACAAAGGTTTTGGAGGCACTGGGGCAGAGCATCCAATATAGAAAGTATTATGACATTATCTTGAGGTTGGTTGAAAGCATGTCGCCCATGGTGGTGAGGTACCACAACAGTGATATTGTCAGCATAAATGAATTTAAACAAAACAGTGTCAGGTAAGTCACTAATGTATGTGTTTAATAGCAAAGAAGGAAGCACAGATCCTTGAGGTAATCCATCATTAAAATCTTGTGCTTTGCTGATCTGCCCATTCAAAAGGACATGGTATCTGGTTGCTCAATACTGTGGCCAGGAGTCGCGTGCTATGGCATTTGATGACCCTTGATGCCTTGAGCAATAGCACATATCGCCATACCATGTCACAGGAGATGGATAAAACTATTGGTGCTGTTCTGGTTTTTACATTCTGCTGGAAGTCACCCTTAATGTGACTAGTGATGGTGGGAACCTGGTCATGGCAACTTCTTCCTTGTCTGAAATCAGACTGTTTTTTGGCAGGATGGTCTCAAAGATAGGGATGAAATGGGCCAGCAAGACCCTCTCCATTCACCTGAGAATTGTGGAGAGGAGTGATGTTGGGCAATAGCTGTCAGAATCATTTAATTGTTCCCATGTTTGGGAAGGCAATGATTTTCACCTCTTGCCAGCTTTTTAGGATCTTCCCAGTCAAATATCTGGCAGTGAATGGGTCTGCCAATCATGCTCGTCTCTTTGACCCCAAATTCTTAAGGAATTCAGGATAAATGCCAACCTTGCCAACAGCTTTTTTGCTTTTAGTGGCCATAAAAGCCTTGCTTATTTCTTCTATAGTATATGGGGGATGATAGCGGTGAAGTGGTGAGTTTTGTCATATGTTTAAAAGAGCTCTTTCTGACCCTTCTGTCCAACTGGCTTGTCAGTTTTGGTCTTCAAGGTGTGACGAGACAGCACTGGCCATCAATTTCAGTTGATGGTGTTTTCCTGGGTCAGCAACCCCAAGCTGATGGAGGAGTGCTCAGGATTTGTGACTGGAAAGCATGAAGACAAGATCCTCCACTGTCTTGTTCCATCTCTTCAGATGGGCAGATGATTCTACTAGAGCTTTTGTTGTGTCTGGATCACCACTCGTCTCATCCTCTTTGAAGAGTGCTCCTGTTGCCAGCTGCCAGCAAAGAGTATAAGCCTTGGGATAGCAGTGGAGAATGTGTTTTGCAGCAGCTTTGATAAGAAAGTGAACAGAGTGGTCATTGTTTTCTGGGATGGTCTTAAAGATATGGTATAGGATACGGTATATCCCAACGTTAACTCCAGTTCACTTTGCGGAAATTCTAGCACCGTTTTGGCATTGATTCAATCAATGGAAATCCAAAGGCAACATGCAGAATAGTGGGGTAGTGTTCGCTGGGAAGAACATTTCAAAGCATGCTCATGAAGCTTACAGGGGTACACTGTTAGTGTCTTTCATCAGAGAGCAGAGGTCTTGGTTCTGTTCAGTATTCCATCTGGCCGAGCAAAAAGCCCCTGGTTGTTTGGGGTTGAAAAGACGGAGGACATCTGTGAACATGGCCCAATCTGTGTGTTGCTCACCATCAGCATCATTTCTGCAATAGCCTCATTGTGAATGGTGGCTGTTAAAATCACCAAGGTACACAGCTATGTGGAGAAATGATGGTAAAGCAAGATTTGACCATTCAAGCTGTGGGGGTTTGTGGATATCCATTATGGTCAGTTGTCTGATTCTTATTGGAGCGATAGATTCCCATGATCTTGGATTCCTCCAGGACTAAGACATCTTTAAGACCATGCCTGATGCACATGGCAAGGCCATACTTTGCATCATTCACAGTGGCAATCAGTTCATAGCCATGAATTTATATCTTGCAGTTTGCTCATTGTCTGCCACATGAGTTTCTTGCAGAGCAACAACGTTAATGTTATTCACCTTGAGGACTCTTGAAAAATAGTCACATTGAGCTGGTACACATGTACAGCTGGTCCTATGATTCTTCTGTACTGTCCCAGACAGGGACCCTTAACAAATTTCACATTGCTAATCATAGTGGGACAATGACAAATCCACGTCTGGTAGCCTTTTGATGACATTTGTTATGTTAATAACATATAATAGGAGCAACATGTGAAGTTTGTCATCTTGCCCCCATGCACAGTCACCTTGTTCTGTCACTCCATCCCCTCATTTACCCATGCCACCCCAATATCCCTCTGTCCCCTTTTGACCCACACACCTAACCCCAGATTCTGGCTCCCCACTTATCACTGGTGTCTTCTGGGGGAGCTTCAATGGCTTTCTCTTACCAATCCATTGGTTTCAGAGGTTGATCAGCTAACACTCCTGTTCTTTGTTTTAGGGAGGTCTCCAAAGGGGACCTTTGATCTCTAATCTAACAATGAGCAGGCAGCCCAAGGGAAGCTCCACCCCCATGGGAAGGGTTTTTCAGTTATAATAGGGTTTTTCCATCAGCAGGATTAAGCTATTCTTTCCCCAGGGGATGATGCTGGCAGAGCACAGTTGGCCTGTGGAACCAGGCCCTGCTGGGGGGATTAGGGATGGGGGGGGGATAAGAAGAGGCCATACCCTTTCCCCTTAATTTTCCTACTCTCTGCTGGATTAGGGCACAGTGGCTCCCTGAAGACTGGAAGGTGAGGGGGTCAGCTGGGCACCTCTGAAGACAATGAGATGGGAGAAGGGGGGAATCTATCAGTGCTCCCCCTCCCCAGTTCAATATGTGTGGAGGATTCAGATGGGTTGGGGGCAGCAGGATATGGGGGATAAACTTAGAATAGCTGCTCACAACTGAAAGCTGGGGAAACAGGAATTCTCCCTGCTACCAATTCTGATCGGCTGCCACTTCCAAACAAGTAAGGAATGAAGATGAGCCAGTCAATCAGGTAAAGATTTCCCCACAGATAAAGGATTTTCCCTGTAGACTAGTAGAAAGGCCAGAATCTATGTAGTTGATAGGGACTGGGTTGGCATTCATGGGAGTGGGTATATGTGCATATGGAATGGGCAGATGTAGGGTGAGCAGATGGCTGTGTAGAATTAGTGACTATATATATTCAAAATGACAGGGAAGGTGTGTGTGCATGCAGAAAAAGTGGGTGGGTAAATGTAGAATGAATTTGGGTAGGTGTGGAATAAGATGTGCCTCAGGAGTGAGTGAGTGTGTGTTTGTGGGTGGAACAACTTGGAGTGGAGTGAAAGTGGGTGTGGAGTGAAGATATGTGAAATAAGTGAGAGTTGAGATGTACTGAATGCATGCAGTGGGTGTGAGACAATGAGTTGATGAAAATGTGTGTAAATGTATTCATTTTATAATTATAATTAATTATAATAATTAATTTAATTAATACTTATTTTCTTTGTTTGCAAATGTTGGCAGTATGCATGTACTGTACAAATTGTGTTGTCTTTCTTGCAAAACAAACTCAGGGTAAACTTAAGTGCTATATATTGTGCACAGTGCTCTAGTTTGGCTGCAGGTTGTTTCTCCTTCTCTACCTAATGTGGAGAAATTTTGCATTATACTGGGTACCCTACTCCTGTTAGACAAGAGAGGCCTCCAAGAAGCAGAGCTGGCTGAGAGGAGCCAGTGGTATTTTTTGAAGAGGGGAGGAGGGAGCTGTCAAGCAGCCTGAGATGCTACATTTTTCATAAATGCACTGCAAGTGAAAGTGTGATTGTAGTACGGGTAAGCATATCATGCTAGCTTCAGTCTAACTAGCAATGAACATAAGAACGGCTATACTGGGTCAGACCAAAGGTCCATCTAGCTCAGTATCCTGTCTTCCAACAGTGGCCAATGCCAGGTTCTTCAGAGGGAATGAACAGAACAGGTAATCATCAAGTGATCTATCTCCTGTAGCCCATCCCCAGCTTCTGGCAAACAGAGGCTAGGGACACCATGGACCTATCCCCCATGAACTTATCTAGTTCTTTTTTGAACCCTGTTATAGTCTTGGCCTTCACAACATCCTCTGGCAAAGAGTTCCACAAGTTGACTGTGAGCTGTGTGAAGAAATACTTCCAGTGGTAATAATAGTAGTGTAGGCATAGTGCCACAGACTTCAGCATGGGCTACCAACCAGGGTACATACCCAGGGTCCCTGGCAGGTTTGTCTACCTGTGCTACAATCGCACCTTCACTTGCAGAATAGACATGCCACAGAAGGAAAGACAGGAGAAGGGCAAAGAATAGGCAGTGGCTCAGAACCTAATATGTTTCTTCCCTCCTATTAAAATTGTAGTGGCGCTGACTGATTTCTCTATCCTCCTTAGAAACAACCATTGCCTCCAAGGTGCTGAGTTCTCTCCTGTCCCTGGAACTGGCAGGAGGATGGGGTAATCAAAGAATGGGGGTACTTGGCCTGGCCTCTCAGGGGAATTGGGCTGGGGTTCCTGTTCAGAAGCTGAGTGGTTCTCTGTCCAGGTTTCTTGGGGCAGTTGAGAAGGTCCCTGCCCTGACATCTTGTGCATGTGTGTGTTAAGGACTGAGGGATTCCCTGCTCTTGGGAGGTAATTGACAGGCAATTGAGAAACCCTTCCTAGACTTCCCACTTTTCTCACACCTGGGAGAACCTCTCTCAGGTGGGGGTTGTCTGTTTCTCAAGATAGCCTCCAGGCCAGGGTCTTTTCACGGATGCCATGTGTGCCAGTGTAACGCCAACAGACCCTGGTCGTCGGCGGGCGGGATCGAATCTGGGACCTCTGGAGCTAAATGTCCGAGCCTCTACTGCATAAGCTAAAAGCCATGTGGCTCTTAGCTCAGGCTGTAAAGCAGACTCATTATTCTCTATCTAAGTGGATTCGGTGGTACCAGATGGGACTGAACACCACACCCACAAGGTGTGTGGGTTACATACTTCCCCTAGCTAAGGAAGTGCTTTCCGAGCTTAAGAGATTTATCAGTTGAAATCCTGGACGAGTCCCCACTTGTAACACCAACAGACCTTGGTTGTTGGAGGACAAGATTGAACCTAGGACCTCTAGTGCTTAGTGAATGAGCCTCTATTGCATGAGCTAAAAGCCATATGGCTCTTAGCTAAGGCTGTAGAGAAGACTCATTAATCTCTCTCTAAGGGTATGTCTGCACTACGAAATTAGGTCGATTTTTATAGAAGTTGATTTTTAGAAATCGATTTTATACAGTCGATTGTGTATGTTCCCACTAAGCACATTAAGTCGGTGGAATGCATCCTCACTACCGTGGCTAGCATCGACTCACGGAGCGGTGCAATGTGGGAAGCTATCCCACAGTCCCTGCAGGCTCCGCTGCCCATTGGAATTCTGGGTTAAGCTCCCAACGTCTGAATGGGCAAAAACATTGTCGCGGGTGGTTTTGGGTACATGTCGTCAGTCTCCCCTCCCTCCGTGAAAGCAACTGCAGACAATCATTTCGCGCCTTTTTTCCTGGGTTACCCGTGCAGATGCCATAGCATGGCAAGCATGGAGCCTGCTCAGCTCACCACTGCTGTTGCGAGCATTGTAAACACCTCGCGCATTATATTGCAGTATGTGCAGAAGCTGGCTAAGAGATAGCAGCATGAATGACGATTGTGAGGAGGACATGGACACAGACATTCCTGAAAGTACGGGATGTGGCAATTGGGACATCATGGCGGCAGTGGGGCTGGTTGATACAGTGGAACGCCGATTCTGGGCCTGGCAAACAAGCACAGACTGGTGGACCGCATAGTGTTGCAGGTATGGGATGATTCTCAGTGGCTGCGAAATTTTCACATGCGTAAGACCACTTTCCTGGAACTCTGTGAGTTGTTCTCCCCCACCCTGAAGTGCAGGAATACCAAGATGAGAGCTGCCCTGACAGCTGAGAAGCGAGTGGTGATAGCCCTGTGGAAGCTTGCAACGCCTGACTGCTACCGATCAGTTGGGAATCGATTTGGAGTGGGCAAATCTACTGTGAGGACTGCAGTGATTCAAGTAGCCAATGCAATCACTGACGTTCTGCTATCAAGGGTAGTGACTCTGGGAAATGTGCAGATCATAGTGGGTGGCTTTGCTGTAATGGGGTTCCCTAACTGTGGTGGGGCGATAGATGGAACGCATATCCCTATCTTGGCACCAGACCACCTTGCCAACCAGTACATAAACCGCAAGGGGTACTTCTCAATGGTGCTGCAAGCACTGGTGGATCACAAGGGATGTTTCACCGACATCAGCGTGGGATGGCTGGGAAAGATACATGACGCTCGCATCTTTAGGAACTCTGGGCTGTTTGAGCAGCTGCAAGAAGGGACTTACTTCCCAGACCAGAAAATTATTGTTGGGGATGTTGAAATGCCAATAGTTATCCTTGGAGACCCAGCCTATCCCTTGCTCCCATGGCTCATGAAGCCATACACAGGCAGCTTGGACAGTAGTAAGGAGCAGTTCAACTATAGGCTGAGCAATGGTGGTAGAATGTGCCTTTGGACGTTTAAAAGCTCGCTGGCACTGTTTGCTGACTAGGTTAGACCTCAGCGCAACCAATATTCCCATTGTTATTACTGCTTGCTGTGTGCTCCATAATATCTGTGAGAGTAAGGGGGAGACATTTGAGGTGGGCTGGGAGGTTGAGGCAAATCGCCTGGCTGCCAATTTTGAACAGCAGGGCACCAGGGCGATTAGAAGAGCACAGGTAGGCGTGCTGTGCATCAGAGAGGCTTTGAAAACCAGTTTCATGACTGGCCAGGCTACGGTGTGATATTCGTGTGTGTTTCTCCTTGATGCAAACCCGTCCCCTTTGTTGATTTTAATTCCCTGTAAGCCAGCCACCCTCCCCACTTCGATCACAGTTGGCAAAGGAAATAAAGTCACTATTGTTTTGAAACCATGCATTCTTTCTTTATTAATTAAATTAAAGAAAAGGGAGATAACTGATAAAGTAGCCCGGGTGGGGTAGGGGAGGAGAGAAGGACAAGGCCACATTGCTTATTGTAGCCACACTACAAATCAAAACTGTTTGAATGACAGCCTTCTCTTGCTTGGGCCATCCTCTGGAGTGGAGTAGCTGGGTTCCCGGAGCCTCCCCCCCGCATTCTTGGGTGTGTGGGTGAGGAGGATATGGAATTTGAGGAGGAGAGCAGGCGGTTGTACAGTGGATGCAGCGGCAGCCTGTGCTCTTGTTGGCTTTCCTGCAGCTCCACCAGACGCCTGAGCATGTCCGTTTGCTCCCCCATTAGCCTCAGCATTGCATTCTGCCTCTTCTCATCGTGCTCACTTAATGCTTTCCTGGGCTCTGCCACTGAATGCCTCCATGAATTCAGCTGTGCCCTATCAGTGCGGGAGGACTGCATGAGCTCGGAAAACATGTCATCACGAGTGCGTTTTTTTCGCCTTCTAATCTGCGATAATCTCAGGGATGGAGATGATGGGGGAGGATAGAAACATTTGCACCTGCGGGGGGATAAAAAGGGAGAGTAAAATTTAAGATTATACATTTCTGAGAACAAAAGGGAGACTTTCACAGTGAATCAAGCAATTCACAGCAGACAGCACATGTGCTTTAGGTACAAGGTCACATTTTGCCTTTTATATTGAGCGCTTGCCGGTATGGTGACACATCACACATGGCTGGGCAACAGAATTCGGTTTCCAGGCAGCCATGGTAAGCCAAAGGGTAAGTGGGTTTTGCTTCTAACGTCCTCCTAAACATGTGGGAATGTTTTCAAACTGCAGCGCTCTCCTTTCCCATAGAAAGCAATGCGGGTGGATTTGCCATTTAAAAGGAGGGGCTGCGGTCTTCGGGTGGATGTGCAGCACACACCTCCCCCCACTCCTCCGTGTGGCTATTTGGTATGATCTCTTCACCCCTCCCCCTGCCACGTGGCTATTCTCAGGGATGATCCCTTTTAGCCAAGTGCAAACAGCCCAGCATGAACGGGGTCCTTTTACTGTTCCCTTACAAAAATTTCAACCAGGTGACCATGAATGATATCATTCTCCTGAGGCTAACACAGAAAGATATAGACTGAATGTTGCTTGAATGCGACCAAAACCCAGGACCATTCACTGCCATGCTTTGTGCTGCAATGATTCCAGACTACTTGCTACTGGCTTGGAGTGGTAAAGTGTCCTACCGTGGAGAACGAAATAAGGCAGCCCTCCCCAGAAACCTTCTGCAAAGGCTTTCAGGCCTGGTCTACACTGGGGGTGGGAATCAATCTAAGTTACGCAACTTCAGCTACGTGAATAACATAGCTGAAGTCGACGTACTTAGATCGACTTACCGTGGTGTCTTCACTGCGGTGAGTTGACTGCTGCTGCTCCCCCGTTGACTCTGCCTGCGCCCTCGCTGAGCTGGAGTACAGAAGTCGACGGGAGAGTGTTTGGGGATCGATTGCGATAAATCGATCCCCTCTGGATCGATTGCTGCCCGCGATCCAGCCGGTAATGAAGACATACCCTCAGAGTACCTCCAGGAGAGCTTCGTGGAGAGTCCCTGGAGGATTCCTGCTCCATCCCCAGGCACGTTAACAGACTTTTCCAGTAGCTGTACTGGCCGCGAATGCATCCCAAGTCTTCAGGGCAAATTAAACACTATTGCTTTTAAACCCTGTACTGTAGTTATAAATGTGCACTCACCAGAGGTGCCTTCTCCACCTTCAGGGTCGGGGATCCCGCCTTGGGAGGGTATTGGCTCCAGGGTGATGAAAAGGTCCTGGCTGCCGGGGAGAACGGATTCACCACTTGCCTGCTGCTCTTCCTCATCCACAAAATCCTCCTGTGTGTTGCGTGAGACTCCCCCCTTGCAGGTGTCCACGAACAGTGTGGGTAGTGGTAGGGTCCCCCCCTAGAATGCCATGCAGCTGATCATACAAGCGGCATGTATGGGGCTCTGACCCAGAGCGACCATTTGCCTCCTTTGTCTTTTGGTAGGCTTGCCTGAGCTCCTTAATTTTCACGCGGCACTGCTGTGTGTCCCTGTTGTAGCCTCTGTCCATCATGCCCTGTGCGATTTTGGCATATATATTTGCATTTCTTCTTCTTGATCGGAGTTCTGCCTGCACAGATTCTTCTCCCCATACAGCAATCAGATCCAGTGTCTCCCTTTCGGTCCATGCTGGAGCTCGTTTGCGATTCTGGGGGGACTGCATGGTCACCTGTGCTGCTGAGCTCACCACGCTGACCAAACAGGAAATGAAATTCAAAAGTTCCCAGGGCTTTTCCTGTATTAGTGCATCGGAGTTGAAAGTGCTGTCGAGAGCTGTCATATTG
Source organism: Terrapene triunguis (assembly GCF_002925995.2). Taxonomy (NCBI): domain Eukaryota; kingdom Metazoa; phylum Chordata; order Testudines; family Emydidae; genus Terrapene; species Terrapene triunguis. Next base: position 5,578,465 of record NW_020664373.1, read on the forward strand.
GAGCACTTTGGGATAGCTCCCGGAAGCCAATAACGTCGATTTGCGTCCGCACTACCCCAAATTCGACCCAGCAAGGTTGATTTTAGCGCTACTCCCCTTGCCAGGGTGGAGTACAGAAGTTGATTTTAAGAGCCCTTTAGTTTGACAGAATGGGGTTGCTTGTGTAGACGCATTCATTGTAAAATCGACCTAATGCAGCTAAATTCGACCTAATCCTGTAGTGTAGACCAGGGCTAAGTGGTCTCAATGCCACTAGATGGGACAGAGCTCCACACCGAAGAGGTGCATGGGGTACACCAGCTCTATTCAAGCGCCCCCTCATGGCCACTCAAACAGCTGTGAGGGGAATCCAAACCTCTGGATCCCTAGATATTTTAAGCAGGCCGTCTCAACAGGCTACAGTGCTGTTTCCTCCTTTGTCTCTCTGCAGACTTCCTGGGCACCGATTTGCTCTGTTGCCCCTTCCATGGAAATGGGGCCCCTGAAACCACGTGCTTGTCGGCCTAAGGCAGGTAGACTGAGGGGCTCCGTTTCTGCAGGGAAGTGCTATTATTTCCATTTTTACAGATGAGGCGCTTAGTCACAGAGAGACTGACTTGGTCAAGGTCACAAATGGTCTGTCGCAGAGCAGCAAATTGGACCCAAGTTTGAGGTCCTAACCTCTGGACCATCCTTCCTCTCTGGTCAGCCACAATGTTTTTCTCCTCTTCAAAACATGTCCCCGCTGACTCTTTGTCCCTGAACCTGAATCCTCCACCTGCAGGTTCCATGCTGCTGCCTGCCTCTGCGTGGAGTGGATGGTTGAGGAGGGAGAGCCAGGCTGTTGTAGACTGGCAGAGACATGGAGATGATGCAGAGGCAGGGAAGGGCCTAACATGCAGCCAGTGCATTCTGCACTGGGACTAGTCGCTGTGAAGGAGCCAGAGGCTGTGGAAGGGAGAGCTGGGTATGATACATGGAAGTGCTAATAAATTACTTAAAAAAAATTAATACCTCAAAACTTTCACCTAGATTTAAAGTTGACTGGGGATGCCTGGTGCCCTTCTGAAACAACAAGTTCTGCTAAACTTAGATCTTTCAAAACTAGGAAATAACTAGGAAATCTTTCAAAACTAGGAAACAAAGAGTGCAGATGCACCAGGTGCATGTTTTGTGTTAGGTAAAATGTATTAACAGGAGCTACCTCCACTTATCCTACTCTCAAACACTGATCCTACTCCACAGAAACATCCCAACATTTGCTAAATGCTATGACCCCTTCAACCCTTATAGGAGTCCATCTAATGGTATCACTTAACCATTATTAGTCCTACAGACCACTCTCATATCCCATCTCACCGCTGGCAATCCCCAGGGCAAGGAGACTCTTGTGTGTTGCTACTAATACACCACAATTCAGCACTGAAATGAGGCATGCTGATCAAAGGAAAGAGGTGCCTGTATACTATGAGAAATGAGGACACATGGGGGAAGAAAGAGGGGCTCAAACCTCCCACATCTCAATCACAATCATCAGATTCTCCAACTCCTCTGTCCATCGCTATTGCCAGCTCCAGGGAGGCAGTCAGGGTTGCATTGATGTTGTGTAACTGGTCTCTTCTGCAGCCTTTAAATCTTATCTTCTGCAGGGTCTAAGGGTCAAACATTCCCCATACACACATACATTTTACTTACCATTTTAGTGACAGCTATGGATTGTGATGGACACTTGGTCCCAGATCCTCCAAAGGCTCCAAACTTCCATTGAAATGAACTGAAGTTAGGAGCCTAAGTACCGTGAGGATCTGGGCTTTGGGACCGAGGAAGTTGTGAACAGGCATGTCATGAGGCACGGCGAGGCCGCTCCAGTCCATTTATAATTGCGCCTGAGCCTCCCAATTGCATGTGTGAACACAGGGTAGGGGTGAAATTTGCATGATCTAGAAGGGGTTAGATGTGGGAACGACCCCCCCAACTTGGAGCGGTTTCACACGGGGCGACTCTCTTCCCCCAGGCCGAGCCACTACCCTGGATGGGGACGTGTGGCTGTAACCCGAGCCCGGCTCCGAATACAGGAGCAAGCCCCGCGTGGACAAGCGGCTCCGGGGATCCCCTCCCCCTCCTTTTCCTTACGCCCGGATTTGTTTCCGTGCCACCTGGGCCAGGAGCTAACTTCGGTCGCCGCGCCTCGCCCCCCTTCCGGGAGCGGGTCTCTCCAGGGCCCACCCCTGGCCGGAGGGGAGTGTCTGCGCCGCCGGGGCTGGAGGCGGAGGGGAAGCGCCGGTCCCCGCCCCAGCGTGGGAATCGCCGGGAGGGGCCGGCCCTGGCGCAGGGAGGGAGGGAAGGAAGATGGCCGGGGCAGGCGCCGGGCTGGAGCGGGGGGAGCCGGCGGGGCTGTGAGCGGGGCGGGCGCTGAGAGACGCGGGCTCTCGGGGCCGCTGTCGGGCGGGGTTAGCGGCGGGGCTGGTCCCGGCTCGGAGCGGGGGAGGATGAGCCCGGCGCGGCGCTGCCGGAGCCGCCCGAGTCCCGCTCCCCGCGGGGCCGCTTGGTAGCGCTGGAGGCGGCGACGGCGGCGGGCGGCCGGGGCCCGGCAGCGGGGCCGG
>NW_020664373.1:5591046-5605569 GCF_002925995.2 Terrapene triunguis
CTAACTTTCAGAGCTTTTTGAGGGATTTATTTCAGGATGAAGTCTTATTGGGACTCTTTTGATTAATATTATACTTAGCTTGAGCCTGTTCACAAAGAAATCAGATTATGCTTCTTTATGGTAAAAATGTACACTTCATATCACCATTGAGATAGTATATTAAGTTTTTTTTTTTTTTAACCTACAATAAAAGGGGGGCTTGTCCATGTAGCAAAGACTAGTGCAATATTGCAATATTTCATAATTATTTATTTATGTAGCACCAACAATGTGTGTGGCACTTTATAGAAAAGGGATTATGGCAGCAGCGTTTTGAGTTGGAATTCAATTTTGAAATGTAAGATGCTTACATGAAGGGTTGTTTAGATTGTATTTTTTTAAAAAAGCTTGAAAATAAAAAATGAATTAAAAGTTTTATATGGAAAGGGAAGACTGTGTAGAGATAAGTCATTTAGTTGGTGTTGAGAAAACATTGTAGGCATTTGTTTAATCAATAATCTCCAGCTACGCAGCTTCTGTTTCCCAGTAACTAAAGGAATTATGCCTCCCTGATTGAAGGTGAAGTCATATAAACTTCAAGATCTGTTATTGTATGTGGTTAAAAAAAATAGTGAAATAGTAAAATTACGGTTAGACCATTCTATTAAAATTAGTTAGTTTTAAACATACTATTAAAGCAACATAGCAATTTAAAATATGTTCAGAATGCAATAATTGTGGGTGTTTAATGTTGTAGGGTACTCAGATTTTAAAATACAAAAGAAACCTTTAGTAGTTTAACAGGCTTCCATCACCTGCTGGAGAGAGCTGACATTGACAATTCACTGTTAATAATAAATATTGTGATAGATTTTGTAATCCCATGAAGTATCTTTGGGGGCCATTGTAATTAATTTATGAATAATTTATTTATAGTTGTGTTCTGCTGCATGGGGGAGGATTTCTACAGCTCATCCAGGAACTAAAACTGTGTGTGTAGGGGTGATTAAAGTGAGTTACGGAGACTAAACAACTTTAGAGAGGTATAGGGTAGCCAGGTGCCCAGTTTTTGACTGGAAAGTCTGGTTGAAAAGTGGACCTGACAGTGTCCAGTCAGCTCTACTGACCAGACACCCAAAGTCTGATTACTACAAGCGGGGGAGGTGGGGAGGCGCTTGGTCATCACCCGCTACAGTCCCTAGTCAGCCGGGGCCGCCTCCTACCTTTGTCGGGCGATTGCTCCCAGCCCAGTCCCTCAGGGAACTCCCTCCTGACCCGGGGGGTGGGAGGGGAAAAGCAGTGAGTGATTGGGGGGTGGGAGAAGAGGAGTGGACAGGTGGTGGGGCCTCAGGGAAGGAGGCGGGACAGGGGCGGGAGCTTGGGGGAAGAGGCAGGGCAGGTGAGGTTCCAGCGCTCCTGCTGGAGTGTCCGGTTTTTAAATATTACCAAGTTGGCAACCCCTTGGAATGGCTTGCATTTACTGGTTCAGGCTGGGTTTTCCAGAATCTCAAACAAAGAAAGGGCTTTTGACATAACTGAGTTTAAAAGACCCAGGGCCGCCTTTCTGGTTCAGCAAATGGACAGGACCTTCTGTCCATAGGTGGCCCTAGTCCTTGTGGAATGGTTGGAAAGACTTTGTCTTACTAGGGCCCCGCAAGACTTTGGCCTCTGCCCCATGAGACCTCTGGTAAGCCTTGAGCATGCATATAAGAATTTTTATTGTTTTATATGTTTTCTCTGTAATGCTTTTACCTTAAGAATAAATGTGCTTGCTTAGAAAGAGTTGTGTAGTAACTGGGAACTGCTGGCAATATGCTGTTTGTAGCTCTTGGAGACAGAACAATGCACAGGCGCTGGTGCTAGCCCGAGCAAGTCAGTCTGCCTATCACAGTGTATGGGAGGGAAATGTGCAGCTTTAAAACCCGCTGGTCAGAAGGGAGTGGGAGAAAGGTCCTTACCCATAGATAGGTGATGGCAGCAGACCTGAAACCTGACTGGGTACTCTTGGAGTGGACCATGGAGGTCAGGGATAAGTTATAGTTACCCTGAAGCTATGATAAATATTACTCAGAATGAATGTAAGGGTTTTACCAGAAGATATTTTGTTTAATTTCCAGCGAAACTTAAGGTCCTGACCCTACTTACACATGTGCTTAACTGGAGTAAAGTTAAGCATATGCAGAAGTAGGCTTGGCAAAATTTAATTTTCATTTTTTAAATGATTTCAGCGGATAATATCAATGTCTGTTTTTAATCATTTTTTCCATTTTTTATCAATATCAATTTTCACAGTTGTGGAAAATATTTGGGGGAGTGTCGGACAATAGTTATTTAATGACAATAGACGTTAAGATTCAAAAAGTTAAAGCTTTATCACTGTTAAAGACATTGTCAACATATATGCAAAGTAAATATCCTTAAATCAAGCTGTAGTTCTCAAGCAACAATTTTTTTCTTTGCATATCTGTAAATTTTGATGATCAAGTATGGAAATAATTTTTTCATCACTTTGTATGCGTACAGTGCAATCAACCTTTACTGATGTTTACTGCAAAAATCTAATTCTTCCAAGCCTATCCATAAGTGTTTGTAGGATTGTGATGGTCACTGCCTTAAATGGAGGTACTGTGATGCCCAGTGTTTCGGTTATTTCCATAGATGAACATTTCCATAGAAGTGTGCATGTGAAGTTAAATTAGATCCTTACTCTCTCTTGGTCCTCAATCTGTTGAACAATAAAAACTCCCATTAAGGTAACTGGGAGTTTGGGGAACACACAGAATGAAGGTGTGTAAGCTCTTAGGAGAGCAGGAACAGTCTTTTAACTATATGTTGGTACAGTAACTCCTCACTTAACGTTGCGTTTTTCAGGAACATAACTACAACTTTAAGTGAAATGATGTTAAATGAATCCAATTTTCCCATAAGATTTAATGTAAATGCAGGGGGTTAGGTTCCAAGGACATTTTTTGGGCAGACAAAAGGCACTATATACTGTGCAGTACTGTACTGTACTGTAGTTGGGAGGTGCCCCTGGCTTACCCCACACAGGCATAGCCTGCTGCAGGCAAGGATGCTAGAAAGCACCTTCACAGCAGCAGCGGCAGCTTCCCCCCAGAAGAACAGGCGCTGACTTTGCCGGGGGATGCTCCAGGCCCGCCTCTTCCCGTCCCCGCTCCACTCTAGGCCCACCTCTTCCCACCCCCACTCCACCTCCTCTCCGGAGCACGCTGCGTCCCCGCTCCTCCCCCTCCCTCCCAGAAAGTCCTAAGCATCGCCAAACAAGCGCGGGGAGGAGGCGGAGAAGAGGAACTTGTGCAGTGCTCTCTTGTAAAGTTGCTGCTCTTCCACAGAATCTTACAAGCAGTGGACAGAGCAGGCAGCCAGACAACGTTATAAGGGAGCATTGCACAACTTTAAGCAAGCATGTTCTCTAATGGAGCAGCGACGTAACTTTGAAACAGCGTTAACCGGGAGGACATTAAGTGAGGAGTTACTGTACTGCATGTAGCATAATAGGTCCCTGATCTTTGTGGGAGTTTCTAGGTCAGGGGTAGGCAACCTATGGCACGTGTGCCAAAGGCGGCACGCGAGCTGATTTTCAGTGGCACTCACGCTGTCCGGGTCCTGGCCACCAGTCCGGGGGGCTCTGCATTTTAATTTAATTTTAAATGAAGCTTCTTAAACATTTTAAAAACCTTATTTACTTTACATACAACAATAGTTTAGTTATATATTATAGACTTATAGAAAGAGACCTTCTAAAAAGGTTAAAATGTATTACTGGCATGCGAAACCTTAAATTAGAGTAAATAAATGAAGACTCGGCACACCACTTCTGAAAGGTTGCCGACTCCTGTTCTAGGTGTTACCTTAATACAAATAATTTTGTTAGAAGTGAATTGGTGAGTAATCTATGATAATATAGTAAAGCACTTCTGTTTCAACATTATAAAGTTTGTATTGCATTCCCGATACATGCAATAGACCCTGTTGAAAACAATGACAAAACTGAAGTTTGTTATGGGAATAGGAAGAGTTAAGCTTGGCTCAGAAAAAAATGTGAACAGATTTAGTAGAAACAAGAAAATGATTATTTATCTAGTTGTAGGGTGACCAGACAGCAACTGTGAAAAATTGGGACGGGGATGGGAGTAATGGGAGCCTATATAAGAAAAAGACCCAAAAATCGGGACTGTCCCTATAAAATCGGGACATCTGGTCACCTTATCTAGTCGTGACAATGTTGCTTGTGCTATACAAACAGAGTTCCTGCCTCAAAGATCTTAGACTAAGTCAAACATGGAAATACAATTCAAATATGTAAATATAATCGAGACATACATTCTACATAGGGTGAAAGGCTAAACTTAAGTGTTGCCAGTTTTAAAAGTTATGTATTCTGTTTTGTGAAACAGGCATGTTGACAATCATTCTGAATTGCACTCCTTGTTTTCACCATCAGGGCATAATTTACGTAAGAAGATTGAAAGGCTCATTGCGTGATTACTGCAGAAGTGCAAGTAGCACCTCCAGGGTTGAGGTTTCCTTGAGATTTGTGCTTAAATAGCATTAAAATCTCTCTGTTTTACATTTAAGTGTTTGAATTTACTCTCTGTATTTTGTACAAGAACTCCTCATTGGACAATTGAATCTTCAGTGTCATTAGTTTAGAACAGGGGCGGGCAAACTTTTGGCCTGAGGGTCGCATAAGGTTTCCGAAATTGTATGGAGGGCCGGTTAGGGGAGGCTGTGCCTCCCCAAACAGTCAGGCGTGGCGCGTGGCCCGGCCCCCACCCCCTATCCGACCCCTCCTGCTTCTGGCCCCCTGGCGGCCCGCTGGGACTCCTGCCCCATCCAACCCCCCCATCCCCTGACAGCCCCCGGAACCCCCGCCCCTGACTGCCCCCTGCCACCCCATACAACCCCTGCTTGCATTCCTGACTGCCCCCTGGGATCCCTGCCCCATCCAACCACCCCTTCTCCCTGTCCCCTGACCGCCCCCGGAACGCCTGCCCCTGACTGCCCCCTGCCGCCCCATCCAACCCCCCCCCTTCCTGACTGCCCCTGGGGACCCCTGCCCCCATTCAACCTCCTTGCCCTCTGACCGCCGCAAACCCTATCCACACCCCCAACCCCTGTCCACCACCCCGAACTCCCCTGCCCTATATCCAACCCCCCCTGCTCCCTGTCCCCATTACTGTGCTGCCTGTAGCACCCATGGCTGGTGGCGCTACAGCCGCGCCGCCCAGAGCACCAGGATGGGCAGCCATGCCGCCCGGCTGGAGCCAGCCACGCCACCGCGCAGCACAGAGACCGGGTCAGGCTGCGCTGCTCCAGGAGCATACAGGCCCGCCACCCAGAGCATCGCGGCGGCGGGGCGAGCTGAGGCTGCGGGGGAGGGGGAACAGCAGGAGAGGGGCCAGTGACTAGCCGCTCAGGGGCTGGGCAGGAGGGTCTCACTGGCTGGATGTGGCCCGTGGGCCGTAGTTTGCCCACCTCTGGTTTAGAAGAACTTGCAGAAAAGATCTGAAAATATTCTCCTATGAAATATCACCCTGATTTCTTCATATTTATTTGAGTTCTTCTGGCTAAATAACCAGTCTCCACAGATTGCAAACTGTCCCTACTTTCTCTCTCTCTGATGACATGTAGAAGCGATTATACTGGTAGTTTCTGTTTCCTTGGCCTCTGTCCTTTGCATACTAGCTCAGGCTTCCATGTTATTTCACAGAGGCTACCAAATAGCTGTTAGATTGTAACGACTTTTGGTTACCACTTGCCTGGTATGATTTTAGACTAGTGACCTAAGTTTTAATCTCATTTGCCAAAGCCCTCTGTTGCTTCCCCCTTTAGATACTTGATTAGCTTGTCAGTATAAACTAAAGGAGAATGCTATGTGTGGTTTTTTTCTAATGTGGCTTGATTTAATATTTTGGTTAAGAAGTTTCAGCAGTCTGTATTCTGCTTTTATAAAATCTCTGAACCATTCTGTCATTACAACTTTGCCATAATAAATCGCTGACATTTTTGCTACATGTATCATGTCTAATACATGAAAATGTCTGTATTTTTTAGATTTTGCACATTTAACCATTTCCCAGATTTCTTTAAAACAAATATTTTGTTCAAATATTTGGTTTATACTTTCTGAAGTCAACTGGTAAATCTTAGGGAAGTACAGTGACTGTGTGTGTGAAAATATATATATAAACTTTATAGATGTATGAAAAGGGAATCCTATGCCTCCGTTTAAGGGAAAGAAGTTAATGAACTTCAGAAACATTTTATTTTATTTTAAAAATATCCAGATCTCTGCCATGTAAAAGAACAATGGAAAATGTGTCCTTGTCATGGAAAGGTCTCTCCTCTCCCTCCTTTCTGTAGATGGAGTCCTTCAGAATGTGCGTTTTGTAAATTTGTAGGTCATGTATTGAGCGGATGGTAAGATGATCATGTTTTATATCAGGAAAAATATGTTTTCTTGTTAGCCTTGTATTTGATCTGTGGTACCTGTTTTGGTATTGCAGTCGGAAAACTCAATAGCAATGGTAATATCTCAATTTCTGTAGTAGGCTGTGTCTTCACTAGGATAAAGGTGTATCCCTGCATGCATGTGTGTGCGCGTCCCCCTCCCCCCCGACTTTGATTGTACCTCAGGTTAGCTAACTCAAGTTAAGAATATACCTTTTTTGTGTAATCTAAGAGTAGTAAATATGGCATGCATCATTTTTGTAAGACCAAGTTCTTGGAAAAAAATTGAATACCTCATAAGTGTGTGATTCTAATAGGGAAGATTTTGCTTAGATCCTTGACCCCGTGTTTTGGTTAGGCTTTATATAAATGTCTATATGTTAGCAAGCATGTTTAAAGAATATATTTGAGTATAAAAATTAGCTCTCTTATTTGAAAAACAAGTCAGACCTGTGCCTCAAGATCCAAGTGAAACTGCTGCTCAGATGAGGCTCTAAGAAGGCATTTATATGGTGAAGAATGAATGGCATGCCTTCTCTAACTCCCACAGGCTGGTTATTTCCAAGGTATCAGACAGAGCTGTATATGTTGCTGGCTCTTCCCCCCCGCTCCCCCGCCGCAATATGAATGTTTCTCTCTCAGCAAACCCATAAAAAGCCCTTACCCCAATGGGGAAAAAAAAGAAAAATGACAGAGGTAATTACACACTTTTTTCTTTTGTTCCCATTTACTGTGATACATTTATGGGTTCTTTATGCTTTGTAAGTTTAGAGTTTTTTTTAAATCATTGTTTTTTGAGTAGCATAGTTTGGAATTTCCTGTTCACATTTTACTACAATGGCTTGTTTAAAATGATAGACCGCAGTCTTTTTCCTGACCTAAAGCTAGATTAGCCTTGAATGTTGAAGAGAAGTATAACAAATAAGGAGAATTGATTGTATTTGCTTATATCATGAGGAGAGGGCTTTTACTACAATGGACTCAGTAATATCAAATACCATAGGTTGTTTCTTAAATATTTATGAAAGCAAATAAACACAATTGTATGAACTGTCAGGTCTCCAAATTTATATTTCTTTCATTCTCCATGGCAGGCTGTTTTTAATCAGGACAGCTATTTTTAAAAGTACTTTACCTGCCTATTGGGGCATGAAATTCAGTGTTACCAGCAATTGTTTTCTTGCCTTCCCTTGTAACTATGTTAAATGCAATAAAACTACTTTAACTTTGTATTAACGTTGTAAAATGAAGCATTCGGGTGTCAGGAAATGCCAAAATTGTGGATAGAAGATGCTTTGCTCTCCTGCACCCCTGGTGATTGCCTTGAATAAACATTAGGATGGTCTTTAATTGTGTCAACCTATATTTGTTTTAAAATAATAAAGAAAAAAAAATCTATCTTAGATGCATAAATAAATGTAGCATCTTTTAATGTGTGTAATTCTGGTATACTTAAACCAATTTCCTTATCATAACATTACTAATATATGTACATGTGTTCTGGTCCCAAGATATGTGGAAAGTTATGTGATAAATTTATTTTCAGGTAATATAGGCCTTTAGGCACTTGGTAACAAATACAGTTTTAGCTTGTTTTAAAATCTAAAAAATTGGTTAAAGTAGTTTTTCTATACCATATATGGCATATACAAAATATATGATGGTGTATCGTGATGGTTTATCTGCACTTTTTTGGACTGACCTACCTAACTTGCTCATAGCTTTGCCACCCATGAATAATGTGACTATTGCAAACTCCTGATGACATAAACTTTCTAACACATAATCATATATTTTTGTGTGTGTGTGTAAATATGTATGTAACAATACCGCATGCACTCTAAGTGAATTAAATTTGCAAGCCATGATATTTCAAATGTTTAAAGATATGGATTCCATAGCTGATACCACACACAGGCATGTCACTACAAGAGTGTTACCAGTTAAAATACTCAGCTGTTACAGTATTTCTAGCTCAGCATCTAGCTCTGTTCCACCCAGCAAATACTCACATCAATAGGACTTGTGGATTTATAAAGGAAATATTTAATGTATTTTTAAAGAAAATAGCTTTGGAAGGGAAAATATTTGGGTAACTTGCACATGAATGTCTAGGACAAGGTAGGAGGTGCATGGCAGAGTATTGGGTTGGATTTGACATTTGGTTCTATGAAGAGAATTCTGAAAGAATCGTGTGGCAGGAGTTACGTAGAAAATGTTACTGTTTTTCACATATATGTTTGTGTTCTATATACTTTTTGCCTTTTGCCAGCTTTTAGTACCCAGTCCACTAAATGCAAATTTATTCTTAGTATACATGGTTAAAATCTTGACCACTTCCTTGCCTAAAACAGCAATCATAAGAAATATGCAATATTAGTGACTCTTCAAATTATGCTTCAGATTTAGAACTTTATGGTAGAGACTTTACTTTAAGCATACTGTTTTGCACTTACAAATATTGTCTCCAGAACTGAAAGGAAACATTTGAATTTTCTATGTAAGATTCTTGACTGCACTGGCTTGATTTCAACTTAATTTATGTAATGTTTTTATTTATCGGTAGTTTTATGTAAAATGAAGTAGCCTTCTATTTAAATTGCACAACAACTCTCTTTTTATTGGAGTTCTGGTGTTGCAGAGCTGTGTAAACAAACTTGTTTGTCTGAGCGATTGGCTGAACAAGAAGTAGGACTGAGTGGACTTGTAAGCTCTAATGTTTTACATTGTTTTGTTTTGAGTGCAGTTATGTAAGCAAAATTCTACATTTGTGAGTTGCACTTTCGCTATAGAGATTGCACTACAATACTTGTATGAGGTGAATTGAAAAATACTATTTCTTTTGTTAATCTTTTTTAAAGTGCAAATATTTGTAGTAAAAAATAATATAAAGTGAGCACTATATATTTTCTATTCTGTGTTGTAATTGAAATCTATATACTTGAAAATGTAGAAAAACATCCACCAATATTTATAATAAATTTCAATTGGTATTCTATTATTGTTTACCAGTGCGATTAAAACTGGGATTAATCGCGATTAATTTTTTAAATCAAGTTAATTTGTTTTGACTTAATCGCTTGAGTTAACTGTGATTAATTGAAAGCTCTACTTTTTTATTTTAATTTTGTAAAAGGTAGGAGATACGGTACTTTATCATGTGTGTGTATTTGTACACCAGCACTGGTTAAGTGGACGTGTGAACAATCTCTAACACACATTAATGAATAAACACCACTACAATGCAAATTAATTCACTGTATAGTGGAGAACAGTCATTAAAGCATTTCTGAACTAACTTTGAAGCCAGGAGCTTTGAAGTGCTGTAAGCATGTGAGTTGATGGAACTGATCACCCCAGTGTAATAGTGGGCTTCAAAGAGTTTGGAAAGCTGGAGTTATTTTTCTGATTGACAAACAACAAACGAAAAAGAGACTGCACTGAAGAAAAGAGATAGAAGCCTGCATTGGTAAAATAGTATCCTGACAGTTTAAAAAAATGGTTTGTTTCTAATACACAATCAAAATTTGTGTCAGTATGAAATCATATGAATAAGAAGAGCAAAGGAATGTAGTTGCGTTTGTCATTAATGTGAAAAGATGCAAGAGTATAAATGACCTTAAAGGTCAAGGTGCATGTGTTTGGGAATATTTTTTTTTATGATCTTTTTGTTTTGGACATTGTTGTTAGCGGAAATTAAAAACAGTATATGTTCAAGACCAGGGAAGAATGTGGTGAGCTTGAGTAGAAAGTGCAACGTGCCATACAGTTTACTAAAGATAGAGTTTTCATTGTTGTGGATTTTGAGGAGGCTCCCCCCCACCCCCCACACACACGAAAAAGAGAGAGAGAGAGAAAGAAAAGCAGCTGTAAAGAATGCCTGGAACTATTTTATTTTTTTCAGAATAAGATTCTGATAGATGCTAAATTCTGCTAGATAATCTTATTCCTATTTACTATCTTTTTTAATACTTAGGGATCTGATAAACATGAAAGCAATTTCTGCACAGGAATGGCATTTGTGTAACAATTGTCTCCTTCTAAAATTAATTTAACTGTATGCAGTAGCTTTTTAAAATATTTCATATACTTAAAAACTGTGTACTTTTCCTCCTGATTTTAGCATAAAATTGTTTTGGCACAGTGAACAACAAATTATATTTTATCCTTTTTAAGAGTTCTAAATTAACCCTGTTTGGCAGATTTTTCACTGTGAACTCTTCCTAGCTCCTAATTCAGTTGTTGACATTCTTTTTAATTTTCTGAGCCACAGTAAATGTTGAATAGTACTTCTTCTCTGAGTTTGGTAGAGTTTTGAGACATGCAGACAATTTAGTCAATGGGAATTTGGCCTGTTTCATGATTCTTTACATTTCAAGACTGCATGGCATCACTGATGCCACCTCAAGAAGCGACATGTTGTGCAGATCGATGGTGACACAACTGCTTGCACATTAGTCTATATTCAAGTGTATTTCTTTGTATTACTAGGCTGTATACTTGCCAAAAAGGAGTGAAGATCAGTATTACACTCAGAAGTGTGTTGACTGATAGCTATAAAATCAATGTAATATAATTACTCCTTACATGGGAGAAAACATTTAATAGCCTCCATAAAAATAATTTAATACAAGGCTTAAGACATCTGCACCGCACAGGTAAGAGGCCTTGTCTGATGAGTGGGGATGGAGAGGAGGGGCGGGCTAAGCCATTGATTTCTGCAGAATTTCATCTTCCATTAAAAAGTTTCAGTTCCAGTTTCTAGAACACTAACAAAGTATACCAGTGATCATCAACTGGTAGATCGTGATAGATTCGTTGATCTTGGAGCCTCTGCTAGTTGATCGTGATCTCTGTCAGCTAAAAGTCCGGCAGCGCAGCAGGTCTAAGGCAGGCTCCCTGCCTGCCCTGACCCCATGCTGCTCCCAGAAGCTGCTGGCATGTCTCTGCGGCCCCTGTGGGAGGAAGGGGGGTGGGAGGTGGCCCTGCGAGCTGCTGCTGCCTCTGCCTCCGCCTCCCAGTGACGACTCCACAGCTCCCATTGGCCGGGAACTGTGGCCAATGGGAGTTGTGGGGGCAGCGCTTGCGGCTGGCTGGGGACAGCAGGTCTCTGTGTGCTGTCCGTTCCCACAAGCGCTGCCCCGCAGCTCCCATTGGCTGCAGTTCCCGGCCAATGGGAGCTGTGGAGTCGGCGCTGGGGTGGGGGCAGTGGCAGTGTGTGGAGCTGCCTGCCCCCCTGCAGGGGCTGCGGAGACATGCCAGCTGCTTCCGGGAATGGTGTGGGCCCAGGGAAGGCAGGGAGCCTGCCTAAGCCCCGCAACGCCACCAACCAGCAGCCGCCTGTAGTAAGCGCCTCCCGGCTGGAGCCTACACCTCACCCCCCCACCTCCACCCCAGCCCAGAGCCCTCTCCTGCACACAAACTCCCCAGACCCCACAACCCTTCTGCACGACAACCCCCTGCTCTGAGCCCGCACTCCACACCCAAACTCCCTCCTAGAGCTTGCTCCCCTCACCCTCTCCTGCACTCCAACCCCCTGCCCCAGCCCAGAGCCCCCTCCTGCACCCAAACTCCCTCCCAGACCCCGCACCCCAACCCCCTGCCCTGAGTCTGCACCCAAACTCCCTCCCAGAGCTTGCACCCTTCACCCCAACCTCCTGCCCCAGCCCGGAGCTCCCTCCTGCAGTCCGAACCCCTGGGCTCCAGCCCACAGCCTGCACACCCTCGCACACCCAACTCCCTGCCCCAGCCCAGTGAAAGTGAGTGTGTGTGTGTGTGGGGGGGGGGGGATGGAGTGAGCAGGGGCAGGGCCTAGGAGAAGGGGTGGGGTAGATTTTGGATTGATTTTAAATTCAAAAAGTGATCTTGTGCATAAAAAGCTTGGAGACCACTGGTGTATACAGACAGGTGTGAAGTGAAGCTCCTTGACTCAAGGGGTTTATAATCTGTACAGACAACATATGGAGGAGGATTGGATGCAGTGAAATTCAGTTTTATTGAATGGTGGTTAAGCATTGTTAGCTACCCAGTTTCTAATCCTTATGGATCCAAAGATAACCTTGAATGGGGGATGGGGTTAGGGGGGTGGTGTGGGGGGGGGCAGGGAACAATTCTCTTGGGGAAGGAGGGAAGAAACTAAGTCACACACAGGCTTATAATATGATGATTTGGTTTGTCAGTAGTGGCCCAATTCAGCTCTCATTGAACTCAGTGGCAGTCTTTTGGAGAACTCTCATGGACCTTAATGATGCAGGATCAGACTTTCAAATACCATCATGAGCTGGGTACACACACAGGTACCAATGCACTGCTGTCTTCTTGAGTCTGCAGACACGACTCCAGTGCCTGTGTTACTACTTCAGCTATCTCAAGCAGTGCCAGAGGGAAATTAATAAAATGCTGGTGAGTTTCAGTAATGCTATTTAAAACCCTGTGAACAAGAATCTGTGGATTAAATCTGCAGGTACCTGGGAAAGCTATAAGCAGCATATGTGGGCAATTTGTGTTTATGGGAAAACAGGACCTGAAAAAGGAGGGGGGGGCGGGGATAGTCGAGGAGAACCACCTATTTGGCAGTAGCAAGGTGGTGGGAAAGGGTCAGCATAACAGAAAAGCCCTCTGCCCCTCAGACAATCATTAGGTTGTGGAGTGAGCACAGGGGGAAGAGTGAGAGCTACCCTTTCAACTAAACTGTGTTGGGAGGCTTCAAAATTTATTTAATAGATATTTCAATGTTTATAAAAATAACAGAACTCTAGCAGTGTACAGGGACAGTAGGTCGGCAAGAATCATAACCCCATTCGAATCATAGAATATCAGGGTTGGAAGGGACCTCAGGAGATCATCTAGTCCAACCCCCTGCTCAAAGCAAGACCAATCCCCAACTAAATCATCCCAGCCAGGGCTTTGACAAGCCTGACCTTAAAAACCTCTAAGGATGGAGATTCCACCACCTCCCTAGGTAACCCATTCCAGTGCTTCACCACCCTCCTAGTGAAAAACTTTTTCCTAATATCCAACCTAAACCTCCCCCACTGCAACTTGAGACCATTGCTCCTTGTTCTGTCATCAGGTACCACTGAGAACAGTCTAGATCCATCCTCTTTGGAACCCCCTTTCACGTAGTCGAAAGCAGCCATCAAATCCCCCCTCATTCTTCTCTTCTGCAGACTAAACATCGATCCGGCCAGTGGTGTAGACAAGCCAAGAGGGACAGACTCACAGAAAATATTTTGTAGCCTAGTAGAAGGTGCACTGAGCTGGGAGCAAGGAGACTAGTTCAACTCTTGACTCTTCTGTTGACTGTTAAGAGTTGTGAAGTGCACAGAATAGTTACTGAGCAAGGCTTTGTGTCCCTCCCTCTGAGTCAGGCAATCCTATTATCTACATTGTACAACTGAAAAAAACATCAGGTCACTTCTAGCAGAGCTGGGAATTGAACTGAGCTCTCTAATGTGGCAGACCCCAGTCTCCTGCACTTAGCCACTCTGCCTTTCAAAATAAATCTGTCCAATCCACGTGCTTGGCTGTTTTGTTTGTAAGTACCAGCCTCCTTGGAAACAACAAGTCTGTTTCCTTCCTCCCCCTGCTTTCCCTATTAAGCCTACACACTAACTGGGGGTTATAATAGTACTGACATATGCTAGATTGATGACTACCATTTTTTTTTTAAGCAGGCGTAAGAAAGTTAAGCAAACAAAAACAACAACCCCTAAATATGGGCCTGACATCTTTGACTATAATTTTCTTTCATTTATGCTATATTAAAATGTAGATCTTGCCCCGACCAAGGGGTGAAGTGGGAGATGTAATCTTTAATTACATGATCACATAGGCTTTTTCCACAGAACCCATGCCACAGCAGGATCTAGATCTTTAGACCTTGAGCACAGACCTCTACCACTTGAGTTAGTGGAATAACTGATGGCAGTAGCAAGCTGTTATTCTCTGTGTATCAGTCACTTGAAAGGGGGAAGAGAGACACACGTTTTCAGTGGGTTTCAGAATTATTTGCTGAGAGCCGAGAAATGTGGAGACTGAGGACTCAGGTTCAATTCCAGGTTTTGTAGG
>NW_020664373.1:5605969-5627693 GCF_002925995.2 Terrapene triunguis
CTAGGTCGCCTAATAGGTTGCACCGGCCCTGCTCTGAGTGCTGCTTAGACATCACAGGGAATCAAAGTCTGTGTATCAATAGTGGAAATGACCTTCACATATGCTTCCCCCGACCACAAAGGAATGCTTAAAAGTACAAAAATAAGCCAGTGTTGAAGAACACCTAACAGATTTTTGGGGGGTGAGGGTGAAGAGGTGATTTTGTAATTAAAATTGCCCCTATGCCAGACCTTCTAAGAGAGCTGCAGAACGTGGAAAGAAATGCTAATAAGATGCCATTTATTAATAATAATACAAAGCATATAAAATTAGTTTGAGTTGTTATACATGGAAGTATGGCTTTAACACGCCTCCTTTTCGAACACAAACATGGGAAGTTGACAAACCAGAAACTTTCTCAGAGCATTGGAATTAAAGGGAAATAATCTTAGGAAACGGAAATATCTATTTTTAACTTTCTTAATCATATGTGTTTTTTGAGGGGAGGAGGAGGAGGAGGACCCTTATCTAGTGTTGAAGGATTTGATTAACAGAGCTTAAATTAGTATGTTACCTGTGTAAATTCCCTCTTCATAGATAGAAGTGACAGAATTTGTCTCTTGTCCTGTGGTGAACTGGTGTTTTCACCAGCAGCATTTGCCTTCTGTTCTCTAGCTGCTGGATGCTGGTGTTCGTTACTTGTAGATGTGCAGTAGCATGTAATTTTGCAGTCAAGAGCACAGTGTGTCTTCAGTTTATACGGTAGTCCTGTTGTAAATTCCTAGAGCAACAAGAGATGCTATATTTAAAATTTGCACTGCTTTTTGGAAACTTATTAAATGGTTATTTTTGCAAACTCACTTTATTATTTTTGTGTGTCTAATCCAGGGGTAGGCAACCTATGGCACGCGTGCCGAAGGCGGCACGTGAGCTGATTTTCAGTGGCAGTCATGCTGCCCGGGTCCTGGCCACCGGTCCGGGGTGTTCTGCATTTTAATTTAATTTTAAATGAAGCTTCTTAAACATTTTAAAAACCTTATTTACTTTACATACAACAATAGTTTAGTTATATGTTATAGAAAGAAACCTTCTAAAAACGTTAAAATGTATTACTGGCACGCGAAACCTTAAATTGAAGTGAATAAATGAAGACTCGGCACACCACTTCTGAAAGGTTGCTGACCCCTGGTCTAATCCTTTCACAATTATTTTATTTTAAGAGCACTCTGCTATTTTATCAGATAGAGTTGGCTGCGGTGCAAAGCAAATGTTAAATAGCTGTGTTGTTTTAGCTGATTGTTTTTCTTTTGCTTTTTGAGTGCACTGGAATTTTATACTCTTAATACATTTTATAACTTCTGTTAGTACCGTTTTACTCATGTTAAAGGGTTTCATCACTGTATAACTGTTTGTATTTAGTTTGGTACGCAGAAAATACATTTTATCCTAATAGATTTATTTCTTTAATATACCATAGTTATGCAGGTTCCACTTCAGTGTTTCTGTTACCTAAAGCAAGTTCCTATTTTCCCACTGGTCTTTGTTCATTAAAAATGCCTTGTTTGGTCAGTATTCCTGAATGGAACATTTTCACAGAACATTTTTAATTCTGTGACTCTACTCCACATAAGAGTGAAGTTATGAGCAACTGTTTTATTACTTTCTCTAAAGGACTAAATTGCAATAGCTTTCTTTAAATTTAAATATAAAGTATTGTGAAACTACTGGCAGCATTTAAGATTATAAGGTTTGGTACCATTATTGTTACCTCTGAAAAATATATGATGACTATTAAGCTTGATAACTAAACCTAAAGTAGTAATCACTGTAAATGCAGCATGGTTATATGCATGTTTAGAATTTAGGAGCATGTAGGAGCTTTATAGGCATATATGTATAGGGAGTACACACATTTATTGGGAGGTATTGAAGAACTGAAAAACAAGCACAAAGTTTTCTGAGAACTAGGAGGATGAGTGGAAGAGAATGCTGGCTGATAAGATGGGGAAAGCTGCTTAGGGTTTGTGAGAGGCCCTTGTTGTATCTTTTAAGATTTGCAGGGGTAGCCCACATCTGGGAGACCTGTTTTATGAAGCTTTATAATAATATTTGCATGTATTTTGTAGTGTACCTAGAGATTTTAAATACATAAAATAAAACATAATTTGCAAGTAATATCAACTACTTGAAGTAAAAATTGACATACCATAAAGGGATAAACACAAATCGGGCAGTTACATGCCCCTTTGAGGTCAGAGGAAAGACTGTGGTGATATGGAAAAGAAAATGTGCCCATGCTGCAGAAAATATGTTGAAGTTTTTTTTTCTTCTGTTTTAAAATATCTAGATGACTATTGAGTTCTAAAACAAATTGTATATCACTTTTTTACATTACTTTTACTTATTGTAATTTCCATGAGAGACCATTACATTTATGAACTTACTGTGAGAGGAACCTGTTCTGCATATTGAGGGTATGATGGGTTTGTACTCTTGTTTTTGGAGTACAGCAGTAAGTGATATTTCAAGCAATCTGTATAAATACATTAGCTAAAAAAGAGAATAAGAATGAAATCTTTGAGGCTCTATGATAAGGGTAGTCGATTATTTTTTGTCAAGGCCCAAATTTCTTGGTCAAGGTATAGTTAAGTTCCAGACTCCAGAGAAAATAATAAAACAACAACAACAATAATGATGATGATAAGTAAATAAAAAATTTTCAGGATCCGTTCAAAAGCATCTGGTGGTCCAGATTTGGCCCACGGTCCGCCTGTTGACTACCCTTGATCTGAGATCAGAGGCTCTAAGAGATGAGTGAGACACTCCTAGCTTGAGATTTTAATATTACTTTTAACCAGAGAATTGTCTGGGTGCCGTGTATTTGTTTTCAATTTTTTATTTTACATTTTTCATGCTAAATTTGTTTTTAATTAGGATGAGTGTGAACCCTAGCATGTATTTTTGGCACGACTTACAAATCACTCTGTGATGAAATTTGAAAAGAATGTCCTCCTGAGCATACATTTTTCAACCATTGTTGTTTTCTGCTTAGTTTAAATGAATTTACTTTTTCCTCCCATTGTTAGCTCCTTGATTTCATTTTATAACCCTTCATAACTTGGTTCTGTAACTTTTTAAAAATAAGCTTTCTCTTCCATAAGACTCAGACTGGATAAGGTTCAAGGTCAAATAGTACTTTACCGGGAAGTCTTAGGGTGAACACTTACGACTGGAAGTAGCACTTACTGTTGGGAATAGTCTTCTTGAAATTAATGTGAATACTCCCAGTCATAAGCTTTCTGCAGGAACGGGGCTTTATCAAGAAAATATTAAGGGCAAGTTACTGTGCAGCAGCTGGGATGTGAATCTACAGCACACCAGCTTGCTGCACAGGGCCGGCTCCAGGGTTTTGGCCGCCCCAAGCAGCCAAAAAAAAAAAAAAATGACAAAAACAAACAAACAAAAAAGCCGCGATCGCGATCTGCGGCGGCAATTCGGCGGGAGGTCCTTCGCTCCGAGCAGGAGTGAGGGACAGCCTGCCAAATTGCTGCCGAACAGCTGGACCTGCCGCCCCTCTCTGAAGTGGCCGCTCCAAGCACCTGCTTGGTAAGCTGGTGCCTGGAGCCGGCCCTGTTGCTGCAGCAACTTCTGGAATGGATACTGCTGTAGCGCATTGAAATTTCTGGCCTGTGCTTTGGCTTATTAGTACCTGAAAGCGTAGTATGCCAAACTACACTCTGGGACTTCCAGGGTGCTGTACCAGTATCTACACCAGAAGTTTTTGTGGCAAACTGGTATGTTGTAGATTCACACTGTGGTTTGCTGCACAGTGACTAGCTGTGTAGACGAGCCCTAAGCCCCTGAATTTCTTTCTTAGGCCTGGTCTACACTAAAAAGTTAGGTCATTCCAGCTGCACTGCTCAGTGGGGTGAAAAATCCACACCCCGAGTGAATAGTTAAGATGACCTAACCCCCAATGTAGACAGCACTAGGTCAACAGAAGAATTCTTCTGTCCACCTAGCTGCCACCTCTTGGGGAGGTGGATTACCTATGCTGATGGGAGAACCCCGGGTGCATTTAAAAATGACTGAGGTCTGTTTCTAATCTTATTTGACTTCATCTCCAGGGAGACTTTAAGAGCTAGCCACAACTAGCTATTACATTTTTAAACATGACTTGTCCCAGATTATTACACTAGATGCTAATTCTTGTCTGTTACTGTGTGTCAGTTAATAGTTTTTCTAACATGATGTATTCTTCCAGCATAGAAAAGGCATTTCTTAGATTGATACCAGTTGTAGACCACAGCAGGTTATAGCTGTATATCTCTAGTGCAGTGGTCTCCAAACTTTTTTGATCGCGCACCCCTATCAGTAAAAAATTTTGAGCACGCACCCCCTGCCGCGCCGGCTCTACCATTTTTGCCGAAGCAGCAACAACAACAACAAAAAGCCGCTTGGACTCCCGCCTGAATTGCCGAAGCGTGTACCGTCCCCCTCCCCCCCCAAAAAACCGCTCGGACTCCCACCTGACGAAGAAAAAAAAGTGCTCCTACTGCCGCGAACCCCCAAGAATCCTTTTGCACGCCCCATTTTGGAGACCACTGCTCTAGTGCAAGCCTCTAGTCAAAAGCACTGTACATCTTCACCCTCTCATGCGCAGTCAGTCCAGTCTCTTTTCCAAGGATATTTCAATTTTATCAGTTGACATATGGCCAAAGTGGTTTTGAACCTTGTTATAAAATCCTTTCATAAAAGTATTTCACAGCATCATTTATGAAAGAATGCTGATCAAAAATCTCATCATCTCTGTCCTTTTCCATTTTTCTGGTATATGGAGTCATAGCACAACTTCTTGATCTGGCTGCCTGTAAGAGGAATGCTGATAAACTTAAAGAGAAGGAGAAGAAAAAAAATATAGTTATTTGAGTAGTGACCCTAAGGATTTTCCACTTCAGGTGTGCATGCGCCTCTCAAGCTCTTCATCGTAGAAGTTTCTTCTGGCAGTGCTTGTTCGGCCCTATGCCTTCTTATGCTGGACACTGAGAGTATACAGGGTGAACTGTTCTCAGTTCCTTCTCTATTATCTCGGCCTGAGAGAGAGAGAGAACCCTAGCATGTCTGCCTTGAACATGCCTCAGCTATTTCGTGTTCTTCTGATAGTTAAGTTTTGTTAGTATAATTAGTTGTCAGTAAGGTATGTTTGCTTTTTCTTCTCTCTTTCTTTTTCCTTGGGGAGCCTTGTCTTCCTGGCATGGCATGCCTGGCTCATCAGGCTTCAAACACTGCCTCTCCTGCTGACAGGCTATACCTGTGAGTGATGGCCACTCTAAGTGTGTCCGTTGTTTGGGAGAGTCATGTGTCTCCCAGAATTGCAGTTTCTGCCTAGCCCTTGACTTGAGGAAAAGGAAGAACAGGGGGATTCAGCTCAGACTGTTAATGATGGAGTGCTCACTTTGACCAGTATCTGAGTCAGATCAGGAGACCCCCACACATACATCTTCTCTCCAGACAGATCCAGTGGCTCTTCCACATAGTGCAGGCTTCCCTAAAAAGAAGGGGGGGTCATTGGAGGGTTCCCAAAAAGGGGAGTACGGACTGTCAACTGAAGGGACCTTGCTGCAAAAAAGGCCCAAGTCCCATGCAAGATCTATTATCTCAGAAGATTCAACTTCTCAGCGTGGTACTCTTGAGTCGAAGGACTCCTCTGATACTGGCGGAGTGGGAAAGTCCCTGAGATTGCGGGAGAGACATGACTCTGACGGGGCTTCAGTACCCTCTACCAGGAACAAAGAGGGTGAGCATAACCACCATCGTTAGTACCGTCAACTTTGGCTACTGTGTCCTAGGCTACCGTGTCAGTGCCAGTTCTCTACTTTGTACTGCAAGAGTTTAGATATATGAGGGGTCTGTCCATAACAGAGGAGCTAGAATCCCCGCTCCTCATGAGTACCGAACATCTTTTGGTACTGAGATCTCAATCCTCAGACTGATATTGTCCCCCACTACCACAGGACTCTATCTTTTTCTATGGGGGGTTCCTCCATTGGACAATGTTGAGGAGAATCCAGTTGGTCACTTCTATTTCAGTCCAGGGTTTCCCTACATATCCTGTCAGAAACCCATTCTTTGACAGTCATAGGGAAGATCACAACGGTCATCTAGGGTGGTAGAACCAACTCCATATGCCATCCCTACGCCTGTATAGGAGTCCCCAATGGCCACACTGGGATCCCTGGGCCGTTTACTGACAGCAATTCTCCAGACCACTGGTACTGTCTCAGAGAGAGATTAGGGTTGTTCAGTCCTTTCCTCCCCACTGAGCTCCCCCCACAGGAGATGTCTGAGGAACAGGATGCTAGGGTGGATAAAGAAGCTACCCATTTTTAAATACCCATCTCATCCTCGTGTCCAGACAAAGCAGTTATGTCTCCACCACTTTTCATGGTAGGTTCTCAAATAGAACAACTCATAAAGAATGCTGATACTTTCACAAGAGAAAATAAGGTGTTAATGAATTATCCTTTGAGAAACAATCCTGGGGAAGGCAAATCTGCAGATTTGCTGGAACAACACTGTAAATGAACCAGTTTCATGAACTGCCATGAATAACAGAGCTATACATATATGCCTGTTTGTTTAATTTGTGACTTTCACTTACTTGCATGTGAATATGCAAGTGTGCGTAAGTATAATGTAGTTTAGCCTACTATTTTGAATATTGTATTAATATTGAATCTTTACAATAACAAAAGTTTTTAATTTATTTGTATCTTAAATAGGTTTTTGCATTCCTCTAAAGAATTGCTATAAATATGATTTGACTTAAAGCACAGCTAACAGTTACAAGATTTTGCATACGTTACTTTTTTAGTGATACACCTGAGTTGACAAGTTCAGATTCCAACCCCCTATTCAAAATTTCATAGTGTATCAGTTTGGCCTTTTGATTGGGGCCTGCTACGTAATTTTTCATTATTGGACTCTTAGCTAGTATTTAGCGTTTCGTCAACAAGCAATTTTTTGCATTTACAATGAAATTGCACAAAGTATTTATAAGAATAATACTGTAACCAACCCCGCTGTGCGTGTTGTGGTATACCTCTCCTCTTGATATTTGGTAGCCTTTTCTGTGTACCATGAGCTTGACTGTAAACATTGTAGGCACTCACTGTTTTAGACTTTGTCTACACTATGTAGCTTTTAGCGACACAGCTGTGCCGCTACAGCCGTTTCACTAAAAGTCGCACAGTATGGCTGCTGTATGTCGGCAGGAGAGAGCTCTCCAGTCAACAAAAAACTTACACTCCCAACGAGCAACGGTAGCTTTGTCGGCAGGAGAGTGCTCCTGCCGACAAAGCGCTGTTCGCACCAGTGCTTTTCAGTGACAAAACATTTGTCTTTCTGGGGGTGGGGGGGTGTGTGTGTGTTTTTTTTTTTTTAACACCTCTGAATGACAAAAGTTTTGTCGTTCACTTGCCAGTGTAGACACAGCCTTTGGCTCTTCAGACAGTAGTGCTTGGGAGGCTCCCAGAAACGTTCACAGATTCTGAGTAACACAAGAATGCTTTACTAGGGCTGGCAAAATAGAGGTGCAAACACCGTAGCTACAATTGCTTTTGTTATAACAGAAAAGATCAAACCAAGAGAACCTAACCTATCACCTAATGACAGTCCTGTACAGAGGTGTATAAGTAAGAGTCTCAACTCCTCCACACCATTGTTCTGCCTGTAGCATGCTGTCCTGTATTCTTTCTTGCTGGCCATCTGTCAGCAATAGGCTGAGTCTGTCTGGCTCTCCGCTTCCCAGTCCCAGATCAAGTCTTCCTTCTGCAGTCAGCTCCCAGGCTACACTGGGACGCACAGTCGCACAGCTCACACAATGCACAGTCAAGATGTGGAACTCCTTGCCAGAGGATGTTGTGAAGGTCAGGTCTATAACAGGATTCAGAAAAGAACTAGATAAGTTCATGGAGGATAGGTCCATCAATGGCTATTAGCCAGGATGGACAAGGATGGTGTCCCTAGTCTGTTTGCCAGAAGCTGGGAATGAGTGACAGGGGATGGATCACTTGATGATTACCTGTTCTGTTCATTCCCTCTGGGGCACCTGGCATTGGCCATTGTTGGAAGACAGGATACTGGGCTAGATGGACCTTTGGTCTGACCCAGTATGGCTATTCTTATGTACACTGCCTCTCTCAGACTTTGGCTTTCTGCCAACCCTGTTTCATGGGGAGTCTCAGAATGTGACTTTCTTTTCCTGAATTGGAGGGATTATGGAGCCTTCTGCTGGTTGGATGTTGAACTGGGGAAAGATAAGTGTCCAGTAACAAGCCAGAAGAGTTATTACAATTCTGTACTTTGTTGTATCCATAAACACTTTTAAATACACACAACCACACAAAGAGACAGGGAAATAAAGACGCATGAGATAAAAATTTAAGGCAGTTATGTAGGAGCAGTAAATATAGAAACAACAGCAAACTTTTTGCTTTGTAGTTGATCTTTATCCTGGGTATGATTTTAGAGCAAGTGTTTCAGTCCTTTTGGTCAGGTAGCATAGTACTTGGCAGACACACTTTCTTCTGTACACCTTTACCCTGATTTTGCTTGTGGATCAGAGCTGCCATTTAAACAGTGGTGGTTGCTTGGAAGATTAGTTCTAGTTTTCATGATGTATTTCAGGAGTTCCTTTGCTGCCAGATATATTGTTTACATGGGAGAGTTATGAGTAGAGAGTACAGTTTTTAAGGCGTAATGGAATAAAACAATATTTTCTAAGCCTTGCCTTCTTTTCTGAATTTGATTGTGAAGAAAAATAAGAAAATACAATATATAACTATCATTGCTCATAGGTTTACTTGATGGTAGTAAAGAAAAAGTCAGAGGGTGGAGTCTTCCAATTTTTTTGTTAGTTCAACCATAATTTTAGGTATACAGAGTCTCAAGATTGAGACTATGAACTACTGTTATTTCTTCTTATTTTGCTAAAGTACAGGATTGTTTTGTTATGGGTTTTACAGTTCAGTCCAGCCCAAATTCAACATACAGCTGCTGTCCTGAAGTGATTCTACCCTCTTGGTGTATGCAGACATAGGGGCTATCCTATTCAGATTGATTATTTGTGGCACAGAAGGAGCTGCATAATAGAGATTTCAGTATTTCATGGTTACCTGTACTCATCTCTTTCCTAGGCATTTGGCTTATGTGAGATATCAGAGGATACACTGAGCATGTTTAATGCATCTCTCAAATTCCAGTGCATGGGTGAGGTTCTTTCCTGTTTGGCTGATTATCACTGACACTTAAGAAAATGTAAAGGGGTTGTATGTTGTCTCCGTGATTTCTGAATTGATGCAGTATGCCATATAACGCAAGACTCAAGATCCTATAACACAAGCTATATAACAAAAGGCTCAAGATCCTATAAAACTGTGTGAATCAAAATCATTCTAGTGAATTTTCAGAAGTCAGAACAGAATATTCCTGACCTATTAATTTAATATAATGACCATTTCCAGTGACATTCAAGAAAAATGAGGATGTTTTTCTTCATTTATATACCATTATAAGTGATGTTTATCAAATGACTTTCTACTTTTTATGTATTTTGTAACAGTTGCCAAATTAAATAATATGAAATGATTTGCTGATCCTGATAATACTAGGCAGTAAATTCCCAGTCCTGCAGTCTGTTCTTTGCCTTAATCCTGTAATTTGTCCTAGGCAGATGCAAGGGTTTACAAATACAGAACAACTTGCAGTTCATGCTGTTAGAGACAAATAAGACACTTTCGCTAAAAAATATTATAGACCTGGTAGTCAGTGGAAAGCAGTTCTCTTCCATTGTTTTTTAAGACAATGAGCCTGATTCATCACTGTGCTACTTCTGTTTTATGCCACTGTAACACCATTGGAATAATGCTACAATGTAACCTGCTTATGTTCCATTTTTTTAAGTTTGGGTGTACCTTCCACAAAGTGCAGGAAGCACTAGAGGACCATAGAAATAACTGACCTTTGAATTGATACTCTTTTTTCTCACTCTGAAGTAATGTTTTATTTCTGTGGGGGGAAAAAATCCATTGTGAGAGGCTGCTTTGAATGCAAGTTGTCATTTAAAATATGTGATAATTTAAAATATGATAAAAATCACATCATCATTAATTACTATAAGATTATATAATTACTGTAAGATTTTATGGATATATAAATAAAAGAGCTAAGGCAACTGGCATTGAATGTTGCGTAGTTGCTGAGCACAGTGCAGGTTCTTGTAGTATTAGTCTTTCTGTATTTTCCTCCCAGTGACCTCAAGCTAGGATATATTGCATTCTGAAAGTTTCTGTGCTAACACTGTCCTTCTGAGCACTGAGCTTCATTTGTGCCAATTTCTGTGTGGTCATTTATGTTGTGGATTTATGACCGCGAGGGCCTGAGCTGATGTGTACCAAATTATTTTATTTCAGAAGTTAAGGTTATATTTGAGCTGCCGTTCTCCAAGAGTGAAATCCAATTAGCCAGTCAGGCATTCATACACAAATGTGCACTTTTATGTGAGGGAAGAAGACTTGACCTTCAGGTTTTATCTTTTTTTTAAAAATGTGTATTTATAGCCTATATTACTCTGAGCTACGCATATTTCTAAGTAGTGAAGGTGGGCTTTAAAAAAAGGTTGGAATATTAAAATACTCACCATCTTCTACGATTTGAACATTATTTCTAGGGAAATTCTGCACCAACAAATTAAAAAGTCTGTGCACAATATTTTAAAATTTTATTTGTCAAAATAACACAATATAATCATGCTTGTTTCAATTATTTTGGTAATTTATTTCAAAATACCTGTCAGCAAGTATGTCTGTAAAAATACAGACAAAAAAGATTCAGTAAATTTTTTTTGACAAATAGATTCCTTACTAGGTATATTAATACAGAACTGTGAGTAATAATTCATTTAAACTGCAATACAGAAACGTATTTCCTGTATCCCTCAGAAGCAGTGCAAAGGCTTGGGAGAATCGGGTAATGGAGGAGCTGAGGGAATAAGGAAGTATTGTTGGGAAGGTGCCTGGGAGAGAATCTTGGAGGATTGCTGGGTGTAGCGGGAAAGAATAGAACAGGTTTTTTGTGGGGGTGGGAGGGGGAAGGATTGTTAGGGAATTGGGGAGCCTCCTGCATGCAGACCTTGGCTGCCCCCTAGCGTCTCCCATTTAGTCAAGCACATTTGCCCCCACAGGTGCCGCCTTCACATTTGCCCCCACAGGCTCTGCCCCAGGCCATGCCCCCACTCCACCCCTTCCCTCAATGCCACACCCTGCCCTGTCCTGCCCCTGCTCTACTCTGTCCCGCCTCTTCCCAACCTCTTCCACCTCCCTCCCCCCGAGCCCGCCACGTCTTTGCTCCTCCCCCCTTACTGCCAGGCTCCTGCACGCCGCGAAACAGCTGTTTGCAGTGGACGGGAGGTGCGCGGAGGAAGGGGGAGGCGCTGATCAGTGGGGCCTGTCGGCGGGCAGGAGGTGCTGGGGGGAGGGGGAAGTGCTGATACAGGGGCTGCCGGTGGGTGCTCAGCACTCACTATTTTTTCCCCGGAGCACCCACTGAGTCGGAACCGATGTCTGCTGCTGTCCCCATGTGCCCCGCATCCCCATTTCTCCTTGTGTCCTTGCATCCTCATTCAGCCAGGTGTAGCTGCCTTTGTCTGCATGTATCCCTGAACCCCCACTCCGCATTCAGCCTGTCATAGCTGCCCCTGTCGCCATGTGTCCCTGCATCCCCCCTCTCCCTGTCCTCATGTGGCCCTGCACCCCCACTCCCATTCAGCCCCTGGCTCAGTGTTGTCACCCCACTAGCTCCTGTGCCCCCACCCCAGTCTGTCCACTACCACTAGCTCTTCTGAACCCCAGTCTCTGTGACACCCCTCAGAACCCCCCGTGCCCTATCTGTCCATCCCCACATATCCAGTGCCTCCTCACCTAGTCCCATGGGCAGGGCGCTGTGAGAAAGGCAGCCTCTGCCCCCTTCCTATCTGTGACTGGCTGCTCCATCCCATAAGCCACCTGCCCTCTCTTCCGGTGCCATATCAGCCCCTTGTGGGCAAAAGGTGTAATTGCAACTTCTCTTTACCTCTCCGTCAGAATCAATTATTGTATGGGGGGGGAAATCTGTGGGGGACATTAATTCTGCACTTGCACAGTGGCACAGAATTCCCCCAGCAGTAGAACATTTAACATGTTCTGAATTTTGTTAGTAGAATGGGATGCTTTATGTAAGCTGGACAATGTGATAATATTCAAAAGTACCGTAATATAGG
Source organism: Terrapene triunguis (assembly GCF_002925995.2). Taxonomy (NCBI): domain Eukaryota; kingdom Metazoa; phylum Chordata; order Testudines; family Emydidae; genus Terrapene; species Terrapene triunguis. The sequence continues at coordinate 5,618,265 of NW_020664373.1, forward strand.
GTTCATTGCTTATGATGTAATTTGTTACAGATTTTTACATACAGAAATGAGTGTCCTCTTGTTTGCTGCCACATTGCTAAAGGTGTCCTAGCTTTTTTAAAAAAAGTCTATATTTTTAAAAAGAAATATTGCTGAAAAAGCACATTCCTTCAGGACCAGGGCAGTGCATTCATTATTTGTTCAATACTGTACTGTCCTTCTGGGAGGGAGGTGGCATCTCTAAGGAGAGTGTGTTTGATCTCTTTGGATTAGTCTGTTTGGAGGAGCTGTGAGGGTTAGGACTGCAGGAGGGATATAGCTGAACAGTTCAGTGGTCACAGACTGGCTTTCTTCAAAGAAGCTCCTGCAGGCCTTGGAATGTATTCCTAGCCAGCCTGTAGCTACAAAGGTGAAGGAAGTCATTATAGCTTCTTCAAGATTGGAATGTGACTAAAAAAGATGTAAACAGCTTTTCCTGTGACTGGCTTTGTGAAACAACAAAAAAAGCCCTCTTCAACATTTCCCTTTCCTAACTGTATATTTTCTGTGAAAAACAGTTGCTAAAATACCAGGCTAATGTGCAAGCGTAAACTTATTAAAGTGGCTAGAAATTACATATAGTATGAAAGGCAAACAAACATTAGGACAGAAGTTGGACATCTGACAAAAACAGTTTACATATGTGCTTTCCTCCTCATTTCACCCTCTCCACTTCTCATCCCTTTTCTCCCTAGCATCTGCCAGTATGGTGTTTAAAACAGTACCTTCACTTTGTGAGTGGACCAGCATTAGCCCTATCAGAATGAATAAGGATAAGATAATGAATAGCGTTTTCTTGTGTCAAATTGCACACCCTCGTTCAACATCCTGTCACCTTGTCTCTACTAGAAATAAATTTTAACAAGCTTTTTGCCTAGTCCACATTGACTGGTCAAAGCCATCTTAAATCCCTGTTAGATTGAGGCCAGGTCTATACTACATACCTATATAGGTCTAACTACATCGCTCAGGGGTGTGAAAAATCTACACCCCTGATTGACATAGTTATACTGACTTAATCCTCTGTGTAGACAGCACTATGTTGACAAGACATAGCTACTGGCTATAAAGTAGCCACAGCAGTATGAAAATCTCACCCAGCATGTTCCAGCCTCTTGTTCTCCCAGTGGTCTAGCTCAGGGGTGGGCAACCTGTGGCTCCGGAGCCACATGCGTCTCTTCAGAAGTTAATATGTGGCTCCTTGTATAGGCACCGACTCCGGAGCTGGAGCTACAGGCGCCAACTTTCCAATGTGCTGGGGGGCGCTCACTGCTCAACCCCTGGCTCTGCCCTAACTCCACCCCTTCCCCTGAGCCTGCTGTGCCCTCGCTCCTCCCCTCCCCCTCTGAGCTTCCTGCACACCACGAAACAGCTGATCGGGAGGTGCAGGGAGGGATGGGGAGGTGCTGATCGGCTGGGCTGCCGGTGGGCAGGAGGTGCTGGGAGGGGGGGAGCTGATGGGGGCTGCTGATGTATTACTGTGGCTCTTTGGCAGTGTACATTGGTAAATTCTGGCTCCTTCTCAGGCTCAGGTTGGCCACCCCTGGTCTAGCTCAGTTTCTGAACAGGGTGTTGGAAGTAACTCAAATTGGTTTGTACCGGGTGTCTGTACTAACAACCAAACTGCTTTCAGCCCTCTTTGAAGGAGCAGGGGCAGGAGGGGCATGTAGTTGTCACTTGTTATGCACCCATAAAGGTTTTCTTATTATACAAAGATCCTTTGAGTTTTTTGTGCTGTGTTGTTTTTATCCTAAGAGGAGATTTCCCCCTTTTAAAAACAAAATACAGGATTCTATTATAAAGGGTGTTAAAGTTTGGGCCAAAAAGTTGCGTATTCACCTAATATAGTGTGATTTCCCCCCCCTGAGCTGATACTTTTTTTGGGAACTACTTTTACAAAGATGTTGGACTATATTTGGAAGCGTTTACATTATCCATAGGAGTGCCTCTTCTGCATCCACAACAGATGATGATGTAAACTAAACAAATAAAACGGGGATGGGAAGCAATCCCTTCTGATTCAATCAGAATCTAATCAGGTGGCAACACTGTCCCATGTTCATGTCAAGCCTCGAATCTTGTAATTGGACTGTTCTTATAATTTGGCTTTTAAATTGGCAGAGTAAATATTTAATAAAGCTAGGCATTATAGGAATATTTTCATCTGCTTTATTGCATGTGCATACAAGAAGATTTTTTTTTTTTTAAAAAAAATGTTTTTACTTAAAACAATTTAGGTGGGAAAAAATCCCCCAAAACAAGATTTTTGTCTGTTTAAACCCATGGGATTCAGATTCCAGAAACTTTCTAATGTGCTTCAAAATTTAAGCTTTTGAAGGGTTACATAGCCAAAAATGGCTGTGATGTCAGAAGATTGCTATTACTTTTGGAAAAGGTAAAGTTAAATCAGAGAGCTGAGGAAATAGCTTTATCTTGATTTGAATCATGGTATGAATAATGGCAAAGATACTGTTGTGGCAGTTAGTTGTCTACTGTGAAGTATGATCTCTAGTTAAGAGACCAAAACCTTTTTATATAAAAATGTACCATTTTAAAATTTAACTTTTTAGCTTGTACACCACAGATAAGAGAGACAGAAAAAGCCATTGTGGAGTGATCTCACCATGTCACTGGTTTGAAACTTAATCTGGTGGTCTTTAATAAAAGTTTACATGGAACATACCAAGTACTTTTTCATGTGCTCATTGCAGAATATTAGAGGACTTGAGTCAAGGGGGCCACAATGGAGTCTGTCTCTCTTAGTGAGCACTAAACAGCTCTCAGATTGTGTACAACAGACATTATTTAATTGGCTTTTCCTTGCAACGGGAGTGAATTTTGTTCTCATCAACGTGAAGGATGAATACCATTGGTTTGATCCAAGTAGAGTAGTCAGGCACTGTACAAGTTCTTTAAACTAGTGGGGAAAAAAGGGATAACAAGAACCAGTGGCTGGAAGTTGAAGGCAGACAAATTCAAATTAGAAACAAGCCACACATTTTTAACAGTGAGGGTGATTAATCATTGCCAAAAAACTACCAAGGGAAGTGGTGGATTCTCCATCTCTAATCACTACTTAGATGTATTTCTGGAAGATATGCTGTAGCTAAACAAATTATTTGGCTCAATACAGAGGAAATGGGTGAAATGTAATGGCCTGTGATAAACAGGAATAAATGATCTAATGGTCCCTTCTGGCCTTAAACTCTCTGAAACTATGAAAGTTTCATCCAATAGTTCTTTCAGCATATGTCAGTCTTTCAGTTACCCCTGTTCTTCAAGTACTAGTGTTTTCCTATGCAGAGATAGCTAATTGTGCTATATTATGTTTGGTTTTATACTGTGAACAGATGGGGGAATAGAATAAGACAACCAAAGTCATTTTCACTTGTGACTTCAGACAAGAACCTATTGAATTCTTTTTTGGGAAAAAGTGAGTGCTCTTGTTCTGTTGCTGCCTAGCTCCTAAATTTGCTGATTTAAAGTGCTTTTACAGATGTACTCATTCCATATACAATTCCTTATATAGAAACAGGAAAGGAGACCTCTCCCATTTTTTGTAGCATTTGAATTAATCAGAGAAAGGGGTGTGATACTTCCAGAGGACGTTTAATTTCAGTAGACTCCTAATGTATTTTTTGGCTGACCTGCTACAGCTGTATCTGTTTCTATGTTACTGTTCTACAATTTACGTTTTATTACTATGGGAGCCGGTAATTTGCCTAGCAGAAAAACGATTTTTCTAGGCTTTGTCTATATTCAGAGTTACACCAGTTTAGCTAAAGGTGTAACTTTAAACCTGATTAGTTAGACCTGTGCAAATACCTTAATCTGATTTAAACCTTGCTTATTTTGATTGAATTAAATAAGGAATCAATAAGATACATTAATACAAATCTGGTTTAAATCAAATGAAGAATGCCCACTCTGTTGTGCACTGGTTTAAAGAAATCAGGTTTAAACTGAATTAAAATTAAATGTGTACAACTTTGAATAGAGACCTTAGTAAAAACTTTACTTAAATAACTGAGTTGTTGACTGTGTGATCATGGTTTCCATTTCCATTTTTTCTTTTTAGAATGCTAGCATGAATTCTTAACAGATCTAAGGTTTCCTTTGGATCCACAAACTATCGTTCTACAGTTTAAACAGGTTTTTGTGAAAATGGTATAAAACCTGTTACATCTACTTAATTCCCTTTCTTCACTGTTCACTCTTGCTCCATCTGTTCACGGAAAGTTAATATTGTTTATATTCTAGAAGTTTATGTGAGAGAGGTGGGATCATTACGGATGCTGGATTAAGGTTCTTATGGCATGCAAAGGTAGAATACTGCATGTGTAGGTTTTGCTTATGAATAAGGGATGTGTATGTGTAATGGGCAAGCATGCCTCACTACTCATTGCAAAGAAAATCTTGTTGATAATGTTGCAATTTAGGTAGAAACCAATGTCTAGACTATCTTGAGTAATTGTAAACACAGTGTCTCTAGAACAAAATCATCAGAGGTAAATCAATTGCTATACATTCACTTGTATTTTTAATATTGTAACTGAAGTCCAGAGAAATTAGAACTAATTTGGCAGTATTTTGCCTACATAAATACTAGATAAAGTATTGGGAGAACACTTACTCTGTTCTATAATAAAGCTTCTTCTCAGTGACTGCAGCTTTTGGTTCAAATGGACAGTTCTACATGAAGTAGCATACATAGAAGTTGTCAGTAATGGAAAATGTTAAGGTAGGTGTACTGTATATGTAGTGCTAGAGATCATTTCACTGTAACAATACTCTGATTGTTAGAGTGTAACTAACAATAGCTCTAATCTGTAAAATTCCTCCCTTATTTTGCTAGGTTTCAAATCTCATATCAGGCAGCATTAGTAAACTCTAATCACTTAGTCTAAATTTATTTCTGTAGCTTCTAAAATTCATAAAACTTCTTATTTTTATTTTCAATTGTTTGGGTTTCCTGTTGGGTAAGTGTTGTGTACAGTACCTTGTAATGTTATCATAACATTCATTTTAGCAGCTTGTTGAAAATATTCTTTAATCTGCAAAAATTTATCAAACCTAATTTAACATTTTTATCTTTAAAAACAAAAGTACATGTTTGCACTGATCATACGGTTCACTAACTCTTGTACTAGGCACATTCAAAACAGCATGATTGTACTCCTCTACCCCTATATAACGCTGTCCTTGGGAGCCAAAAAAAATCTTACCGCGTTATAGGTGAAACCGCGTTATATCGAACTTGCTTTGGTCCGACGGAGTGCGCAGCCCCGCCCCCCCGGAGCACTGCTTTACCGCGTTATATCCAAATTTGTGTTATATCGGGTCACGTTATATTGAGGTAGAGGTGTATAAGATTGTGACTATGAATTACTGTCTTGCACTTACATAGTAATTCACAGTTTTAAAGCATGCATTTAAAAATGCTTAAAATAATCCCGTGAGATAAGTAAACATCATTGTTCAGTTTGCATGCATGTGCCTATGTATGGACTTTTTGTGATCTATCCCAGTGTTAGTTCACCACTGGTGCTGTACCACCTGTGGTAGTGATGGTGAAAGTGCTAGCGTAGAAACGGCAGAGGCTTTTCATGCTCTCTTTGCTAGCACTTCCACTAAGGTTACCACTGACAACGCAGATGCACTGGTTCAAGACCAAAGGTGAGAAAAGTGTTAGTACAGACAAAACCTTTTAACTTTCAGATGCTATTATGAGAGTCTTATAAGTATGTAGATAGTTTTGAGTGGCACACTTTCCATGCCTTCTGCATGTGACATCAATGAACGAGTCTGAGCAAGAAAAGAAAGTGTTCCTCTTGCATCTGTAGTGACGTTGGGTGTAATTTAAGAACATTCTACGTGTGCTTGCTGTGCACCCCTTCTTGGTTAGAAAATGAATCCTCTTTTGAAATCTTTCTTTGCTACTTTATTTTGTGTTCAATAAATTTAAATATGCAGTGGCTTTTTCATTGGATCAGTCATAATTCTCCTATCTCCTTCAAACCAAAATCTTGTTTGGTACTAAAACAAAACTTTTGGCGTTTTTTTGTGTGCATGTCATTACCTGTTATGTAGAAGAAATAATCAGTGTCTCTGGGAAACATCTAGACCACAAGTATATGATAACTAGGAGAGCAAACTAGGATTTTCTTAATATTGTTTTGAATATTGTCCAAATTAGTCTATCATGTTTGTAAACATGATGGGAAAGTATTATATTCCCTGAATTTTGAAAATGAGTGGAACACTTTCGCATAGAAGTATTGTATAATGCAGAGTGCTGCTATAAAAGTGTGGAAAACACTTTTTTATTCTCTCTAAGTTGAGAGAGGGTTTGAGGAGAGAGACCCAGACACTAATATAGAGTCATTATATTTTCCCATTTGTATTTGTCAAGTTGACATCAGGCCTAAAGGTTTTGGAAATTATGAAAGATTTCACTGTTTTTATGTAAAAAGATAAGCAATGTCTTGCAGGCTGCTTTGGGGACAGTTAGCAATAAGTCTAGTTCCTTTATTCTGAAAGGAACATAGGCGGTCATGCTAGATAACGAAACAAACATGAGCTGCCAGTGTGATGCTATGGCTAAGAGGGATAAAGATCACTTTGGATGCTCAAAGGAACATAGGAATATTGAATTGATATTACTTTTATATATGGCATTGGTGTGACCACTACAGGAATGCTCTGGCCAATTTTGGTGTCAGTACTTCAAAGACGATCCTGAAAAATTGAAGAGGGTACAAAAAAGAGCCAAGACTGGTTTGAGGTCTGGAGAATACATCTTTCAGTGAGAGACTTAATAAGCTAAATAGATTGTTTCATGAAGCGAAGATTGAGACAGGTTGGTAAGTTTGTATCAACACTGGAAGAATATATCTGATACTTCAGGGCTTTTAAATCTAGCATACAAGGGCTTAAAAAGATTCAGTATTGAACTTTTCAAAGTTGAAGTTAATTAAATTGGAACAATAAATAAGGCTCACATTTTTTATCATTGAGGGTAATGAGCCATTGGAACAACTCACCAGTGGATGTTGTAAATTCTCCATCACCTGAAGTCTTTAAACTGAGAAGGGTGTCTTTTTTAAAAGATGAGAGTTTTTGCAGGAACTACTGGAGGAAGTTCAATGATCTGTGTTATATGGAAGGTCAGACTGATGATCATTAGGATTCCTGCTGGCCATAAAATGTATGCATTTATAAATGTTGTCCAAATTCTGATCTTTTATAAGAGACTGTAATCAGATATTGCACATTTGTTCACAAATTTGGAAGCTGATTTTATGCAGTATGTGATGATATGCATCACTTGTATTATATTATATTGGAATTGTTTATATTTCTATTGTTTATATTTAACTGTTTGTATTGTTAATATTTAGTTAATGTTTATCTTTATAAAATTATCCTTTCTTTTGTGACTGAGTTGATTACATAGCTAGTTACATTTTTTTTATTTGAGCCACTTCGAAACTATTAGGGAATACATTATGTGAGGGTTTCAGCAACTGCTGGAATGATGCTGTGGGAAGTGAACTGGATAAAAATCTACACCCTTGGTTCTGTCTGGGTTACTTTTGCCTTTGTATTGGTTTTCTTAAATTCTTGGTAGTTTTGATATTCCAGAGCAATACAAATGTTGAATCCAAAGATGCAGTGGTACTCAACCAAGGGCCACGAACAGGTTTCAGGGGGCCCTGGTCCACACTATGAGTTTAGGTCGAATTTAGCAGCATTAGATCGATTTAACCCTGCACTTGTCCACACGACGAAGCCATTTTTGTCGACTTAAAGGGCTCTTAAAATCAATTTCTGTACTCCTCCCCAACCGCTGAAATCGACCCTGCTGGGTTGAATTTGGGGTAGTGTGGACGCAATTCAACGGTATTGGCCTCCGGGGGCTATCCCAGAGTGCTCCATTGTGACCGCTCTGGACAGCACTCTCAACTCAGATGCACTGGCCAGGTAAACGGGAAAAGCCCTGTGAACTTTTGAATTTCATTTCCTGGAGAGCTGATCAGCACAGGTGACCATGTAGAGCTCATCAGCACAGGTGACCATGGAGTCCCAGAATTGCAAAAGAGCTCCAGCCTGGACCGAACGGGAGGTACTGGATCTGATTGCTGTATGGGGAGACAAATCCATGCTATCCAAACTCCGTTCTAAAAGACGAAATGATTAAGCACAGCCAGACATCAAGGCGGTTAGAAGAGCGCAGCAGGGCGCGCTGCACATCAGAGAAGCTTTGAAAACCAGTTTCATGACTAGCCAGGCTACGATGTGAAAGTTCTGTTTTTCTCCTTGATGAAAACCCACCTCCTTGGTTCACTCTACTTCCCTGTAAGCCAACTGCCCTCCCCTCCCCCCTTTGATCTCCGCTTGCAGAGGCAATAAAGTCATTGTTTCAAATTCATGCATTCTTTATTAATTCATCACACAAATGGGGGGATAACTGCCAAGGTAGCCCAGGAGGAGTGGGAGAGGAGGGAAGCACAGGGGTGAGGTAGTTGTAGGGGCACCCCCTAGAATGGCATGCAGCTCATCATAGAAGCGGGATGTCTGGGGCTCTGACCCGGAGCGGCCGTTTGCCTGTCTGGTTCTTTGGTAGGCTTGCCTGATATTCCAGGCAGGACTGAATCTCCATTAGACGAAACTTAAAGAAGGGAGTGACCTGGAGTCACTCCCATTTATGTCCACGTGCCCCCGACCGACCTCACCGAGCCGGCCAGGAGCACCCATATCTGCCCAGGAGCCCCCGACCGACCTCAACGAGGCTGGCCAGGAGGAACCAGGAGACAGCAGCAGATGGTACAATATGGCTGCAAACCGTCTTTGCTAACCACCCGCGACAATGTTTTTGCCCCATCAGGCACTGGGAGCTCAACCCAGTATTCCGATGGGCGGTGGAGACTGCGGGAACTGTGGGATAGCTACTTACAGTGCAATGCTCCGAAAGTCGATGCTAGCCTCGGTACTGTGGACGCACTCCGCCGACTTAATGGTCTTAAGTGGGGACACACACAATCGACTGTATCAAATCGATTTCTAAAAAATCGACTTATATTAAATCGACCTAATTTCGTAGTGTAGACATACCCGGGGTCCGCCAAGCATGGCTGGTATTAGAATTGCTAGGGCTCAGGGCAGAAAGCTAAAGCCCCGCCGCACTGGACTGCAGCCCCGAGCCCCACCACCCGGGGCTGAAGCAACTTAGCTTTGCGGTGTCCCCTGTGGCATGGGGGCCCGGGCAATTGCCCTGCTTGCTGCCCCTTAATGTCACCCCTGGCTTTTATATGCAGAAAAACGGTTGTGGCACAACTGGACCATGGAGTTTTATAGTGCACGCGTGTGTGTGTGTGTGTGTGTGTGTGTGTGTGTGTGTGTGTGTGTGTG
>NW_020664373.1:5627703-5745430 GCF_002925995.2 Terrapene triunguis
TGTGTGTGTGTGTGTGTGTGTGTGTGTGTGTGTGTGTGTGTGTGTGTATGTGTGGTGTTAGAAAGAAAAAGGTCGAGAAGCTCTGGTTCAGTGAATAGTAGGAAAAATGACTATTTACCAGTACTCTATTGAATGTTATCACTTCTGTGTATTTTATTACTATTAGTTTGTCGAGCAGTTGCTGCAGAAGTAGTATGATATTCAAAATATTCGGTTAGTAATGTTGCTGCTGATACTTGTGTATATCCTTCATTCTAGGAATATCAGAATGCTTCACAAACCCATAGTGATTGCCTATTTCCTTTTTCTGGGCAGGGCAGGGTAATTTATGTTGGCCTGAGATAATAGAATTTCATGAACATTTGTGCATTGGCAGTTGAAAAAGATCCTTTTTTTTACATTTGAGCTGCTATGGATAGCAAATTGTACTGCTTTGACAGTCTAAGAACTTGGATGCTATAAAGTTTCCAATAAATGTGAACAGCAGTGAATTCCAGCTCTGTTCTCACATTGTTACTGCAGTATGGGGGGAGGGGGGAGAGAAAACTGGCAGGACTGCATGCCATCATAATTAAATAGTTAAACACAGAACTTGAAGGGAGAAGCTGTCTCACCTGTTTGGGAGTAGCTGTCAGCATACTTTCTAAATTAAATGTTCATTTTCTTTGTACATTTCAGTTTTCACGTACTTAAAATTACTATTGCATACCATTGCAAATGTCGTAACTATTTAATGTTGCTCAAATCAGAGGTTTGATTTAGTCAAAGCACATACTAAATAGCATTAATTGCATAGTAAACTGTGCATCTTTTGAGTTTATTTTCATTATTTATATTTTTACAGGATTACAAAGCCATTAACATTTGCTGACTGTGTTGGCGATGAGCTTCCTTTAGGATGGGAAACTGTTTATGATCAACAGATTGGAATTTATTACATGGACCATATAAATCGTGAGTAGAAGTGAAATTGGTTTTATGAACATTCACAAGCTGATATCTATAGTTGAACCAAGTGTGATTAAGATGACATTTATTCAACTTCCAGCTACTATGAGAAGTCCTGGGCAAGTTACTTCTTGCAATGTTTCAGTTTCCCCATATGTCAAATGGCAGTAATGCCCTCCTTTTGCAAGGTGCTTTAAGAGCTATGGATGAAAAATGGTTGTATGTAAAATCACTATTACTGTTGTGATGTAATGCAGAGGGTTATCTAAATAGCCCTTGTTGGAATAAGTCAAGTTTATAATTTCATTTTAATATTTATATTCAGAAAGAATTTCCAAGGTAGATGTATTCCTAATCAGTGCTTCAAGTTCTCGTTTTGACAGAAGAGTATTGAAGGAGCATGTCAAAAAGTGATACAAATGCTAATGCTGGTGAAGTGTCAGCATTTTCAGACTGCATTTTGTGTGTGTTGCATACCTTTCCAATAGTCCATAGTTTGCTCCCTTATAAAACAACCCACAGCGCCCAAAACAGGCTGAGAGTAAGTGTGTGGTGTTTTTCATTTTAGCAGCTATTTAGCATAATTTTAAGATTGATTGATATATTCTTATTTAAATAATAATCTCATCCTCTCCTAAGCATTGCATATTTTATGCTTCCACATAGCAAATCAGTGGGCTTAGAACGACTGGATAGATACATTACACACTGTTGCTGAGCTTCATATCACCACTCTCTGGCCAATTATACTTTTTAAAGTATATATCTTCTCTTTATAGCTGTATGTTATTGCTGCTGGTACTATTGTGCTTCCATCATTAAGCTGCTTATCACTAATGAGCGAATGCTTTCAGTATTGTGCAAATTGGCAACTAGCTGGTAAGAAAAGAAGAAAGGAGCAGTAGCAGCAGTAACATCAGTGGTAAATAGCACTCTCTGCAAAACCAATTTCAACACCATCTCTTGGGAATCTAGTTAATTTAAACTAATCGTTTAAGGTATTATACCAGCTTCTGAACTGCTCTGCATATTTCTGTGGTTTTCACGAAAACATTTTTCACCTGATTTTGGTGTGTGAAAGACCCACACTCAGACATTTCTTCCCTCTAAAAACGAAAACCTTTAAAGAGATTTTAATGCAGTCACTAGAAAGATAAATAACCTAGTGAGTATTTCAAGATCCATTGAAAAATCATAGCGCAGGTGTTTGTGTAATTCTTAAAGTACTTACTGTTAAAAATTATATAAGCAATATTCTTATTTGAGCTGTCAGGACAAATTTTATAGAAGATAGAGCTTTATCTCAGACTGTAATAGAACACCATCGAAACACACACATTGTACATATAAGCATAGTGTCAATAATTCTGAATATTGTCACAGGTTTCTTTACTTTGTAAAGGACTTATCGGTATGGTAGATAATGAACTAAACACAAAATCCCTTTGGGATGCTGTGGCTAAAAGGACTAATAAAGCATCCAATTAATAGGATTCCTTTGTTAGGAACTAGGTTCTTCATGCTATGGAACAAATATCTGTTCTTTTTTGTTTCAATTTTTTAAGCTCGATCCTAGTGCAGGGGTAGAATTGATGGGATGTTATTCAGTAACCATTGGGGATGCAATGACAGGTGAATGCAATGATGGTATAAGAATCAAGGAGAGGTTCTGGTAGAAAGAATCTCTTACTCTGGGGGTTCTGAGATCTACCTAAAATATTTTCCACAGTAGCTATCGGGTGACAGTATCCAGTAGGAGAACAGGATCACTCCTTGATTAGACTTTTATCCATTCTTCTTTACTGATGGCCTGGTTATATGCCCTCTCCAGCAGCTACAGCTTAGTGTATCAGTAGACACCGTGGTAGAAATGAATGTAAAAGTTACGAGAAATGTTGGGAGAAAATGCAAGAGAGGTTTCAAATCAGTGCTTTTTAAAGTCCATGCATTGAAGAAGCCTCCCAAGCTATGTACACCCAAATCCTTTCTTTCCTTCCACTCTTCAAAATAAAGCAGCAGTGAATATCACTCTTCTAGGCCTCCTGTCTTGATAGCTTTACTCAAGAAAGAGGAACACAATCTGGGCTGTGATGAAAAGGATTCTGGTCAATGACTTTCCATTTACATTAGGAAACCCAAGACGAAAAGGAATCCTCTGTAAATCACAGAGCTACCTTCAGAGCCAACCCTGATCTCCATCTCATCCTGTTAATTCTGGACTTCGTTGACACCCTCGCTAAGCTGGTGTTGGAGCCTGTCCAACCATTTCTTAAGAAGCTTCAGTGTCTGCCAACCACAGAATTCCTTTCCCCTCCTCCTCTGAGTTTTGAGAGCCTTTGAAGTCTCCTTTAACCAGTTGCACATTTCCCAGTTGGGAATAACATATTCCATGTTCTTGGCCAGCCAGGGCTGTGCTCGAATGACTATAGGAATTTCAGTCAGCTCTACAGAAACTAAATTAGTGGCTATCCAAATCTAAAACACCTTCAGTTTCAGTTTCTCTATGGTAACTGGTGCAGTCTGTGCTCCATACACTTATTCCAGGCCAGAGTACAGTGCAGTCTTCCACAGAAGAATGTCAGTGTTGTACTTAATAGGAAGTGAGACTCTTTCTTAGTGGGATACAAGATGATGATGAAGATTTTTGGTCACTTGGCAGGTTATGCAGTGCCTCAAAATGTACAGACTCCTCTTCTCAAGAGCTATGTATGATACATTTTAACCTTTGCTGTTACCTGGGATTAGAATTGGAACATTGTGAAGAGCCATTTATTGGGGTATCGTAGTTCTAACCCACTTTAAATATATTCACTTTTTTAATTCCTGAAAATCTCATTTGTTTAGGCAATTACTTTTCAAATGGTTCTCAAACAACAGAGCTGCTTGTATGCCTTTGGTGGTTTTTATTATTAGTTTGAAGGAAGAACTACAGTTTTTATTTTTGGGGGCTCAATCACTACAATCTCTGATTTCACAGCGCAAACAGAAATATTTAAATAGCTTTAAGTCCTATTATTAGTACCAACAAAAGAGTTGGCTTTCCCCTTTCCTATCATAGTAACAACAAAATCAGAGTTTTTAGGGGGGAAAATTAACTGAAAATATCTTCTTTGCTTGTATTGAGTATCTGTCTTATGGCTTATTCTACATTCCTCAAGATAGCCTGTGGTATGATGTTTCAAAAATCACTTTAATAATACATTTGGAACCCATAACAGAAATACTTCCTATAGTTAACCTGTGGAATGCCCTACTGCAGGGTTTACTGTGGCTAAAGTTTTAAAAAAAAGGGCTAAATGATTTTGGCAACTATTTATTGCACTTGTGCACATTAAGGTAGTGATATAACTTGAACCATAAAGATTGATTTATATGGTGGCAATGGAACAGCAATGCAGATAATGCATTTTTACCACCATATTGACTAACCCTGTTCTGAAGTATGGTGGTAAGGTGCCTGCCCCCTGGCTGTATTACAGGTTGCACAATTACTACCAACAGTGGTGCTGCAGTAATGGTGATTTACGCATCTGATTTTTGTAAACACAGCCATAGGAGGCTGGCATTTGCATACACAGCAGACTCTGCACAGGCCTGCCGCCCCTTCTGCCTCCCAGACACCACAGAAAAACCTTTTTTCAGGTTTTTTTGTTCTATTTTTTTGAATTTGTGGGCCACTGAAGTGTTTGCAGGAACATAACATATTGAAAACTTTTTTATACTATAAGCATATATTTGAAAGAGTTTCTTGATACTAGAAACAAGCTTTACTTTCAGTCTGTGACTGTAAACATTAGCTGTTCTCAAATGTTCCAGGGCTTTGGAGCAGTGCTCCAGCTCCAGGCAAATACCTGCAGCTCCACTGCTCCAGAGCTGCTCCGCGCTGCAGCTCCGGGCTCTGCTCCAAAGCCCTGGAAAAGGGTAGTGAGGAGAACATCAAGGAGCTTGTTATGACTGTTAGGATAGAAGAAAGTTAAAATTAAGCATGTGTTAAAGTGATTTCCTGAATCTGGGCCCAAAACACTAATCTTTTTGGTAGCTAACTTCATTGTTCACTATTTGACCGTACAGGCATAAAGATAACATAAATAGCCTTTCAGGATGTTGCGTTTCTCTTGCACCTTTCTGGAGGCTGAATGTGAAATCTCTGAACTGTTCCTACCACCCACTGAGTCAAGTATTGGGATATTGATTTGGCTCTTACTTGGCTGTGGGTTGTATTACGGTTATGCCATCAGAATGATCTAATTTGTCATCTTAAAACAAGTTGACTGAGTAAGGTCATTTACGGCTGAACAATTAGTTTTCTTTTTAACCTCATCTCTAAGAATAAAAGACTCAAATATAAGTGACAGTGCAGTCACTTTTTTCTCTCTTTGCTGGAGTGATATTGAACTTTGTGTTGAATTGAGTATACTAGATGGTTTAGAGACAGACTTCACCTGGATTCTTTGAGCACATTTCCTGTGGTCATGAACTATCAGTGTAGGTATTGAGAATTGACATTGAGAAGGTACTTGTAATTAGTGGAGTAACAGTACTTAAGTTTTTCTCCTCAGAGCTCACACAAATTGAGGACCCAAGAGAGCAGTGGCGAAGAGAGCAGGAACGCATGCTAAAGGAATATTTAATTGTTGCCCAGGAGGCACTTAATGCCAAGAAAGAGATTTACCAAATTAAACAGCAGCGTTTTGAGCTAGCCCAAGAAGAATACCAGCAGCTGCACAAATTGTGTGAGGATGACAGCCGCTCCTATGCTAGTGGTGAGTTTACTTTCATTCTCTTGCTAATGCATATTTTTCCACTATTCAGTTTTTACACACAATCTGAGAACTTGCTCCCATCACTCTCTATTTTTACTGATGTAAAAGTTTAAACTACTCATGAAGTTGCTGTGATTCTTGGAAGAAATTGCATCTTAAAAGAAAATAACCCTCTCCAAAGACAGTTTCCTCCAGTATAACTAGGAGTTTCATTTAATGAACTTGCACTTTTGAAAAGTATGTTCTATCTTTACTTAGAACAGAAGGCTAATCTTTTTATCCATCTGCAGAATATTGAAAGAATTAATGTAGCAATGAGAGTAGAAATAAGCCAACACTAGTTTCTGCTTCTCAGGCTCTATGAATGTGAAAGTTATGTGTTAAATTAATGAAAAACATCTCCTTCACTGGAATATTTTAAAGTATGTTTGGATTCTGGTTACATGTATGCACTCCAGTTTCTAAAGTTACTGTTTGCTCTAGAGAAGACAGTGCCTTCTGCACTGGCAATCCATTGTGTTAATTTGCAACTCTGTGTACCAGCAGGTGACAAATTTACTTGCCTTAAGCTAAATCTCAGAAAATTGAAAAGTTTCTTTAACTCCATACCCAGTTCTTAATAAATGTATTACCTCATCAAATGTATTACCTCATCAGGCAGTGTTTAGGATCGGAATGAGCAAACAAGGTCTTCTAAGATAACTAGTTTGAACTTCAACCTTTGATCTGATCCTAGCTTAAATATTATTTTATAAAATTGACCAAAGGTTTAGTTAAGGATTTCTTTGGTCAGTGCTACTTGAAAAAATAGTATGACCTAAGAAGAATTGGTTCACTCACTGCTCCCCTACACTATAATTCAGTCATCCTCTGCTGGCTCCTTCACTGTCCCACAGGCCTTTAGTTGTTTTTCCTCCCTAACTCTAAAGTCTCGAACGGACTCAAACTTTTCCCCCGGTCAGATCTCTCCACTATTTTGTTATCGAATGCTGTTTAAGGTCTGTTGAAGGGCCTACCTGCCTCAACTTTAAAATCTCTTACATTGTGTCTTGAATAGTTCAGACTGGGTTAAGTCGCATCAAGATTTGCCAGACCTTGTGATAGTTAAAAGTACAAGTTCCTGGGGTCAAGCACAGAGACAACTGTATCCCCGCAACAAATATCTAAAGGAGAGTGAGGGACAAATGGAGGAGTAGGTGGAGGTTCATTGTATGTCGGGCATGGAAACAGGAGCATGTTGCAGGGGGAAAAATGGTATTTAGTGTGGGTTGTGGAGAAATGGGGGCTTCCAAAAGGGGAAAGGGCAAGGTGCCTATTAGGAAAGGATGAAATGAGTGAAAGTCCAAAAAAGTTTGGATCACAGTGGATGATTAACTGAATCCATTGAGGTTCATCCATCACTAGTTGAGAGTAGGTTTTGATGTGGCTTTAGGAGCCAAGTTGGACATTTTATGAGAGATGACTTTATAATGTGAGCACCACAGAAAGCTTCCTTTCATATGGCCAACCACTGGTTGGTGACTGTGGTGGAATAGACATAAAAGGTTTCTACAGATGACTGCCTTCACAGTCCAATTTACTGTCTAATCCCAGTACAATTTATTCTCTTTTATTAGTGCCTGCTTTTAAATGTAACATTTACTTACATTTTGATATTCAGAGCCAGGAACAGTGATGTTTGATGCATGACTTTGGCATTTTGAAGGGCTCAGAG
Source organism: Terrapene triunguis (assembly GCF_002925995.2). Lineage (NCBI taxonomy): Eukaryota > Metazoa > Chordata > Testudines > Emydidae > Terrapene > Terrapene triunguis. The sequence continues at coordinate 5,635,129 of NW_020664373.1, forward strand.
CCAGGGTGTCCAAACAGTTAATATATTTATGTAGTACACAACTAGATAATTTATGTAAGAAAATCCCTTTAATAATTGTATGTGCCTTTACTAAAAGGCTACTTTGTTTAGCTAGTTCTTAGATGTTGTTCTTGTTTCATGCATAATATCATAACACTCAATGTCTTTTTACCTTGGAGGTCCCTCCACCTCATAATCCTCATTGTTTCTTTTTTATATGGTTTTCAAAATTAAAACAAAAAAACAGATAATTTAAAAATGTTTTAAAGATATTGTGGCAGAGGTGGTGAGAGCCCAGCAATGGAAGTATTGGGAGTGGGGAACTCTGCTGCCTTGAGAACTTGTGCACGCCTGATGGGCAGGAGGGGGAGAGTGGCTGCTGTGGCGCTCGGCATTGAGCAGGGAGCGGGACCTAGCAGGGCAGCAATGGGAGCAGGTAGGAACACCAAGAATTTTCCTTCTCAGCCTGTTGCTGGCTGCACCCTCTCACCCCTAAGTGTTAGAATCACTCCCTCTCTGATTCTTCTGCCCCCCATTCTCAGTGAGTTTCCATCCCCACTCCCCCCACCCTTAGTGGGCAAAAAATATTGCGAAGGGTGTTGAGTATTAGTCATAATTGCTTTAGTTATTTTGGAATGGAACCACACTGTTAGGAAAAAGCAAAGATCTTCTGTCCAAATCACTGTGGTTTTTCTTCATGGCTGAACTTCTTTTGATAACTTTAAGTTGCAATTATAGGACAGAATTTTACATAACGCAAATGTTAAACGAATATTCAATGTATTATATATTTGGTCTGTTGCATCAAAGTATTAATAAAACAGGATACTACAAAAATCTGCGGTACTTTCATTCAAAGGCTTTCCATATTAGATTAGATTATATTTCCATCCTTTCAATTTTTGATGAAATCTACATGTCAGAAGTTGAGAGCTCTTCTTTTGAGCCCTAGGGTTTCAGCCCTCCCTGATCTGTAATGGACTCACTCCCCAATTTGAGAGGTTGAGCTGATGGCTTTTTTGTCAGGGGGGCAGCCACTTGCCCGATAACTGCTCGGTGTATACATCCTTCTCAATGAGGATGAGCAAGTCAAGGGATGCATGGCTGAAACTGCATTTAAGCACTGCCTCCCCGTTTTCTTCCCTCCCCATCCCCGGCATACACTACCAGCAAGCACCACAACCCAGGATTTGGTAATGAAAGGAAGGACGTGAGGAAAACTCCACCATTGCATGCACATGGAGTACCCTGGTACTGGGATCATCTACACCAATCATAGCTACCTCAGGACTGATATCAGGTACAAAATCGGCACGAATACCAACTGACTTCTGGACCAGCTCTTCTGGCATACACATCATCATCTTTGGAGTCAGCACCCAACATAAGGATTGGAAGGGCCAAACTGAGACCAAACATGGCCCCGAGTGTAGGGAGGCATCGCCCTATAGAAAGGAGAAGAGGCCTCACTCCTCAAAGGATAAAGAGCCTAAATCTTCTACCATGGAGATTGGCATAGACTAAGCTGACACCAGTGAAAGCATCAACCATACCACAGGACTGAGGTAGACCCTTGTGGAACTGCCAGGATTCCCTCCAGGGTCATTGTTAGTCCTGAAGTGGCACTGGGCCCTGGAGCCAATCGTCCACCATTCGAGGACTACTTTTTCTCATCATCATTGTTGAGCTATGTCTTCTCCGCAGGGTTAAGCAGGGATGCCCTCCCTGTTACCATCTGGGAGTGGCCCTGAAGATGGCCCAGGGTTCCTGTTGCAATGCCACCACAAAGACAAAAGGAGTGGCACTGAGTCAAACAGTCGCTCCTGGGCTAGTATCCATATACCAAGCTACATACTGGGGACCAATCATCTCTGGTATCCCACAGCAGATCCCCCTCCTGTAGGTACGTGAAGATGAAGAGATCAGGCTCCCCAGTGGTATCGTGACCTGGACCACTGACACCAGAGCCATACATTGATGTCCAAGAAGTAGGGACACTGGAGAAACAATGGCACCTTGGCCTCCATCCAAAGCATCTTCATTGTTTCCTAACTAGGTGGTCATACCATCTCTAGCCCTGGTGACCCAGGACTTTAAAGTACTCCAGGATCTTCCAGCTCACATAGTGAAGACCCTGGACAGTGAAATGATGGTAATCCAAGAGAAATCTCACACACTCTTTAATTTCTTGATCAAACTGTAAATGTGTTTCCTGTAAATGAAGGCATACTGGAACCAGGTAGAGGGCTCTGGCATACCCCAGCAACCATCCAGCCCACATGCAGACTGGTGGAGAAGCATTATCAGGTGCCTCCAAAAACCTTTGAGCACGTCTCTCCCCCACACTCCTCCAATTCAGGATTAACTGGTAGTTGCAGCAGTGCAGGAAAAATTAAAATTGACAAAAGGCACATCCAAGGACAGAGACCCTGAAAAGCTTTTTGGGTGCCTGTGTGCACCTGTTTGGGTGCAAAGCCTACTCATTTGCCTCACTGCAACTTCATGTGGCACACTATGAAGCACTGTTAGCCAAATATAATTTCCTGATATGGGAAAGAGTGACTCTTTCTGACAAATGTGCTACAGGATGTTAGGGAGGATTTAAAGGAGATCATCACAGAAGACCAGACAGTGTTCAGGACAGCCTCACAAGCTGACATGGGTGCCTCTGGCACAGCCAGAAGGCCATGACCATGAGCATGAGATGGGCCGTTTGGCTCTGGCATCAGAAATACCTAGAGAAGTTGAGGATACCAAACAAGATCTCCTGTTTGCGGCATGGAGCTCTTCAAGAAGAGAACTGGCAAAAATCATTCCTTAAAGGACACTGGGGCCACCCTGAGATCACTGGGGACTAGGCTTGCCAACTTTAAATTTCAAAAATATGGGACAAACCTCAGATGTGTCTAGTCTTCACTTGCACCTCTGGGAAAAGTCCCTTCTTGTCTCTCATTCTTCCCAGGAGTTCTTTCTCTAGCTCTGGGTGCTGTCACTGTGGCACCTGTTAAGGTTCCATGCAGATGCTGGGAACAGTCTGAGCCAGTGGCATTGAGACCCCATGTGCCAAGTTGAAATATGTGATAAAGTGCATCCCATATTGACTTAGTACGGGGCAGGCAATTTTGTGTTTAAATTGGGGATGTCCCTTGTAACCCTACTGGGGACCTACACACCGACCCCTATGGGAAGCTCTATAAGTACCAGCCCCAATGAAAACTGTGGGCTCACCCATATTCCCAGGGCAGACAGCAGGAGTACCATTCTGAAAATGCAGGGCAGACAGCAGGAGTACCATTCTGAAAATGATGATGATACTCAAAATTGCCCCTCATATGGCTCCTCTGGCATTTATTCCACCCTGTCATCCAGCTAGCAGAATTGACTGGAGACTGAACATACACTGCCCCAGATTCAGGATGGTAATATGTGCATCCATCATTCCATCTCTTCAGACTCGAGACTAGTTTGTGGCTCTCGACTTGGGAGATGTGTACTTTCATATAGATATTCACTCAGCCCTCAGGAAGTACTTGAGTTTCAAGTGGAAATTAATCACTACCAATACACAGTACTCCATTTGGACTCTCCATGGCACCTAGGCTTTTTGTGAATACTCTAGCAGTGGTGGCTGCCCACCTGGGGAAGGCAAGGCATTCACACTCCTCCAGCTCTGCTCAGGTCAGGCTATTCTCTCCAACATTGACTAGACAGGAAAATCTCTGTGCCCCACATATCAGTCACTGCTGAGCTGGCTTAGTGGTTGGATCCCACAAATGCACTAAGAGGGGTGCCCCTTTCAGTCCCTCATGAAGATATGCTGATCATGGATGTGTCAGGGGCAAGCAGGGGAACTCATTTTGACCACTGCAGACTCAAGGAACCTGGTCCTCAGATGATATGGAGTTATATATGAACGTCCTGAAGCTGAGAGCCATTAGGCTGGTCTGTAGGAACAGATCCTCCGGAATTTGGTAGTGCAAATCTTCATGGACAAGACCGCTATGCACTGCGTAATCAAACAAGTGGACACTTGCTCCTTGTCCCTCTTCCTGGAAACCATCAGATTCTGGACTTGATGCTGTCAGAGTGGGGAGATCCTGATGGCTCTTCACTTCCTAGTCAGCAACAACCTGGCAGACTTCCTGAGCAGACAATCTGTGACTGACCACAGATGGTCCTTGCATAGATTCGTTGCAGAAGAGCTGTTCCATGTTTGGAGATCCCCAGTAGACTTGTCTGACACCAAGGACAACACTACATGTCACTGCTTTTGCTCCAGAGGTGGACTGAGCCCAGGATTGTTACTGGATGCATTCTTCCTACAGTGGTCTCCAATAGGCTGTCCCACAGATTCTCCTGATGATCTCCAAGACTGGGAGAGACAAGGCCATGGTCATTCTCATTGCCCCTGGATTGAGTGAGGTGGTTTTGGCTGACAGGTCTCTTACCAATGTCCATTCAGTCTTTGAACCAACTCCTGGACCACTCTGACCTAATCTCACAACACTATAGTCAGATACTTCATCCAGACCCAGAGTTGCCACATCTAACAGTGTGGCCGTTGACTGGTTAAGTACCATGGATAGGATCCAGGAAATTCTGGTTCAAAGTAGGAAAATATCTATCAGATGGACCTACTCATCTAAATGGTAGAGGTTCTCAATATAAGGCTAGGTCTACACTACAGCGGGGGGGGTCGACCTAAGATATGCAGCTTCAGCTACATGAATAGCGTAGCTGAAGTGGCGTATTTTAGGTCGACTTACCTGGCTGTGAGGACGGCAGCAAGTCGACCGCTGCCGTGCCGCCGTCGACTCCGCTACCGCCTCTTGCCGCGGTGGATTTCTGGAGTCGACGGTAGAGCCATCAGGGATCGATTTTACCGTGTCTTCACTAGACGCGGTAAGTCGATCCCCAATAGACCGATTGCTACCCGCCGGATTGGCGGGTAGTGAAGACGTAGCCTAAGCAGCCCATCATGGTCTGGACATGACCCAGACTTAAGTACTGAAGATCTTCTACTACCTTTGAAGCATCAGGCTTCCATTTAGCTCTATAAAGGTCAACTTCATAGTGATTTCAGGTCACCACCTGCTTGTACTGCAGTGCTTGATCTTTTATCATCCCATAGTATCGAAGTTTCTCAAGAGACTCATACAGACTGGTCAGAAAACCTGCTCCTGCTTGAGACTTTAGTATGGTCCTCCTGAAACTTACGAAACCTCCGTGTGAACCTCTCTCAGAATGTTCCCTGGACTAACTCACTCTGAAGATGGTGTCCCTCCTGGCTATTTCAACAGAGAGTGAGCTGGCTTCAAGCACTTATGGCTGTGTCCCCTTACATGACCTTCCATAGTGACAAAATGGTGCCGAGACAACACCCAAAGTTTATTCTGAAGGTGGTCTCTGATTTTCATCTAAACCAGCTGATCATCCTACTTGCCTTCTTCCTGAAATCACACTCTGCTCAAGGAGGAAAGAAAATACATATAGTTGACATTTTCATGACTTTAGTTTGCTCCTGTCAGTATGATAAAGCATTCAGACTGTAGCCTGATCTATTTATTGCATTTGCTGGACATTTGAAAGGTCCAGCCACTTCTTCTCAAAGAATATAAAAATGGATAACACAAAGTACCTCACTTGCCTGTCAGCTTCTCCCACCAAACATCAAGTCTCAAACTCTGCCAGAGTGCAAGCAATATCCTCTGCCTGCTAAAGGATTTTGTCAATATCAGAGATTGATAAGGCAGTGACTTGGAATAACCCTCTGACATTTGTCAGGCACTATTCCTTGGTCTGAGCTGCTAGGCCAAATACCAACTTTGTGAGAGCAATACTACAATTCCTATTCAACTGATGCAATTGGAACTCCTCATTCCTACCATCCTGAGGGGTTACTGGTTGCCAGTCACCTAAAGTGGGATCCACACTGACACATGCTCTCCCCGGTCCTTCTTCTTTACCCTACACATGATTGTGGCTCTTTTGAGATGATGATGTCAGTGTGGATCCCACAACCTCCAGCCCTGCTTTTTGGGTTTTCAGCTACCCCAACCTTTCAGTTACGAGGGAACTAAGGGAGAGTCATGGCTCTCTTCCCTTTATGCCCTCACATGGGAGCACGAGAAGGCAGAGAGCATGTGTGTGGCCCTGACGGACTCTGCTGTGTAAAAACAAACTGATCTTGTGTGTGAGTCACATGTGCACACACAAGAGTCCACAGTGACTACAGCATCTTGAAGAATTGTAGTTACTGTAAGGTAAATACACCTCTACCCCGATATAACGCTGTCCTCTGGAGCCAAAAAATCTTACTGCGTTATAGGTGAAACCGCATTATATTGAACTTGCTTTGATCCGCCGGAGTGCGCAGCCCCGCCCCCCCGGAGCACTGCTTTACCGCGTTATATCCAAATTCATGTTCTATCAGGTTGCGTTATATCGGGGTAGAGGTGTAGTTGTTGTTCTGTTAAATTTGCTTTCTTTCAGCTATATTTATGTGGCAAGTGATTTATTTAAATAGCAATTATTTTAAGACAGATTTCTCCTACACATCTCCATCTTCTCTTTCTTAAATTTTAATTGTAACATTTTGTGACATCATAGTAACATGTTAACAATAGCAGCATTATACATTGAAGTGCAGGATCAAGTAGTGAAAATAGACTGGAAAGAAAAGACCCTGTTTAAAAGTATTTATCTTTAATAATTAGCAATCATGGCAGTAGCCTTTATGACAAATGGAAAAGTAAATGAATTCATGTTTGACTGTTTTCTCAAGTGCATACGTCTCTTTTCCTCTAAAGTAAAAGCTATATTTGGCTGTCCTTATTTCCAGGTTCACTATTTTAGTTCCCTCCTAACACCTATAATCTGTGAATAATTTTTACATGGTATGCCCTCTGGTTTCAGAATATTTAAAAAAAATCTATCACTGTAGTGCTAATATTTATTTAAAATCAAAGGTGTTTTTTCAGAGCTGTGCAAAAAGCATCTTACATTTTTTCTGCTGTTTTCTGCAACAACTACTTGAGAATTTGTTGTTGAAATAATCAATGAGCTGATAAATAAAACTAAGTTCCTTTATATATTAGAGTTGTAAGGAACTTCTTGAGTCTTTGTCCTTCCCTCCCTATAGTCCCAGAATAATATTAATAGATTTCTATAAAACCCTTATTAATTTCTTATCTATTCTTAGTGTGAATCTGACTCTCTGAAAATTACCCTGATCTAATATATGTACTCCTGTAACAATGGCCAAAAAAACTTTGTTGGTCCCAGGGGCCAGTGGCAAAATCCAATATCTATCAAACCACTAGTGGTATGTACTGTTGGAAAGCTGAGAAATAGCTTTTGACTTTGGCCCTTTTGGTTTCTGAGGTACTGGATGCCAAAGTCATACCTCTTGCTTTCTTCCCACTTATAGTCTAACATGGTTTTCGTTGCTGCTATTGCAAACACTATAAGAGGCTGAAACTGATGCTTTATGACACATTTAAATCCCAGCTCTTGTGACGTGCAAGGTTGGCTGCTAAAATCATGTCACAATTGAAATGGGGGGGGGGGCAAGTTAATATAATTTGGTCATTTTAAAATAGGAAAGTCATCCAATTTATAAAAATATTTTTCTTTATTTTTCAAGACTTTCAGTAGTTCCACAAGACTTTAGTTCCACTAATTTTGATAACTTATTGCCTATCATCTTGCACAGGGCAATTTTTATATAAGTGGAGAAAATATTGGGGAAATAAGGTCTGATTTTTTTTTTAACTGCTTTATTTGACTGGGGCTGTTGTAGTTCTTTTTCTACCCAGAAAAGGTAAACTGCGTATGACAGCAGCAGAATTGGTTGCAAACAATTACTCAGACTTTGCTGGGAGAGTATCTATAGGAAAGGTACAAACGCTAACTAATTTTGAAGTTTCTGGAACTATTGAGATGTGTTGCTGGCATTCCCCGGAATCAGAAGCCTAATAAAATACTGGAAAAGTATTTGTAATAAACTGTTTCACTTGTGCTTTAAGATCTAGAAACATTTTAGACCAGTAAAAATGTTTTCAGTATTTGTAAACATTTCTAAATATTGGTCTCTGACCAGTTAGAGAAGTTCTGGATCTGTGGAGAGCTGGTTTGTGGAACAATCTTCTTGTTTCCATCTGTCAAATCAGATTAAAAGACAGTTAAAAATACATAGACTTTTCTATGTATGCATTTACTGTAAGTTCATCAAGGCTATGTGTTCATGAGCAGGGGAAGGTGAGATCTGTATGTTTACAGGTGGAAGCAGAGGTGTCCATGAAACTCTTTCACTACTAAGTTGTGATCAACACCATGAAAAAGTTCATGAAATAATGGATTAGAGAATTTCAGTCCATGTATTGATAGCAATTGCACAACCTCTTTTGGCAAGTTACTGCATGGTTTATTCAGTGTTTATAAAGTTCTTTCCACAATTGATCGAGACACACAGCAGAATGAAATGCTGAGCTGTCTTATAAAATGTCAGGCTACAACTTTATTAACAATGTGTAGAGAGGACTCTCCCCTTATCCTACTCCCCTGAAATACCAGGCATTTTATTGGGCCTAGTGCTGAGCTAAATGGCTTCACACAATAAACCCAGCAAATTAGAGTTAGCAGTCTCCAACCTAACCTCTTGGACTTAGCCCACTTCAGAATCCTTTTACTACCTCAGTCTGCAAAGGCTTCAGGTCTCCTCTTTTCTCTACACTCTAACAGGTCCACCAGCCATTTTCTGGGACTCTTAAGCATATTTACTTCTGGGAGCTGGCCCTTTTAGCCTTTTTATCCACATTAGACACTGGCTGCTAATTGCTACAAATTATGTAGTCCTGTATTATTGCTTAACATTAACTGTTCCTTTCCTTTTTCCTTTAAACCAGCAGGACTTCCATGCAAAACCCAGACCTCCCTCCCCGGACACCTTGCTAATTTGGCGCAAAAGGAAAAAAATCCTTTCTAATCCCAAAACAGGCATTCCGATCAGAGCCACATCAGGGAATGGATGAGGGGGCATTAAAATTAAACATTTCTTGTTATCATTTAAGGACATTTATACTCATTTTTTCCTTGGATGGTGATGGAAAATAATTCTTTCCCAACTCTCCATTTAAAAAAAAAAACAACAATTACTTGCCATATAGACCATTATGTTCCCCTTCAGCATTGCATTAAACTGCACACATTAAGTTCTCTTTTTCCTACAGTATGAAGAGACATTGTGTGTCACATCCTTGTGGGGGGATAATACCAAAAAATCCCACTGCAGTAACATTTAACTTTGAAAAGGGGAACTATACAAGAATGAGGACGCTTGTTAGATGGAAATTAAAAGGAGCTGTCACAAGGATTAAATGCCTGCAAGCAGCATAATAGAGGTTCAGATTAAATGCGTGCCCCAAATCAGAAAAGACAATAAGAAGACCAAAAGAATGCCTCTGTGGCTAAGCAGAGTAATGGAGGCTGTAACAGGAAAAAGGCATCTTTAAAATTTGGAAGTCAAATCCTAATAAGGAAATAAGAAGGTACATGATCTCTGGAAGGTTGTGTGTGAAAGTATAATAAGGCAGGCCATGAAAGAAAGAATTTGGGAAGCAACTTGCTAAAGATGCAAAAACTGACAGTAAGAATTTAAGTACATCAGAATCCTGCCAAAAAGGGAGGGATGCCAATAGTCGACCAAGGTATTAAAAGAGTAGTCAAGAAAGACAAGGCTATTGCAAAGAAACTAAATGAATTCTTTGCATCCGTCTTCACTGCAGAGGATTTGGGGGAGATACCCACATCAGAGCAATCCTTTTTGGACAACAAATCTGAGGAACTGTCCCAGATTGAGGCGTCAATAAAGGGAGGTTCTAGAATAAATTGATAAACAATAATAAACATTTAAACAAGCCCGCGTGCTAAATAACTAGAAGGGAGTTAATGTAGTGACGATTTTTAAAAAAGGCTCCGGAGATGATCCTGATAGTTACACTGGAATGGAAGGTAGCAGCTTTTAATCAACAGACAGTGCTGCTATATAGCAATTCAGGATAGATAGTGAATAACTTTAGGTACCCACGAAATAACTTCCCAGTTGGAATTCAGCCCAGATTGATTTTTGAAATCTTGTACCTTATAATAGAAAGAATATGTTGGTGTGCAAAATTATGTTGCATCTTGGAAAACCTCAGTTTACCAAAAGAGAAAACACAAAGGTGTCTTTAAATTGAAACTCTGTCTTAAGAGAAGCTGTGATGAGATTATTAAAACACTCACTATTGAGGGGCTGTAACTCTGAGAGTGAGGAAATTTTTGAACTGTAAACTTGCATGTGGTTACTGCATGCACTGAGTTGCAAGCAGACCTAATTTCATCAGTGATTGAGCTGGAAACTGATATTGATGTGGAACAATTTTTCCTAGTTTTCTGTTCTTAGAAGGGCTTTATTAAATTGAAATTTGTGATGTGATTTTACTTCCTTTATATGTATTTGGTAGCAGATTGATTCACATTCTATTCAGTCCAAATTTTGTCCAGCTAAATAAATTCTTCTATGTATTGCATATAAATACCATACACTTAACTAACAGCCAAACATGACTTCTATCTGTAATCATGTTGAGGAGGTTGTAAATAAAATCTGTGTTACCATAGGGACATTAAATTTGTTACATTCCTATGAAAGTTCTTAAACTGCAAGAAAAATGAATGGAAACATCCATTAAATGTACTGTCAATTTTTAGACCCTACTGTTTAGAAGAAATCATTTTGGCTACAAACATTCCTGTGTTGTACTCAAAAATAATTACACTGAGTAAGTCTTATAACACATAATTATCATATCCTACAAAGACATGTCTGGAAGTTATAGACAAATAAGCTTGTTCCATCTTTGAAATAGAATGACTCAACTTTGGGACCCGGAATGACATGTAGCCACACTTTGACAAGTATGTACTCTTTTTGGCCACAATCCCACAAAACAGTTAAGCACATGCTTAAGTGATTTGCTGAGTTGTGGCTTTGAAGTTTTAGAAACATGTTTGCACACACTATCATTTAACACATTGAAAACGTGAAAAATGTATTATAAAATACCATTGTTTTCCATCTGTTTAGCATTCTCTGGATTTTCAACTAATACCAAGTATGACCCATATCAGATTAAAGCAGAAATAGCAAGCCGTCGTGACAGAGTGAGTAATCTTTTTTTGATGTTATGTGATTAAAACAGTGCTGTACACACCCACCCACCATTAGGCTTAGAAGTTGTATATGCATGCTTTCTAAAACTGCACATGTTTAAAGTGCCCTTCTACTCTTGAACAATTATTTAATAAAAATAGCAGTGTGGTTCCATCTTTACTATGTCTTAATGATTCCAAAGAATTTTTTTTCCCTGTTTATAAGTGTAAAGAATTTTTTTTCTGAATGACTGACACACCAACTCAACTTGTATTTTAAAAATAATTTCCTTTCTGTCTCGAGCATCACCACTAGTAGCAAATATTCTGCAAGTCAAATTCTGGCCCCAGCAACACCTGTCCAAACCAGATGTCATTGATTTTGCTCTTGGGTTCCATAGGGTTCTATAGATGTAACTGAGGTCAGGATGTGGCTCTGTGTTGAGAACTCAATGATAAGTTCAGTCGATGCACAAACCAGAATAGATCATTTGCCCAGGGCTGCATTTATAAAAGAATAAAAAGTGACAAATGATCCCCCCACCCCCAACACATCCCCGTATACTGTGGTAAGCATATATAACTCTGAACACATATGGACCACATCTGTTGTATAAGAAAGTACCGTTTTTACTTAACCATTTTTAGGTTAGAACCATACTTTGAATATTGTTTTGTCTGAAGTAGTTACAGTGGTAGAGGGGAAAGTTATACTTATCTTTCCAAATCTGCTTGTCAGTGTTCCTAATGAACAGTAAAATTCTACATATTTAATGGAAGCTAGTTAGATGCCCACAACTAATAAAGCAGCTTTATAACTTAAGGCCCACCATATATCTAAACTGCATATTCTTTTTATTAATGGATAAAATGGGATTTAGCATGCCAGATGCTCAATTCATGAAATAAATCAAATACATATCTTTGAAGGGTGGTGTTCCTGTTTATGACTTCATGATTTAGTGACCACTTTTCACAGGAGTGGCCCTGGAAAATAAATTATGTTCACCACCCATCAAAGGCATGTATTCTGTTAGCATGCATTTACAACATACTGTATATGGTAGAGCTAATGTTTAGAAAATGCAGCAAACCAAACAAGAAAACATAGCAAGTTAAAATTTCACTCAATTTCTCTAAACAAGGTTTAAAGAAAATAAGTGACTTTTCTATTTGCATATGGATTACCAGTCTCTGCCCCCCCCCCCCCCCCCCATGGTCCAATAATAAAGTGACCATGAAATACACCTTTTTACTTCTATACATAGGGTGAACCTCTGTGTTATGCACGCTCATGTATATTGAATTAATATAAAGAGTTAAATATACTGTACACCATTGAATATATAAACATGGAAGATATTAATGATATATTTTCTTATTTTAGCGGAGTTTATTTTATAAGGGTTGGACTAGATAATCCAAGAAGTCACTATATACTGCCTGTTTTGTTATGATGATGTAGTGATTTCTGTTTTTGCGGGGCATGGGGGAGACATTGTGTTAAGCATTTTGTTACTTAGTGATTTACATACGTCTTATCAGTGTTTCGGATACATTGTAGAAAATCTACTAAATCTCTGGGAGACTCAGTTTATGTTTTCTGTTTATGAAGCTCACATTTTCATTTTTTTTCTGTGGCAGGAAGTTGACGGCATCATTTATTGAAATGCATATACAAACAAAGGAGTGCCTGTCCCAAAACATATGTGACTTTTTAACCAAAAATATAAAACATCCATACGGAACCAGACATAATTCTATGTATCTGTTACAATAAGCATCAATTAAGGAGCAATTTTATTAAAATAGTGAAACCTGGTAGTAAACGTCACTGCAGACACATACCAAATTTTGGGGAGATTATAATGAACAGCTGCTTATTATTACATTAAATAAATGATCTGCCAGGCAACTTTCACTATTTACTGCTGCTGAAGGGTCACGTTGTACTTGTCTTTTATAATACAGAAAGAAAAATGGGCAGATGAATCATCACAATCTCTAGTGACTTTAAACGAACATTCTTCCCATTGAAAAAGCCATAGTACTGAACCTCTTCCCCTTTCTGGCTGTCTGAGCTGGCTGTTTGCAATATAGTTAAATATAGTTGAGCAGGTCTTTGGGTGACTGTCTACTACAGAGTTAGATGGGAAATCACTGTTCCGGGGGAGACAGGAAATGGGAAATCACATGCGGACAGAGACTTGTTGGCTATTAGAACAAGTGATAGCAGATAGCATAGTAGAAGATTATACAAAGAAACAGCTACCTTGTACGTTTGGCAATGTTGTTACTTTGTGACCATTGTTGGGTAGGTTTTTATTAATATTTCTCTAAAGCATTTGTTGATTTTGTTTTACTGTAGATTAAAAACCAAACAGATTATCACTTTTCACTTTGAAAATACTAGACTTTGAACAATGCACAGTAATTTTAAATTCTTGAAAGAACAATTATTTTAAGAATTATTTGAAAGAATAATAATAGTTATTCAGTGATTTGCTGCCGTAACATATTTTTGCTTAAAATATATTTTGTTTTAAGCTTTCTAGACTAAAACGAGAGTTGGCACATATGAAGGAAGAACTGCAGTATAAAGAAAAAGGAGTGGAAACACTACAAGAGTGAGTTGGGAGGTTTTGGGAGGGGGGGATTTTTCTTTCTCTTCTTCCTGTTGGCTTACTTTCTTGTTATTTAACTGGAAGTGTTGCAAAACTTTATTTAATGCACAGACTCCTGCTGCAAGTTTTTATTTTTGAATTGTTTTTTCTTTTTTATTTATTTATTTATTTTAACAATTGTCCCTACTTAGACAACCATGGATGGTGCTAACAATGTGCTCTCATTGATAATAAGGCAAACTGATGTAAGCAAGATTGGCTGAAATTATTTTGGATGATGATTCCATTGATTAATGTGCCAGCAAGTTTATGAAAAAAGTGGCAAAATATGCAAAAATTGAGGAATTTTTGTATTTTAGGTCATAGAATTCCCTTTTGAGCTTAGTGTAGAGGTGGTGGTTGCTTACTATTGCAACTGACGGTTGTCCTTAATAATTTCTGACTTTTAGGCAGCAATCTAAAAACATGCGTCTGATGAAGTGGGCATTCACCCACGAAAGCTTATGCTCCAATACATCTGTTAGTCTTTAAGGTGCCACCGGACTCTTTGTTGCTTTATTCTAAAAACAGGCAGCTGCTTTCTTTTCCATTTGCTAAACATGGTACTTAGTAAGTAACAACAAATACACATGAAAGATGCAGTTCATCCTTAAAAATTTAAGAGAAGAAAACTCTTGTCAGGCCAAAGTACTTCATTGGCAAATATTAACTAGTCATCCTCATACACAAATGTCTTTTAAATTGACTACATCAGGTAACTGCAAGGCCAGTCAGAGGTATATGATAGAAAACCAATTATGAATATACTAAAGTAATGGAAAAGATATAGTAACACATAAAGAAACGGTTTAATATAGTGACAGGATCTTGGCTGTTTGAAGATGAGCAATAATTCAGAATGCTGTTGTATTCAGATGACAGGTAGCACATACACACACAAACATTTATGCCTTACGCAGTGACTTAGTATCTTTATCAATATTAACTTTTAAGACTAGATAAAACCTATTTCTGCTTTTCCCTTCTTTCCCATGACAACATGAGGTTAACTTAAAATGAGGATGGCAGGGTTCTGATTTAGGGCTCTGTTCTGCTGCTTCTGTGAAGGATTAATCACCTCCCTAGGAAGATCCAAGAACAAAGAAAGTGATTTGACGGCAATTTCAAACGTTTCTCTTGTATGGTTTTGTGAAAAGAAAAGCCTGAGAAGTAGTTTTGAACCTAAATATTAATGTCCAAGATTTTAGTCTAAGTTAAATTGCTTACATCCAGGGGGGAAAAAATCAGTATTACTTTAGAATAGGATTTTGTGAATCTGATCAACTAATAGTTTTTTAGAGTAGCAGCCGTGTTAGTCTGTATCCGCAAGAAGAACAGGAGTACTTGTGGCACCTTAGAGACTAACAAATTTATTAGAGCATAAGCTTTCGTGGGCTACAACCCACTTCTTTGGATGCATATTGAGTGAAACATATCGAGGAGATATATATACACACACATACAGAGAGCATGAACAGGTGGGAGTTGTCTTACCAACTCTGAGAGGCCAATTAAGTAAGAGAAAAAAAACTTTTGAAGTGATAATCAAGGTAGCCAAGTACAGACAGTTTGATAAGAAGCAAGTGTGAGAATACTTACAAGGGGAGATAGATTCAATGTTTGTAATGGCTCAGCCATTCCCAATCCCTATTTAGCCCTGAGTTGATTGTGTCTAGTTTGCATATCAATTCAATTCCAGCTCAGCAGTCTCTCGTTGGAGTCTGTTTTTGAAGTTTTTCTGTTTTAAGATAGCCACCCGCAGGTCTGTCATAGAATGGCCAGACAGGTTAAAGTGTTCTCCCACTGGTTTTTGAGTATTATGATTCCTGATGTCAGATTTGTGTCCATTAATTCTTTTGCGTAGAGACTGTCCGGTTTGGCCAATGTACATGGCAGAGGGGCATTGCTGGCACATGATGGCATATATCACATTGGTAGATGTGCAGGTGAACGAGCCCCTGATGGTATGGCTGATGTGATTAGGCCCTATGATGGTGTCACTTGAATAGATATGTGGACAGAGTTGGCATCGGGCTTTGTTACAAGGATAGGTTCCTGGGTCAGTGTTTTTGTTCAGTGATGTGTGGTTGCTGGTGAGTATTTGCTTTAGGTTGGGGGGTTGTCTGTAAGCAAGGACAGGTCTGTCTCCCAAGATCTGTGAGAGTAAAGGATCATCTTTCAGGATAGGTTGTAGATCTCTAATGATGCGCTGGAGAGGTTTTAGTTGGGGGCTGAAGGTGACAGCTAGTGGTGTTCTGTTATTTTCTTTGTTGGCCCTGTCTTGTAGGAGGTGACTTCTGGGTACTCGTCTGGCTCTGTCAATCTGTTTTTTCACTTCAGCAGGTGGGTATTGTAGTTTTAAGAATGCTTGATAGAGATCTTGTAGGTGCTTGTCTCTATCTGAGGGATTGGAGCAAATGCGGTTATATCTTAGAGCTTGGCTGTAGACAATGGATCGTGTGGTGTGTCCTGGATGGAAGCTGGAGGCATGTAGGTAAGTGTAGCGGTCAGTAGGTTTCCGGTACAGGGTGGTATTTATGTGACCATCGCTTATTAGCACAGTAGTGTCCAGGAAATGGACCGCTTGTGTGGATTGATCTAGGCTGAGGTTGATGGTAGGATGGAAATTATTGAAATCATGGTGGAATTCCTCAAGGGCTTCTTTTCCATGGGTCCAGATGATGAAGATGTCATCAATGTAGCGCAAGTAGAGTAGGGGCGTTAGGGGACGAGAGCTAAGGAAGCGTTGTTCTAAGTCAGCCATAAAAATGTTGGCATACTGTGGGGCCATGCGGGTACCCATGGTACACAAATCTGACATCAGGAATCATAATACTCAAAAACCAGTGGGAGAACACTTTAACCTGTCTGGCCATTCTATGACAGACCTGCGGGTGGCTATCTTAAAACAGAAAAACTTCAAAAACAGACTCCAACGAGAGACTGCTGAGCTGGAATTGAATTGATATGCAAACTAGACACAATCAACTCAGGGCTAAATAGGGATTGGGAATGGCTGAGCCATTACAAACATTGAATCTATCTCCCCTTGTAAGTATTCTCACACTTGCTTCTTATCAAACTGTCTGTACTTGGCTACCTTGATTATCACTTCAAAAGTTTTTTTTCTCTTACTTAATTGGCCTCTCAGAGTTGGTAAGACAACTCCCACCTGTTCATGCTCTCTGTATGTGTGTGTGTATATATCTCCTCGATATGTTTCACTCAATATGCATCCAAAGAAGTGGGTTGTAGCCCACGAAAGCTTATGCTCTAATAAATTTGTTAGTCTCTAAGGTGCCACAAGTACTCCTGTTCTTCTAATAGTTTTTTAGGTAGCTCTGATCAGACAGTTTAAAAGTTCAGACATGACTGTTCTGTGCTTCAGTGCTTTGATGCTTGTTTGTCACTGACATTGAAGTCATGATATTGCTCCTGCTTTGTCTCATTTCTCATCCTTATTGTTTATTGAAGGCAGCCATATGTCTGTTAGTGTGTTGTTTGAAGTTGTGATGGAATTTTCTTCAAGAATTTCTCTAGAGCACTCTTGCTTTGCTGATCTCTGTATGTTCTCCACAGTGACTTCTTGACTTATGAGCCAGGAGATTTGTGTTTTTTAAAAAGGCTGCTCTGGAAAGTCTTGTTTTTTGGATATATGTTTTGAATCATGTGTGAATCTGATATGTTGTTGTATCAATTCCTACAGAGAAAGTGCATTGTCACAAAATAGACAGCCAAGTAGATCATCTCCCCCATCCTTTTTAAATGGAAAACTTTTTTTTGCAGGTGCTTTAAGCTTAGTCACCTTGTTAATTCCTCTTCTGCTGTAGAATTTCTTTAAAAACTTCAGTCTTCACCACTGCTCTCTGCCTTCTCGCTAGGCTGTGTCAAAACTATTTTATTAAATACATTTTCAGCTAATTACCAAGTATAAAATAGGAGGAGTGAAGTCTTAATTGTTTGGTTTGCAATCATGTGTTTCCTTTCATTTTTAAGTGTGACTTTAAGCAATGTTAGGAATCATATTTTGAGCTTTGCATCTGGGTGAATGTTAGGTCTTTAAAACCCTTTCATAGTTTGCCAACAGCAAAATATTATGAGCAGTTAGGGGCCTGAACCTATTACTACTGAAGTCAGTGTTAAAACTCCTGTTGACTTCAATGGGAGATCAGGCAGATTTTATTATAGGTGGGGCTGGTAGTGCTGCCTGTTAAGATTGTTCAAGATTGTGTCAGGATTCTGCTAGCCTGGGTCACCTTAGTAAAAAAGTTTGGGACCTACAGCCTTAGAATATTAGGTCAGCTTGGATTGACTGTATGACAGCCAATTATACTGTAAACAGTATGATTGACAATGACCCTTTGTCCGAGAAAATAAAAACTCACTAGTCAGCCTCCAACCCTCCCCCAAGAACATGAATTAGCAGATACTTAACCTGTAGAAAATTCCACTTGAAGTTAAATATCTTTCTTTTCTCTAGATGTCTTCTTGTAGATGTGAAGCAACAGGAGGGTAGAAGGGGGCCATCTGGCCTAATACTTGATATTAACGTGACTTTGGGTTAAAGCCAAGTACTTTGTGTATCATATGAAATTCTTAGTTAGTTAACGTCACTTTTCCTACTGTGGTTTGGTCTAATCTTGTCAGAATCTTAAACCAGTGCTGCCAGCTCCTAGCATTCAAAAATCACGAGTCAGGCCCAAAAGAATCATGAGATTTGTTTAAAGTAACACCTTTACGTCCTCTCTGGTGTTTGAAATTTCAGGGTTCATGTTTCCCACCTTTTCTTTGCAACCAGGAGGTTAGTGACATGACTCCAGGAGCTCGGTCCTTCAGTAAAGACTCTCAATAAAATCACCAGAATTAGCAAAATTGATAACCTCATTGATAGGTTATTTACCAGATAATAGGTTTCCTTTCCTTTTTTTTTCTCAATTTATTTTTTATTTAAGACAATAAGACTCCATTGAAAATGGAGTTTCATCAGATTAGTTTATGAAAGTGGGTGGTGGTAGCACATGCTATATGACGGGGCAAGAGACTTGTCTCTTCAGGCTATATATAAAGTTATTCTTATACATTAGTGTATTCAGTGTCATATTTTAGTATTTTCAATGTATTCAGCAAATTATCATTTTTATTATCATTTTTCTCCTTCCATATTGCAATTCAACAGCCTCTCTCCTTCAATAAAGTTTGAGTTTCTGGTAGTCAGCACTGAGTAGCTCAAGATTGTGTCAGGATTCTGCTAGCATGGAGTAGCTTAATGACATCTTGCTAGATAGGACATCAAAAGTAAATCTTTGTTAATTGATGCTGTGCAGCTAGTTGTCCTCCTTTTGTGGTGGCTGTCACGCTGTCTGGAGTGGCTCATGACCGTGAATGCCTACCGTAGGGCAGACATTGCAAACTGGTGGTATGTTCTATAATTAGATTTCACCAATGTAGTAACAAATGTGAACTCCCAAAGTACTACAATAGTCTTACATGGAGTCACAGCCAGTCCCCGTAGACACTCCAGTCTATTTTGCCACCCAGGCAAACTGGACTATGTGATAAGTGGTCATTTACAACAAAAAATCACAAAATATTCCAGTTGCACCCAGTCCAAAGAGACCAGTCACTCACCCAGGTTGATTTGTGCCCCAGATGTCACACTAAATACAACGCTGGCAGCCAGTTCTGTAGTAAACTATCTAAAGGTGTATTAGTTAAGAAAAAAGGAGTTGTTCAGAGGTTAAAGCAGGTGAAAATATATGTATAGATGAGTCAGTCTATAACTTTGAAAGGTAGCAGAGATGTAGTAATCTGCCAGTTCACAAAAGTTTTTTAGGGCTACGCAGAGTAACTCTGGGGACCTTAGTCTTCTCTTTCAGTTAGAATCTAAACAGTGCAGAGATGAAGAATTTTTCCTTGTGTCCTTATTTATAGCTTCTTCTCACACAAACCAAGCTGACAGCAACAGTTCCCACACAGGCCCCTTCTTCCGAAGGGTGGGGATGAACGCACTTAACAAAGTCTTTGATCCTTGATCTCGCACAATGGCTCATGTTTTGGTTAATGAACAGGATTTAACATCTTGTAAGAAACCATCATTTGCATTTTTTCTTGTTTGATGGGTTACTTAGTTATAAGGATATATACAATGCAGATGTTCGCTGTTATTTTCTGACTTGGGGTATAGTTGAGTGAGAACAATATATGCAGCATCCTACACGCATTTTATAAAACACTAACCTCATTCTTATCATCTTAACATATACTATTTATTTTGATAATGCCAACACACAAATAAGCAAGACTGGTTTCCAACTTTGCACTTGTAAGTGTTCAGTGAGGCCTGGGGCTTTGGCATCAGCTGGCACCTGGTCTGCCAGCCTCACGGTGGCTATAAATCTTCTCTCTATGTTTATCTTGTATCATTCTGCTAGAATATGAAAGATAATTTCCTGTGGTATGCTTGTTCCCTATCGTAAATACTTGTTCGCACTTTGATATTTTTGTCATAATTTGCATTCTATCTAAGCCACAAATCCTTGTCCCTTTTTTTTTTAATTTTATAATACTTTTGCTTTGACAATACTCTTGTCAGCTTACCATAAAGAATATTTTTGAGCTCTTAGTATCTATAGTATTGTCAAGTAAATACAATTTGTGAGTATTCTCACTTTGTATTATTGAATCTTTGTATTGAATTATGAGATCTGCTGACAAACTTCCTTTATTAGCTGTGGCATATAGCCCATAACAGTATTCTTACTAGCTCTCCACCTATGCATGCTTTCTCCCCCTAAACACACTTTCTTTTACACTACTGTAGGCATAGAAGTTGAGATTAACATTAACTTCAGTGAGTGGCTGGCTAAATCCCCCAGTCAGCTTTGAAATTTGAATCTGAGTGTTTATTCTAGAAAGTTCTGTAGGGACTCTGGTCTCATTTTTAATTGGTATCTCCAGGAGAGTGGTGAGGATGAGGTAATGGGAGAGGGTTTGTAGGTGTTGGTCTGTCAATGATTACTGATAAGTTATAATCAGCCTACTGTTGACAGAGTGATTTAATGGTTGAGCAGCAGAACCCATCAGAGATATCTGGACCTGCACTAGGTCCGTCAGCCCCCTAACAGATCTTCCCCCTGAAAGAAGCTGACCTTAACCTGGAGCAAGAAATGGTCTGGCTATGATAAAGATGTTATCTTCACACCCCCAACTCCCAGACCAAAGATAAGATCCAGAGTGTGTGCTGCTATGAATTGAGTTGGAAATTTTGTGGGACAGTCCTGTGATTTCAAGCTGGCCATGAGATCCCATTTTGATGTGAACACTGAAATCCAGCAGAAAGAATAAGTATTGATTATTCCTAGTTAGGCTGGATACCAATCAGAACTTCTTGACAATAAAACCTGAGACTTTACAAATGTCTCCCAAGGACAATTGTGAGAGTCCCATCACTAGTCACTTTTAAAACAAGACTGAACAAAGTCCTAGGACAGGGGTCGGCAACCTTTGGCACGCAGCTCGCCAGGGTATGCCCCCTGGCGGGCCGGGCCGGTTTGTTTGTTGCCGACCCCTTTCCTAGGAAATATGCTGTAAAGAGCAAGGATGGTGATTAATCGGAGAGGGTTCAGAGACGAGCCACAAGAATGATTATAGTACAGTATTAGAAAACACGCCTTATAGTGGTAGACTCAAGAAGCTCTGTCTACTTAACTTAACAAAGAGAAGGTTAAGGGGTGACTTGATCTCAGTCTAGAATTACCGACATGGGGAACAGATATTTGATAATGGGCTCTTCAGTTTAGCAGACAAAGGTATAACAAGATCCAGTGACTGAAAGTTAGACAAATTCATACTGGAAATAAGGTGTAAATTTTTAACAGTGAGGGTAATGAACTATTGGAACCAGTTACCAATGATTGTGGCGGATTCTCTATCACTGACCATTTTAAAATCAAGATTGGATGTTCCTTTAAAAGAGATGCTCTAGATCAAAAGGAATTATTTTGGGGGAGTTCTATGGATTATGTTATACAGGAGGTCAGACTAGATGATCACAATGGCCCCTTCTGGCCTTGGAATCTATGAATGGGGGGAGAGATAGCTCAGTGGTTTGAGCATTGGCCTGCTAAACCCAGGGTTGGGAGTTCAATCCTTGAGGGGGCCATTTAGGGATTTGGGGTAAAAATCTGTCTGGGGATTGGTCCTGCTTTGAGCAGGGGGGTTGGACTAGGTGACCTCCTGAGGTCTCTTCCAACCCTGATATTCTATGAATCAATGCTGCATTGGCAGGGAATTGGAGCAGCTTACACTAAGGGGTCTATTTCAACTTGACCATCTGTGATACTACTTTGTAAGTTAATTTTATTTTTATTACATAAAACTGCCTTAAGAGTGTATGTTTATGTTGCATGAACTGTGAACTCTGATTCCGGAGGTTAAAAACAGGAAACTTGTCAGTTCTGGGGAAGCTGAGTTGGGCCAACTGCATTGCCTTCTTAGTTTCCTGGTTTATAGTCAGATAACTTTAGAATGTTATAAATACTTGGTGTTTGTTAATTCAAAGTAAATATACCATTTTATTCATAGAAATGAAGTGGCATATTAGCAACCAATACTTTCGGAACCTTTGCATAATTAGTTAACTTTTAAATTTCTCTGAATTTTTGCCAACAGGATTGATCGTAAGATGTCAAGTGCTCATACAAATTATAAACTGGATGAAGCCCAGGCCATAATGAATGAGCTCCGAACCATAAAAAAAGCTATTTGTATGGGTGAGAAAGAAAGGCAGGACCTTATGCAGGTAAGAAACTTTCTACTGGATGGATAGTTGCAAAAATGTAGCTTCCCCTGGTCTCTGCTGTTTTCCCTTGTTTGTAGGTGCATAGGAATTGCTAAACTGAATCAGACTAGTGGTCTGATATTCTGTCTGACATTGATCAGAAGTAGAGGAGAGGTGCAAAACATACATCTTAAGCAGGTTACTGCATAAACTGTCCATCTGGAAAGTTTCTTCCTAATCCCTATCAGTTAGTTGTTGGCCTATGTCCTGAGCCTGATAGTTCATATCCCTGAATCTTTTATGCCCTAGATAGTATAACTAAATCATTTTATTATTCATATAAATGTCTCATCTTTATTTGAATCCATTTAAACTCTTGACTTGATGGATACCTTGAGTTCCACAGACTAATTATGTTACATAAGAAAATATATTCTTTGATCAGTTTTACATTACTTGTCTTTAACTTCATTTTGTGTTCTCTTGTTGTTTATATAATGAAATAGGGTAAAGAAAGGAATGTGCTAATCCACTTATTATTTTATATATCTCTATACCATGTTTCCTCCTATCTTCTTTAAACTATGAAGTGTTTATTTTATTAACTTATCCTCATTTAGAATCTATCCAGGCCTCTAATAATATTTTTGCCTCTCTTGACCATTGCAGTTTGTGGTATGGCCTTTTAAAAATTCAGTGATCCACCTTTTTGGCTTCAAGAGCCAGCGGAGGAATACCAGTACTATGATGTACTAGTCCAGATAACTGGAATGTAATCGCATATGATTGCATGAAGCCTCTTCATCCCTATCTCACTACCATTCGGCATTAACCTCCCCCTTTCCTTTTTTTAAGTCTCAACTTCATACCATACGTTAGATTTATACACCTTATTAAAAAAACCCAGAGAGCCTGTGGGCTTGGAAAGATGACAAGGATAGTTCTGTTAAATCAGCTCTGCTGTATGCGAAAGGCAGTATCTTGGCTGCTAACTTTTAGGAGCCTAGTAAATTAACATAGCCTTTCAAATGTATCTTTCATCTCTCTCTGCAGTAGCTTCATCATGTTCTGTTAGCTTTTTTTTTTTTATTAATTATCTGGGTATCTTGTAATCTGCTTATATTATGTTCCCATAGTTTAAAAGTTATTCAGTCTCTGAAGCATTACCCAATGGTCAGCTGATGGACTACAAAACATTGTCTAAGTAGGCAGAACAGTGAAGTCACTATTAAAAATTTCAGCCTTGGCAACTTTCAGTATATTTGCTATTTTGTATTGGCCAACTTTTAAAATGGTTTTCAGCCTTCCACATGCCATGGCTAGTGAGAGTGATTAGAAAAGCAATTCTTCCTGGATTCCATAATGCACATTTGGGGAAAGTAACTGGCAGTTTAAAGACTTGTGTGTGAGAAATCTTGGATCAGCTCAACTACTGGCCTTGTTTTAACTCTCCCACTAGACTATTTTTTTTATTCTTATGTCTTAACCCAGCAACACAGTGTCCACCTGACAGACTGAGAAGTCTTGAGAATTGCACCTTTAAAACAAACTTTAAGAGTGATAGCAGTGGCCTGAAAAATACTATTAAGTAATTACAAATCTAGTATTAAGTTAAATACCATGGACTGAAATGGGTCCTCTGGCAAGCCTGGAATAGAAGTCATATAGAACAAATGAGAAATTTAGGATGATATTGGTCGTTGGTTTTAGATCCGTTTTACTGATGAGAATTGAAGTTGTCACAATTGTATATTGCTTCCAGTGCATTTTATGGTGCAATAGTCTTTAATATTAATTTGTTTCAAAATTAGTAGTTACATATTTTAATCAATTTCAGCATACTCTACAATCCTGACCCAATTTTAAGATTTAACAAAATAACAATATTTCAAAATATGAGTATCTCAATTATGTAGAACCAGTATGAAGTCTGTTTAAAATTTTCCATATTACTCTTACATTTTAAAATCCTTGCTTAGCAGGCGAAGGAAAAAAAATCTCTCTCACAATAAACACATTTTGGAAAAAGCAGTGGTTATGGAGGAGTTGGGAGTTTTATGTGTAAACACTTCGTAAATTATTCCAGAAAGAGGAAATAGAAAACTTCATAACTACCTCTTAATCTAAACCTGTAAGGTGTAGGCAGTGGATCTAAACATAGCAGAGGTGACTCAGTCTTCTGTAGGTGCTCAGAAAACTGTGGCTGTTGTAGAAATATGATAATTGGATGAGGATATGTGGGAGAGAAGTCTGAGGCAAGGAAGGAAGAGGTGGACAGGTTTAAACTGGGTACTGTGGTTAGAAATAATGCCATATATGTGGTGTTATTGCTCCAAAAAGATGAGGGAATGTTTATAAAAGTTTGTGTGCATGGTTAGACTTCTGAGAGCTGCTCTTTCCCCATGCCTCCCAAGTATATATTTATATTGATTTTGTTGTCTGCTCCAATGTGTGTTTTCTTTTTTAATTTTAACATCCATCGACAGCCCTGGGGAGATTTTCTTTTTTTTTTACTGGGTTGGGAGATTGAGTAGGAAATATTGAAGTGGAAGAGTTGTTTCTATCTTAACATGAAGTACATGTTGCCCCAAAATTGTATCTGGTAGTGTGTGTATTTGGTATAGTGTCCCCAGGATAGAGCTATGAAGTGGGAGAAGTTTCAGGCAGAAGACCCCCATTGCCCTATACCCAGCCAGGGGCAGCTCTATGTATTTTGCCGCCCCAAGCACGG
Source organism: Terrapene triunguis (assembly GCF_002925995.2). Lineage (NCBI taxonomy): Eukaryota > Metazoa > Chordata > Testudines > Emydidae > Terrapene > Terrapene triunguis. The sequence goes on from NW_020664373.1 coordinate 5,660,495, forward strand.
CAGTCAGGCAGCCTTCGGCAACATGCCTGCAGGAGGTCCGCTGGTAACGTGGTAACGCTAGTAACGCGGATTCGGCGACATGCCTGCAGGAGGTCCATTGGTAACGCGGATTCGTACCTGCCGCCAAATTGCCACCAAAACCGCGGGACCGGCGGACCTCCCGCAGGCATGCCGCCGAAGGCAGCCTGACTGCCGCCCTCACGGCGACTGGCAGGCCGCCCCCCGCGGTGCGCTGATGCCTGGAGCCGCCCCTGCACCCAGCACAGCTACATTTCCCCTGTACCTCGTGGAGATGAATGGCTTTGAGCAGGGCAGTACAGATGAAAGTGGGACCACACCATGTGGTAGAGCATGTGTGGAAATCTACTCTATTAGCTTTCAGGAAGGGCTTTTTTCTTGTTTCTATAATTGTCCAATTGTAAGCAAGGGGGAGATGCCAGTAGTACCATGTTGTCTGCAGTTCTTTGTGAGCTACGGTTTGAGAATCACTGAGCTATAGTATGTCCTTTTTTCCTAATAAATTGGGTGTGCCTAATAACTACAGGTTGTTGCAAATTAGCAATCCCCATAGGAACCTAGAATCAGCAAACTGTTTCACTTGGCATTGAGCCTCTGTAGTTTAGAATCAGATTAGTTCTTTGTTAGGTAACAGTCTTCTACCTGATGCTGGTCAGTATGGTTATAGTAGGTTAACTTAATTTTTGATGGGATTTGTTAGTGAGAGTTATCTCTTTTTGGGAATGTGTGGGAGAAGTTTATTTAAATATTTTATGTTTAAATTTTTCACAGTGGAGGATGCCAGTGGTCTCTCTCATGCATGCCAGACTGTGTGGTTTTTGTTTTAATTGTGGCAAAAGAAAAAAAAATTTTGAAAACATTTGGTTGCAGGAAAGGGTGAATAATCAAAAAGTCAAATCATGAAATTAAAAGTTGGCTATTAATCTTGAAGAGAAACTCTGCTTAATGGGAACTTTAAAAAACCCCAAATCCTGTTGTCTAAGCTTGTATAAAAATCATGATATTGGCTTTCTTCTTTTAATTAACATTTCATTTAACAAACTGAAAACTTGCCTTCCATCTGGCAGTTGCTATTTTGCATGATTGTGTCTTACCTGCCCTTCTCCCTCCGTGCTGTTCTATACCCTTACCTACACAGTCTGCTCAGATCCACAGATTTCATAGTGCTGCCCTTCCCGCAATCCAAGTGGAAAAACCTCTCTGGCTGCATGGACCTTACGATTGTAGAATCCAGGGGTGAAATTAACTGTGATTAAAATTGAAGCAATGGGTGATATTTTTTCAAGATGAGTGAGGGATTAGTCACTGAGGAGTGTCGTGTGTTTGAGGCAGAGACAGGTAAGACGTGGCCCTCTCTGCTGTCTGTCCTGGAAGATGGCAGCTGCTGTGTGTAAAGTCAGAGCTATTCACAGCTCTGAAAACTGAAACTTTGACAGATATTTCTTAACTATTTGTTGTTCTTGGATTTAAACTACATTCGTTTTAATATACACTCACATACAATATACAATCATTGGGGGTTTTTTGGAAATGGAGTTTTCAAAACAAAGTTCCCATTTCACAGAATGAAATGATAAATTTGACTTTCTTACAGGTAGCTTTTTTAATAAACATCCTGTTATATCCCAATAATAGAAAAAGTAGTGGGTGGAGTATCATTCTACTTTTTTTTTTTTTTTTTAAAAATGGACAACCAGAATTAGATTCTACTAGATCACTTTTTTTAATGTTCTTTTTTAGAGCCTGGCGAAGCTAACGGATGGATTCAGGAATAGCTGTTGTATTACAGATTCCCTGCAAGGTCTCCAGCACAATTCTAGTTCACTCCGTGATTCCTGTTTACCTCAACAACACTGTGATGCTTGTTCTCAAACTGACATCACTGGAGAGGTATGTGTTCCAATGTGAGATGTTTGCTGTGGAAAATAAGCAGCTTTTGTGTTAGTCACATGATTATGGTTCGTTTTCCATTTTAATTCAAAGATGGATGCTTGGAAGAAAATACTCTTTTTGTTTTTTTTTTCTCCATTTTTAAAAGAATCCATTTTGGCTTAATAGTGTGCAAATAATGTTCACTAGTTATATGCTTTGTGATTCTAATTCTCAAACATGCGAAAGGCCTTTGTGAAATGTGTTTGCAAAGGAATCTGCTTCTCAGTTCCATCAGTCTGGGCTGAAGTGATCACTTTCTAACCATCTCCATGACTAATGGGCAGATGGCAAAGTAGACCCGGAATAATAGTTCCCCACAGGAGTGTTCACAAGCCTCCCAGTCTGTGGTTTTGCCTTTTTATAGTGCAATTGTTGCCAGCTGTTTGCACCAAGCATCAAACTTTTACTGGTATTACAGCCATGCTGGAGGGAAAAAAAATAAAGGGTTGTAAGTGCCCAGGTTTACATTTGCCTCAAGGATCTGTTACCCTCTGAGCTGTCGTGTTTTTTTTACCACACTGGTTTCATCTTTACATATGGATTAAAAGATTCAAGAGCTAAGTTGATCTCTACTGCTTTCTTCCAAAATAGAGGGAAATTTACAATTTAAACTAAGGCTCTAATATTTTTCTTTAGAAGAATCCACTTCCTTCTTGATCTGGTCGGTCAGGCCTTCGCTGTCATTTCCTTCAAGCCCTTCTTTAAATCATGTTCAAGAAAAGTATAGAAGGACCACACTTAAACAACCCAATGTGAATTACACTGTTGTGTGCATGCCAGTTAAATGGTTACCATGCACTGTTACTTTGGTCATTTGAATTAGGTTTCCATGGGCAAAAAGTAAGCAACTGCTTCTGAGGAAATTTGAAGTGGAGTTGAGAGCCCATTCACAGTGCGATAGTATAAGAATTTGAATGTTACTTCAGATACAAAGCTTGTTATAATTCAAGAGCGTTAAGTTAACTGCTTTTTCTGAGTGTTGTATACCATACATTTTTCTTTGGTCTGTTTTCCCTCTAGTCCCTTTCACCCATGAGCGATGGGTGAGTAGAAAGGGAATTTTTTATAAATATGATGTGTAATTGTGATCTGTGGAGAGTTTGAGGGAACTGATCTGGCACTAAACTTTTCTCACGTGGTCCAAAGTGAGAATCGTGGTACAATTGGAGAGTCATTTGTTGAAACTGGATCAGATTGCAGTATCCTAGTTTACCAAAAGGATAATAGCCATGTTTTCTGCTTCAGAATGCACACTGAATACCATCCAAGACAAACCAACTATGGTATATTTTGAAGACTGTATAGTATACATTTGGTTAGAAAATATAAATGTATAACTGCATAGGGATAACCCTTGCACTCCTGAATTTGAAAAATATTCTGCAGTGGGGGAATTAGTATCAGCTGGTGGTTGTGAGTGGGAAATTGGTGGATTGTGTTACCTGTGCCTGAAGGTGCATAGAGTAGGACAGGCAACTGACAAGGGACTAGAAGCTCAGTGATCTGGTATGGGGATCCAGAGAAGTTATAGCTATTAAGCTATATGTGGCTGGCTTGGGGAGGAACTAAAGCTGCATGTGATGGAGCATATTGCCCAAGGAGGGTTTGCAGAAGAGAGCTCGCTTTGCTACAGTAAGAATTGCAACATGGTGACGGTGCTGCAACCTTTTGATTCAAGAAGCAGTTGTAGCACATTGGAATAAAACTGTTTAATCTGTTGTTTGTTTCTAGATAAATTTAAGGTAAAGAGCCATGGATTCCAGGGACTAAAATACTGAGTAATGCTTCAACATATAGGGAACATCTTTCTTTTTGCTTTGGAAGCAAAACCCAATGACTTTGCACTGAATTTTCCCATAAAATAAGAATGCTATTGTAATAAGCAATTAAATATTGCACTCGTTTGGTACATCCTATTCTTTACATTTTGAGCTCTGACTTAGGAAGGTCTTGACAATGCATAATTAAATGTTACTAACTCGTTTAATTTCCAGAAAGGCTGTTTACTGAGAGGGCTAACTTTACACTTACTGCACCTTTAGGTAATTTATTAATAACCCAATTTCATATCTTAAGAATCAAAACTATCTCTTGCAGACACATTTTTATTTGAAACATTGACAGTTTTTTGGTAAGCTTGGGTAGGGAGAATACATTTTATTTATATTCTTTTAACAATGTTTATTACTAATGTGTGTTGTGTTTCTTCACCTTTCCTTTTCTTCCTGGTCCTCTACTCCAAAAAAAAAAAAAAAAAAAAGTTTTGTTTTGATGAAAAAACGAGACTTGTGGACAAAGTAAGACTGAGCTGGCAATATGAAGAGGCCAAAAAGAGGTAAGTAAACGTAAGCCTGTTTTCTGTTCTTTGTGACTGAAGCTTTGGAAATAGATTTGAAACCAAGCAATGATATCACTTTCAGTGTACCTCCTGAAAGATAGATTAACTGTATTTGCTAGTGCTTAGTGCAGAGGTAGTTGAGGTTTACTGCAACATAACATTATCAGTAAGATTACAATATTTGTTTTCAGGGGAAAATCCACGTGTCAGACATATCAGAAGCCCCATACACACACAAAGTTGCACTAGTTTAAAACTGTGGTTTTAAAGTGGCTTTGTTAAACCGTCGCAAAACCCTGTGTGGACACTCTTAAATTAATTTAAATCCAGTTTATATCTGTTTAGCTCATGTTGGTAAATTTACAGGGCAAGCTAAACCAATATAACCAGTTTTAAGTCAATATAAGTATGACTGCATAAAGGTTTGCATTAGTTTAACTAAATCAGTGTAGATAAACTTAAAACTCAAAACAAGCAAGTGAAAACAAAACTTTCTTAACTGAGCAGCAGTGCTTTAAAACTTTTAATATGTTTAATTAACAAAGGGTGTTTTTTATTTTTAAAAACAAAATGTTTGAAAATTGGTTCATCCTTCACTAATTCCTTTGGTCATATCTGCCTACCTAGTGATTTGACTTAGTTTTTTTTTTTGCTAGTGTATCAATCCTGCAGAACCAACATAGCTCTGTAAAAGTAAATTGGACACTTTTCTGGTTTATGCATCAAGAAAATTGTTAACTAATTTCTGTTTGCAGCGCTACTTAGCAGCTCCATTCGCCTCAAATTATGTGCTCAGTTACACCTGTGCAATTCCATTGAAGGTGATAGGATATCACTAGCATAAATGGTAATTTGAGGACAATAAGATTGCATCCATGTAACTGTGTTTTTTATAGGCAGGGTTGGTAGCACCATTATTAAGATTGCCCGACACCTCCCACAGCCATGTGTTCAGTAGGGTATAACTTTGCCAAAACTTAACCTTTGGGTCTGACATTTTCCAAGTCAGGTGTCTGCCTTAGCCAGATTTTTTCAACATTTCAAGTGGTTCAGGCATTTCTGAGAATGAGCTAGAAAAAATAGATCTTTTGTTCTTGATAATAAATTCTGGTGACCTTTTCTTTCGGAAGCTATCGCACCCCCATGCTTTAAAGCAGAGTCTTGACATTTGGCAGGGGGTGGGGGTAACACTGTTAGGGATTTGCTTTTCTCCATCTCTGTTCAAATCAGAATAATCTTGGCCAAGTTTGAATAATTGCATTTCACACTTGCTTGATGATGACTTACCAAAACTTCACAGCTAAATTCTTCGAAGATTCTGTCCATACTGAGCATAACTCCAGCCCAGGCTGAGCAGGACTTGCCCTGTAATTGCTGCTGCCGGCCACAGCTGGGCACCAGGACTGAAAGCAGGGAGGCTGACTCTTATGTTCCCAATGCACCGCTGCTGGACCCAGGAAGTGAGCAGCAGGAAGCTGTCTGATGTGAATGCAGAGGGCACAAGAGCTGGATGTGGGAGGAAGGGAGAGGGAAGAAGTAGATTGGGGCAAAGAATTGGGCAAGGGTGACTGGGATTGGCTGGGCAGAGAGACAGGAACTGGGAGACAGATTGCAAGGAACCTAGGGAGAGTGACTGGGATTGAAAGCCAGTGAGGATGGAGAACATGGGTAGTGGAGGATGGGACTGGAGGCTGGGGAAACAGATTAGACAAGGTTATGAGAGAGGGGGAACTGGGTGGGCAAGGAGCCAGGGGGTGAGGAGGAACTGGGAATAGCTGAACAAGGAGTATGGGAGGAGGAGTCCAGGGGGTGAGGCAAGGATTTGTTGCTCAGTGAGATTGGGATTAGGGTTAGAAGCCTGAGGAGTGGAGGCAGGGACTGGCTAGGTGAGGAGAATGGCACTAGGACGAAGAGTGAGGGGTGGGAAAGAGACGGACATGTTGCAAGGCATGGAGCAGAAGAAGTCTTGGATGGAATGGACAGAAGAGTCCGTGTCCACCAGAGACACTCCCTCCAAAGGCTGGAGTGGAATTTAAGATTCCTGAGCTTCCTCTGCTGCCAGCAAATATCACTGAAACCCACTGTCAGTGTGTGTGTTTCATCCCCCTCTATTGCCGGACCACACAGAGCAGTGGTGCCCAAACTTTTCCTGTCACACTCCATACCAATAATGGAGGAGCTTGAGTTGATGGTGGAGCTGGGGGCAGAATTGTGGATGGGCGAGGAATTGGGGCAGAGGCCGAGTTGACCTGGGGGCAGAGAGCGAATGAGGGCAGAACCGGGCTGGATGATGAGTAGGGGATGGAGTAGAGCTGTGGCTGCAGCCAGAGCTGGGCTGGGGGCAGAGCAGGGGGTGGAGCGGAGCTGGGGCTGGGTCCAGAACTGGGCTGGGGCAGAGTGGGACTGGGTGGTGCTTCCTACCCACCCCTCTCCCCTCTGGGGCTGGCCCTGGCCCTGCTAGACTCCCTGAACCTTCCTCATGGGGGCATACCCCACAGTTTGGGGACCCCTTAGTTTAAATGGCAAAAGTAGTCTGTGTGAGAGATCTAAAGGTTCCAACGGTACTAATCATCCATGTAGGTGTCAATATGATGCTATTTGATAGAATTTTTGTTTTTTCAGTTTGGTTTTTTAAAAAGCAAGGAATTACAAAAACGGTGTTAAAAGTACACTATTACAGTGGCAAAGTCAAGCATTTAGAAGTTAGGAAATGCCAGAATTAAGGCTGTCTGTGCATCCCTTTGTGCATACAAGCAATGTGATACAATCTTTAATTACATGATCACACACATTTTTTTCCCTGTAGTGTACCAGAAGTTGGGAGATGTGGAGTGAATTAGGCAGTGGAGTGCAGGAAGAGAATGGAGCGGGTCATTGTCAAGGCAGTTAAATACTGCCTTGGAGAACAGGATTCTATCCCTGCCTCTGCCACAGAAGTCCTGTGTGATGCTAGTCAAGTCACTTGTTTCAGGGCTGGTAGTTGGAAGAGCTTTTATTTAATTAAAAAAAAGCACTGTCTTTTACTTTGTTTTATAAGGCCTAATTTAATCTGAAAATTTGAGGGAAGCTAGAAATTTAACTCTTTGATTTGGTTAAAAGTTTTTTCAAGTTGTTGCTCCTTTCCATCTACTTCAAAGAGTTAAGGAATCCTGTTTTGTTCGTCAGGGCCAACATGTATGCCACTTAATTTCCAACTGTGATTGTGAGTTGGGAGGGAAGAAAAAAACTAATATATTTCCGTGGGTCATTACTTTTTATATAATTGGGAAAACATGACTGAGGAATGATTCAAAAGATATAGACATTTATAATGTACAGTTTTTTAACACACTGGTTACAAACCTGCTAAAAACACTGGCCCATTGGCACTCTGGATAGTACAGCTCACTGCGATCATAAACCTAGAGGGAAGGCCATAGGAATTAGAAAGGATCTTGGTTTGGGCAGCAATGAAAGACCATGCTGAAACAGTCAACTTCTGTAAATCACCTTTGTCCGGATTTTCCTCGTCCATCCCTACACGAATGCAAGTCAACGCCACACCATTCCATTTTGTTGTGAGCACATTCTTTTCATTTCTGGCCACAGAGTTTTATCATGGGATCGGCCCAGCACGTTTTCGGTCGGTCCAGCGGTCGCTTGGGGTCTCTGGGGATCCGGTTACTGATGTGAGTTGTCCACCTATTGTCTTGCCTGCAGACTACATGACCAGCCTATCTTCTCTTTGCGTCGTACATTGCCTGCAATACATAACTTCTGTAAATGCACTCTATAGATCAGGGGTCGGCAACCTTTCAGAAGTGGTGTGCCGAGTCTTCATTTATTCACTCTAATTTAAGCTTTTGCGTGCCAGTAATACATTTTAACGTTTTTAGAAGGGCTCTTTCTATAAGTCTATAATATATAACTAAACTGTTGTTGTATGTAAGGTAAATAAGGTTTTTAAAATGTTTAAGAAGCTTCATTTAAAATTAAATTAAAATGCAGAGCCCCCCGGGCCGGTGGCCAGGACCCGGGCAGTGTGAGTGCCACTGAAAATCAGCTTGCGTGCCGCCTTTGGCACACGTGTCATAGGTTGCCTACCCCTGCTATAGATATAGTGCCATATGACATGGTACAGAGAAATTGGTCAAAGGCCTTGCCCCACAGTTACAGTCTAGGAGAGATGTGACATTGATCAAGGATGCAGGAGAGAAGTGAGGTTTGTGCAATATAATATAATCGGGGTTATTTGTATCTTACTATATAAATTATGTGGGATGGGGTGTTAATTAGTTTTTCTGAGGTACAATCAGATATTCTACATGTCCCTCCCAGAAATTTTTTTGGTTGATGCCAGGAAAAACATATTGGTTGCTTCTTTGTGGTGTAGCATGTAGCTCAAGCATAAATAGAGGGGAAATGCTGAGCATTTCACTAAGTGTGAGGTACTTGTGTTATCTGAACATCAAGAAGTGACCTGGTTAAAACCTTTCTCTACGAACTAAATTTAGACTTTTTTTACTGAATAAAAGAGGCCCTCTGTATTAAAAAATATTTTTCTAAAATTGCCACTAGGATACAATTTTGCTATCCAGGGATAACCACTTTGACAATGTACTATTGTTCAACAGAAGTGTGTTAGTTGCTTTAAAAAAGTCTTTATTTTGCCCAGTATAATGTATAGTAGTAATCGGCATTTAAAGTTTTGAGTGGAACTGCACAAAGCTCAATTTGCCCCTACCAGTTATCTCTAGTTACATTCTTCATTTATCATGCATTCCTTCCCTTTAGCTTGCTGGCATTTCTGTAGAGCTTTTGTCTCCATTAAATATTTTTGTCTTCAGCCTCGCTTGGCTGATGAAACATCTACTGTAACTGCACAGCGTGGGTGCAGGAATGTGCTGTGTTGGATTAAAATCTACAAACTAGAAAATTAAAATGCTGCAGTATATAATAATTGTAAAACATTTTACCATGACTCCTTGCTTCTTAAATGTAACATGGAATCAATCTGTTATGCTGGTAGCACACAGTGAATCAGTACACTATACAAGTTCTTCTGTTTATTTGGGAAAAAAAACAAACAAGTTAACAGAAAATTTAAAATAGACTCACCGTGTAGGGTGGAAACCACCTCCCTTTGCTCTTTCTAAAAAAATGGAAAAAAGTAAAAGTGGTAATATATGGCATGCGATATTCTACCTGTACTCCTACAGAGTCAGGAAGATAGAGCAGCTTCAGATAGCAGTAACTTTTAGGCTTTGCCATGTATAAAGGAAAAAAAAATATGATTTTCTGATTGATTTACTTGTTGTGTGCGTAGCCTCTTGGCAGAGAAGTGCAAGTGTGAGAGTTCAGATTGAATTCCCTAGGGGAGAAATGACCCAGTAGCAGTAGAAAAATTTCCCCCTCTCCCTTCCCATTGAAGGTGATCTGAGTTGAAATCCCTCCTTCAAAAATTCTCATCCTGTACCATCCTGAGTGACTTGATATTTACGTAAATTAAGACATGCACAGAGATTTTTCTACAGTTTCCCACATTGGATAATTTGCCACCTCTTGTGAGCAGCTTCTGCTGGATGGAGTTGGGGATTCTGACCGCCTTTAAGTTCTGGAGAAAACATCCTTTCTCGCACATTGAATCCATTGCTCTGGGCCGAAGTTCATAATTCAAGTGTATTACTGTTCAGTCCAGCTCACTGGGAGGCTACATCTATTTCCTTCCACCCCTGACTCTCCCCTCCCCCACCTTTTAAAAAATATCAGTTGAATGCTACCTCCATGGGATTTACTATTTATCTGTGAGCCCTGCCAGTCTCGCCCTACAGAAGTGGAAGGAGGAGGTGTGGTCACATTAATACAATCTCACTTGGAGCAGTGACTCAAGGAGCTTCTTGGAGCACTGGTATTGGCTTCCGTTGCTATATCAGTGAGAGCCCACCTCTTCTGAAAGTAGTTGGTGGAAGCTGGAAAGGCCACCACAGACCACTGCTCTGACAGTTGTTGCATAGCAAGAGAAATCAAAAGCAAAATTGCTTCTTTCACAACTCTTAATGGTGCTAGTAGTTTAATGCCTTATATGATACTCCATCAGCAAAACCATTCTGAAATATTCTAGTAACTATGCCACATCTCCCATGAAGTATATGATTATGCTTCTGAACATAAGAAAGGCCATACTGTGTCAGACCAAAGGTCCATCTAGTCCAGAATCCTGTCTTCCGACAGTGGCCAATGCCAGGTGCCCTAGAGGGAATGAATAGAACAGGTAATCATCAAATGATCCATCCCCTGTCACCCATTCCCAGCTTCTGGCAAACAGGCTAGGGATACCATCCCTGCCCATCCTGGCTAATAGCCATTGAAGGACCTATCTTCTATGAATCCATCTAGTTATTTTTTGAACTGTATTATGGTCTTGGCCTTCCCAACATCCTCTGGCAAGGAGTTCCATGGGTTGACTGTGCATTGTATGAAAAAATACTTCCTTTTGTTTGTTTTAAACCTGCTGCCTGTTAATTTCATTTGGTGACCCCTAGTTCATGTGTTAGGAGAAGGAGTAAATAACACTTCCTTATTTACTTTCTCCACACCAGTCATGATTTTATAGACCTCTATCATATCCCCCCCTTAAGCTCAAAAGTCCCAGTCTTCTTAATCTCTCTTCAGCCATTCCGTACCCCTAATAATTTTTGTTGCCCTTTTCTGTACCTTTTCCAATTCCAGTATATCTTTTTTGAATGGGAGTGACCACATCTGCACACAGTGTGTGGGCATACCATGGATTTATATAGAGGCAATATGATATTTTCTGTCTTATCTATCCCTTTCTTAATTATTCCCAACATTTTGTATGCTTTTTTGACTGCCACTGCACATTGAGTAGATGTTTTCAGAGAACTATCCACAATGTCTCCAAGATCTTTCTTGAGTGGCAACAGCTAATTTAGACCCCGTCATTTTATATGTATAGTGGGGATTATGTTTTCCAACGTGCATTACTTTGCATTTATCAATATTGAATTTCATCAGCCATTTTTGTTGCCCAGTCACCCAGTTTTGTGTGATCCCTTTGTAGCTCTTCTTAGTCTGCTTTGGACTTAACTATTGTGAGTAGTTTTGTATCATCTGCAAATTTTGCCACCTCACTGTTTACCCCTCTTTCCAGATCATTTATGAATATGTTGAATAAGACTGGACCCAGTACAGACCTCTGAGGACAGCACTATTTACCTCTCTCCATTCTGAAACTTGACCATTTATTCCTATCCTTTGTTTCCTATCTTTTAACCAGTTACCAATCCATGAGGGGACCTTCCCTCTTATCCCATGACAGCTTATTTTGCTTAAGAGCCTTTGGTGAGGGACCTTGTCAAAGACTTTCTGAAAATCTAAGTACACTATATCCACTGGATCCCCCTTGTCCACATGCTTGTTGACCCCCTCAAAGAATTCTAGTAGATTGGTGAGGCATGATTTCCCATGTTGACTTTTCCTAACAAATTATGTTCGTCTATGTGTCTGACAATTTTGTTCTTTACTATAGTTTCGACTAGTTTGCCTGGTACTGAAATCAGGCTTACCAGTTTGTAATTGCCGGGGTCACCTCTGGAGCCCTTTTAAAGAATTGGCGTCACATTAGCTATCCTCCAGTCATTTGATACAGAAGCTGATTTAAATTAAAAAAAATACTAGTCCTGCAATTTCACATTTGAGTTCCTTCAGAACTCTTGAGTGAATACCATCTGGTTCTGATGAATTATTATGGTTTAGTTTATCAATTTGTTCCAAAACCTCTTCTAATGACACCTCTATCTGCGACAGTTCCTCAGATTTGTCATCTAAACAGAATGGCTCAGGTTTGGGAATCGCCCTCATATCTTCAGCCGTGAAGATCGATGCAAAGAATTCATTTAGTTTCTCCGCAATGGCCTTATCATCCTTGAGTGCTCCTTTAGCATCTCGATTGTCCAGTGTCGCCACTGGTTGTTTAGCAGGCTTCCTGCTTCTGATGTACTTAACATTTTTTTTGCTATTACTTTTTGAGTGTTTGGCTAGCTGTTCTTCAAATTCTTTTTTGTCCTTTCTAATTATATTTTTACACTTCATTTGCCAGAGTTTATGCTCCTTTCTATTTTCCTCACTAGGATTTAGCTTCCACTTTTTAAAGGATGCCTTTTTGTCTGTCACTGCTTCTTTTACTTTGTTGTTTAGCCATGGTGGCACTTTTTTTGTTTTCTTACTGTGTTTTTTAATTTGGGATATACATTTAAGTTGAGCCTCTCTTATGGTGGCTTTAAAAAATTTCCATGCAGCTTGCAGGGATTTCACTTTTGGCGCTGTACCTTTTAATTTCTGTCTAACTTCCTCATTTTTGTGTAGTTCCCCTTTCTGAAATTAAATGCTACAGTGTTGGGCTGCTGTGGTGTTTTGCCCACCACAGGGATGTTAAATTTCATTATATTATGGTCACTATTTCCAAGTGGTCCAGCTATATTCACCTCTTGGACCTGATCCTGGGCTTTGCTTAGGACTAAATCAAGAATTGCCTCTCCTCTTGTGGATTCCAGGACTAGCGGCTCCAAGAAGCAGTCATTTAAGGTGTCAAGAAACTTTATCTCTGCATCCTGTCCTGAGGTGTCATGTACCCAGTCAATACGGGGATAGTTGAATTTTTTTTAATAGCCTCTCTATTTTTTTTAATAGCCTCTCTGAGCATCTACCAGTCATTATCACCATCCTTGTCAGGCGGTCGGTAATATATCCCTACTGCTATATTCTTATTATTAGAGCATGGAATTACTATCCATTGAGATTCTGTGGTACAGTTTGGTTCATGTAAAATTTTTAAGTCATTTGATTCTATGCTTTCTTTTCACATATAGTGCCACTCCCCCACAAGCACGACCTGTTCTGTCCTTCCTATATATTTTGTACCCTGGTATTAGTGTGTCCCATTGATCATCTTCATTCCACCAAATTTCTGTGATGCCTATTGTATCAATATCCTCATTTAATGTGAGGCACTTGAATTCACCCATCTTATTATGTAGACTTCTAGAATTTGTATATATGTACTTTAAAAACTTGTCACTTTTTAGCTGTCTGCCATTACATGATGTAATTGAATGGGATTCTTTTTAATGTGACTGTTTCTCGTCAGATCCTGCTTGTATTTTATCATCTTCCATCCTCTCCTCCTTACTAGGACACAGAGAATCTCTATTAATAGATCCTCTCCTAAGGGATGTCTCTATCCGAACCAGGTGCTCCTCCGCACCTGTCGGCTTTCTCCCAGCCCTTAGTTTAAAAACTGCTCTACGACCTTTTTAATTTTAAGTGCCAGCAGTCTGGTTCCATTTTGGTTTAGGTGGAGCCCATCCTTCCTGTATAGGCTCCCCCTTTCCCAAAAGTTTCCCCAGTTCCTAATAAATCTAAACCCCTCCTCCCTACACCATAGTCTCATCCACACATTGAGACCCTGCAGTTCTGCCTGTCTAACTGGCCCTGCGTGTGGAACTGGAAGCATTTCAGAGAATGCTACCATGGAGGTCCTGGACTTTAACCTCTTATCTAGCAGCCTAAATTTGGCCTCCAGGACCTTCTGTGTCATTGGTAACTACATGTACCATGACCACCAGCTCCTTCCTGGCACTACCCGTAAGTCTATCTAGATGTCTCAAGAGATCTGCAACCTTCGCACCAGGCAGGCAAGTCACCATGCAGTTCTCCCAGTCATCGCAAATCCAGCTATCTATGTTTCTAATGATCAAATCCCCCATCACTATTACCTGTCTCTTCCTAATAACTGGAGTTCCCTCAAGCGGAGAGGTATCCTCAATGCAAGAAGATACCACAGCATCATCTAGAAGGAGGATCCCAACTATGGGATTGTTTCCCTCTGCTCCAGTTGGATGTTCTCCTTCCATGAGACTTTCATCCCCTCAACAGCACAGAGGCTGTCAGATTGGGGATGGAACTGTTCTACTGTGTCCCGGAAAGTCTCATCTATGTACCTCTCTGTCTCTCTTAGCTCCTCCAGTTCAGCCACCCTGGTCTCCAAAGCCCGTACATGGACTCTGAGGGCCAGGAGCTCCTTGCACCGAATGCACACCTACGCCACCCGCCCATAGGGCAGGTAATCATACATGCTGCATTGGGTGCAATAAACTCTGTTGTTGTTGTTGGACTTCTGCCTGAATTCTCTTTTTACACCTGCAGCTCGTTCCTTTGTTGATGTTTTGTTTTTATCAGGGGGTGTTTTTGGCTTTAAGTTTAAAGAATGTTAAGTGTATCTAGCCCCCCCACCACCACCACCAAGCGCGCGCACTCACACACACATACACTCCCCCTCTAAACTCCCTTGCAAAACTCCCTTTAGCCACTCCTGTTCACTAGCTCCTCTGGCTCAGCAAATGGTCCCCCAAACAAACAGACCACACGGTATATTTCAGTCAAACAGCAAGCACACCACAAACACGCACACTGCAGACCACAAACTTACCCTAAGGGTCATGTAATCGCTCCTCCTTTACCTGGAGAACTCCATCGCAAAACTCCCCCGTTAGCCTCTCCTGTTTGCTAGGTCCTCTAGTTGCTTAGGAATGGGTTTTTGAAAGCCCTGGTCTTCCTGAGTAGCCCCACCCCATGGTTAAGGGTTGATGGGTGCTAAAGGGCTTAGGGATCAAAGCCTTATTAAGAAGCTGTCAGCCTTGCCTAGCAGGCTGCTAGGCTCAGCACACGGTCCCCCAAACAAACAGACTACACGGTATATTTCAGTCAAGCAGCAAGCACAACACAAACACATGCACTACAGACAAACTTACCCCGTGGGTCACGTAATCGCTCCTCCTTCACCTGGAGAACTCCCTCGCAAAACTCCCATTAGCCGCTGCTGTTCGCTAGCTGTTTCTTTGCTGAAGAAAGCGCATAGTATCTTTCCAAGATGCAAATTAGAAATAGTGCATTTTGCCTTTTTTCAGCTATTAATCTAAAGTCATAGACCCAAGTACACATTAAAAGAAAATGATCTCTCAGTGCAGTGCTCATTTGTAGTACCATAACCTGGGCAAGTCTGGTTTTTGGCAGAGAGAATACGAAAAAGCTATTCAAACTTTAAAACAGGAATAAAAATGCTCAATTTTCTTATCCTGTGCTGTTGGTCAAATACAATTTGAATAGTAACACTGCTTAACTGTAATGAGATTGGCATGAATCTACAGCTGAACTGATCATAGCACTAGTGAAAGAGTTTCAGTGAAATACATGATCATGTGGCTAGCTTGAAGGTCAAAAGGTGCAAAAATGATTTAACTGTTGTATGTGTGCCAGAATGAAAAAACAAATCCAAGAGCTGTAGAGAAAGAAATTATTCATTTTCCACAGAAAGAAATAGTGAGATTTAAAATAGTAACGTGGGTAATGCTGAGGAGCTTTAAATTTGAAATCTTGCTTTGTGAAAGCCTAAACTAATGCAAATAAAAATGTGCATGTGAAAAATCTGTTTTTACTACTGAGTATTTGTGAGTGCGCACTTTTGCACGGTTGCCTGTGATCAAGATGACATTAGTTTATTGTAGATAGATGTTGATGAATCATTAGATGTGTAATCTGTTACCTTGGAAAAGAATTTTGCCCAGTTATTTTAACCTATTCTGATGCCAGCTGATTTTTGAACTCAGACTTAATTAACAAATCACGGCTTCCTTACCTGGAGGTATCCTCATATGAGGCCACAAGCAATAACTTGTACCTTTTCTTCTCTAGTCTGAGGTCAGACAGCATCATTTTTCCAACTACTTTCCAAGGAAGTTCCAAGGAAACGTTAGACCAAACTCTAAAAGTTTAGATTAGCTGTCAACAGACAATTCAGGACTTGTAGTTTGTATTTATGCAAAGGACATTGGTTGCATCCTGCAGGTGGGTTCACATTGTTCCATTGCCATTGCCTTAGTCAGGCAATTAAGAGAGCAAACCTGGTATTTTGTGAAGACTCAGTGTGTTGAAACACTCAGAGCAGCAGTATTATGGCGGCACAGCTGTGACTCCACAGTTGAGGTTGTAAGAAACTTTCCATTATAGGGCAATTTTGAGCTCTCCTAAATTCCATAGTAAAGATCCTATAGCTTGACATTTCACAAATGTGTTTCTTCCTGCCAAAAGAGTTATTTTGGCAAAGTCTGGGTATATAACACAGGGTGTCTGAGACATGTGCATTGAGAGAGAATATTTCATTTTTAGTGAAGTCCTCTAATGTATTCTTGCCATCTCAAAAAATGACTTGATCCAGGCACTTGAGATTTTCTGACATTTGTTTGTTTTGAACTATAACCTTCTAGTTTCCTGACATTCAAACATCTGTTCTTTTGTTATAACTAAAGTAATGAGTGATGTAATTAATAAATATGTATTTGCAGCCTTAGCTTTATCTTCACCAAGTTTTTCATTTGGTTTGTTAGTGTTTGAAATGCATTAATAAAGGTATTTCTGTTTCTAAAAATCACAGCATTTTCAAAGCAGGCTATAAAACCAACGTATGCATTCATTGCACATTGCAATTAAAAGTCTCTTTAAACAACAATATTTTCATAACGTAGATCAGGAGTGGGGAAAGGAACCTATAAAGGAACATAAGGGAGGCTAAAAATGAATGGAGTGTTTTTAAAGACTCTGCCCTTTATTGGCAAGGAAACAGCAGCTCCACAGCCAGCGTTAATCACTATATTATAACATTTCTCAGCTTCCTGAGAAAAAACAGTACTAAGTATGGTCAGGAAGGACTTCTCCCAACAGAAACAATACCCAATGTAAAGTTTATTTCATATTGCCATCTGGAAAAAATTTGGTCATCTGCAATATCAGGTGGGGAAAAAATAAAATCAGGTATCAGTGTAAGCCGTTTTACAAGCCTTATGCCAATGATCTGATATAGCATCACATTTACCTTTTTTAAACAATGCCATTTCAGAGTTTTTTGTAATGGGAAATGATCATTTTTTGTAGCTTTCATTTTAATGCAGGTCATAAGTTTCATACCAAAATGCTCCATGCACAAATGAAATATGATATTTTACTGAGCCAGTCGATAGTATTTCCTCCTTTTAATGTGAATGCAATACAAATGAAAGCACACTTGTGAATTGGTATTGTATAGTTTACATACTTTGTGCTTCAGCTCTTGTGCATGTATTCCAGCTGTGGTTTCCTGAAGAACATCTAGACCATTAAGTGGAATGTCAGAACCAGGAACAATCTGCAAAATTAGTGTTTATCCGCTCCCCTACATCCATTGGTATGTGGTTCCGCACTGAAAAGACTCAGCAAACATTTCCCATGACACATGCAGCTCAATTTTCAATCACCAGAAATGCCAAATGAAGCTATATAGGAACTTCAGGGGCTCAGCAGCTGTTAGAAACAGGCCCATGATCTTTTAGGATTTGTCGATGCACAAAGATTATATTGCTATAACGTAGGGTGTGACTTTAAATGGCTGTAGTTATAACAGTGTAACGCCCATGTGAACAGTCTTATTCTAGAATAAGAATGGGTTTTTCAGGGGTAGCTTATAGTGCTTTGGAAGAAGGGAGTTATACTGGCATAACTATATTGGTATAACTGAAAAAATTTCCAGTGTAGACAAGCCCCCCTTCTTTTTTGTTTTAACATGAACATAAGTTCTGCTCATATAAGACCATGTGTCACAGTGTCTTGGCCAAATTTCAGTTTGGGTATTTACATTTTAACTATTTAAATTCTCCTAAAGTTTCAACAAGCTATTATTCACAACCTGCCCATAACTATTCTACAGGAGTGCTGTGAGCTGATGAACTCTGGTTTTCGACTGGAATGCCCGGTCGAAAAGGGACCGTGGTGGCTCCAATCTGCACCGCTGACCAGGCTGTTAAAAGTCCAGTCAGCGGGGCTAAGTCAGGCTCCCGGAAGCAGTGGCAGGTCCCCCCTCCGGCTGTTAGGTGTAGGGCAGCCAGGGGGCTCCGCATGCTGCCCCCGCCCCGAGCACTAGCTCCGCAGCTCCCATTGGCCAGGAAGAAGGGACGAGGCCTTGGAGGAGGGGTGGGGCAGGGGTGTTCAGTTTTGTGCGAGTAGAAAGTTGGCAACCTTATGATGAACGGTTGCATTCAGGATCTTGTATCTATCACTGTGGTATCTAAGCACTTTCCATAGTTAGCACACATGGGTGACTTACAAACTCGCCTTGTTTTGCATCTCATCTCCTAATCACAGCGGTTGTACATTACATGAGGGGTTTGGGGCATAATAAGTACTAATGCTTTCTGAGTTGCTGTGAGAGAAAGCTGTCTGATTCCACCACTGATATAGCTGTGTTTGAGAAATAAATTAATCAATAATACACATTCAGTGGAAAAAGAATTGTGCTGATGCACTAGAGTTGGAGAACTTTGTCTAGCCATACCCTTTGGATCTGGCAGGTGATGCTGCTGCACACTCAAGCTCTGTCGTTTCCCCCAAGAGGAAAAGGGGTCACTTAACTTCCTCTGGTGCAGTGAAGAAGAGGACCCATTAAATGAGTTGAGACCGTTCCAGGGCTCAGGAAGACCCCTCTTTGAAGGGGAGTGCTGACTGGCACTGTATTCCCTCTGGCACGTGGGATGGAGCAGGTCCATCCAACTGGTCCCGGTACCGTGCTGTGAGCAGCAAGGGCCTGTACTGTCAACTCTGGTTCCAGCACTGGGGTGTCCATTGAGTCCAGTACCAATGATGCTGGCACCAGTGCCAACTGTCGCCACGCTGATGGCATACCAGCCCGCACCAGACTTACTTTATCTCTCAGTCCCAGACTCTCAGCTAGTTCAGGGGTTCTCTGGTGCTATGGCTTCCGCCGGCTCGTCCTCCATAGTGCCCCGAACAATTTCTGGTCATGTCGCAGAGCTGCCGGGTTCATTGGCACCGCAGTTCGAACCAGCTGAATTGTAGATTTTGGAGTTGAGGCCAGGTCCAGCACTGAAGACCCTTTGATGCTGGTGCATTCTTCGGTGCCGTCATCATCGTGGTGGCAGATCCCATCCTGGAGTTTGGTTCTGGCCTGGGTGCCGACACCTTTCCTGGTAGTGGGTGGGAGTGTGTCCCATTCGATGCCACCAGTGCCGACTCTCTACTTCTCTTCAGCACCAGTGCTGCCTCCTTATTTGGCTTCAGATGAGTCTGATCAGTTGTTTGCCCCATCAGGGTTGGCTCTTCTGTTGTCAATACAGAACCTCCGGGTTGTCCTCCCGGATAGGCGCCAGAGATTGCACTCAGATCATTATCGATACCAAGATCAGCATCTGTCCCACAGTTGGGACAAGGGGCTCTTAGACCATAAGATGCTGGATATTCTCCAACCACCAGCTCCAGGGGAGAGTAGCCATCCTGTTAAATGAGACTTTCCCTGGAGCCTTCAAAGGCCCTCTAGAATACCCCAGCTTCGTTGCCCCCTACAGTGAAACGCTCAGAGAAACAGTGCTTTATTGCCACGCAAGAGTTGAGGGTTTCTGCTCCCATGCATCCCACAAGTCAGTCTCAAGCTTAAACTGGATTGTGCCAAGCTCATTCTTATTGCTCCAGTGTGGCCAAGACAATGCTGGTTCTCGGACCTCCTCATGTTACTGGTTCGGCCTTCCCTATCCTTTCCTCTTCATCCTGATCTTCTGACTCAGTAACGGTCAGGTTTTGCATCCAGCATTCAGGTCCCCGCATCTCACAGCGTGGATGCTGCATGCTTAGAAGAGGAGGAGGAGGAATGGGTTGTGGTGTGCACATTGTCAGTCACGTGGCACAGGGTGGCTGGATTCCCTGGGAGTCCAGAATGCACATCAACTTACTAGAATCCAGGGAAGTCCATCAGGCCTGCAATGCTTTCCTCCTGCTCATCCAATCCAAACATGTTCAGTTAATGTTGGACAATATAATAGTATTTTATATAAGCAAGCAAAGGGGAACAAGAGCCCTTTCTTTGTGCATAGAGACAGTCACACTCTCCAATTGGTGCATCAGACATCACATATCCTTATCAGAGCTTACTTACCAGGGATTCAAAATTCCCTACTGGACTGCCTGAGCAGACACTATTCTGTAAATCCTGAATGGGGGAGTCATGATTCTATTCTCAATGATGTCTTTGCTTAATGGTGAATGCTAGCTTGGGACCGTTTTGCCTCTCAGGCAAACAGGAAGCTTCCTCGATACTGTTTTAGAGCAGGTCTTGGCAAAGGCTCATTGCTCCCTGATGTCATAGAGGGTCACTTGGGGTATGTCTTCCCTCCAATTCCTTTGATCGCACAAGTTGTATGGAAGATCTGCTAAGACAGAGCTTGAGTCATCCTCATCATGCTCAACTGGCCGAGACAGTTCTGGTTCACAGATCTGTTGAAACTCTCAGTGCAACCACCTGTGAGCATCCCCTTGTTGCTGGAACTGCAAATACAACATGGGCAAGGTCACGCACTGCAATTCGGAGCCGCAACAACTCAAAGCTGTGTATTTGGATGGCCATCAGAGAGAGAGAAAGAGAGTGGTCATGTTCCAGGAGAGTGTAATCCAAAGTTAAAAAGATTTCTACATGAAGCTGTTACTCAGCTAAATGGAAACATTTCTCTGCTTGGGCCCATCAATGCAATTTGTTTCCAGAGTCCGCCAGAATCCCTGATGTTTTAGAGTATCTACTTATCCTTAAGTCCTCAGGTCTTGTGTTCAGTTCCCTATGGGTGCATTTAGCAGCAGTCAACTCTTTCCATCTTCCAGTGGCTAACCGTATGATCTTCAAGCACCCTGTCACAACTAGATTTTTGAAGGGGATGCTCGGATCCTTTCTACCAGTGGTGAAGTTCGCACCTCAGTAGGGCCTCAATTTTATTCTATCACCTCTCACTAAGACCCCCTTTGAGCTGCTGGCTACATGCTCTATGTCCCATCTGTCCATGAAAGTGGCCTTTCTGATAGCTACAAGGTCAGCCAGAAGAGTTAGTGAACTGGGAGTGCTTATGGTGGGCCCACCATATACTGCCTTCTATAAAGAAAAGGTCTTGCTTTGCCCCCACCCTTGAGTCATACTCAAGGTAGTTTCTCCATTTCCTATGAGTCAGGTCATCTACATATCTGTATTTTTTTCCTAAACCACATGTCTCAGACAAGGAGAGAGAACTGCATTCTCTGGACGCCCAGAGGGCTTTGGCCTTTTTTCTGCAATGAGCAAAGGACATAAGAAAGACACCTTAAACTATTTGTTTCCATAGTAGAGGTATCAGGACATCAACCTGTGTCAGTGGAGAGACTTTCAAAATGGATCTCCGGTTGTATTACCTTTTCTTACCAGCTATTTGGCATCCCCTCCTGTCCCCGGAAGGGGTAAAGGCTCATTCCACAGAGGGCAAGCCATTTCAGCTGCATCTCTGAGAGACGTACCCTTACTACAGATATGTAGGGTTGCTACTTGGAGCTGTTTGTGAACCTTCCCAAGCCATTACGACCTTGTACAGTTGTCAGCTCTGGCTTTTGGGGACAGCAGTACTACCGTGTTTCCCCAAAAGTAAGACATCTCCCGAAAATAAGACCTACTTCCAGTTTTGCCTCTCGCTGTAATATAAGGCATCCCCCGAAACTAAGACCTCCTGGATAATAAGGCCACCCCGGAATATAAGGCCCCGAAGCTCCAAGAAAAATAAGACCTCCCCTGAAAATAAGACCTAGCGCATCTTTGGGAGCAAAAATTAATATAAGACACTGTCTTATTTTCGGGGAAACAGGGTATAGTCAGCTATCACTTCTGCATCCTCACAATCATCACCAGTTTGACGACTGCTTGCTAGGGATCATCACTTGAAGAAGAAATGGAGGATACTTACCCGAAACTGGAGGTTCTTTAAGATGTGTGGTCCTTATCTGTTTTCCGCTACCCACCCTCTGTCCTCTGTGCTGTGGATTGGTTACACTGCGGTAAGTGAAAAACTGGAGATGTCTGCCCACCCCAGCCTTTATGCTGTTGGTTGGGAGCACAAGGAGAGGTACCATGCATGTGCGAGCCTACAGACACTACTTGCAAGAAACTCTGGACTGAGTCATGTGGTGTGCATGCGTATCCCACATGCAGAATATAGATAGGGATCACACTTCTTGAAGAACCTCCAGTTACAGGTAAATAACTACCATTTGCTAAGCCTGCCTTGTTGCTCCCTGATACTGTTTTCAGGGCCCTATTCGTGATCTGAGAGCAGCAACCATTGGTCTGCCTTCAACTACAGAGTAAAGGAAAAGGCTGAAAGGCAGAGAATAACATTTTTTTTAAAAAAACCTCTAATCCCCAAATGAGACCTTTATGATAACAAAAATTACATTAATTAAAATATAGCTTCGGTCATGAGAACTGCACGTTTTAAAAAAAAGAAAAACTTAAAACTTGCATAATGTTGCATATTGTGATGAAACTCTAAAAATCACAAGCTCAGTAGTTTACATTTTCTCTGGCCCCTGTAGGGTTTTTGGAGCATTTTTGTTTGTATTTCATGGGCATATTTGCATTCTCCCTCAAGCAAATCTGAGAGCAGCTGCGCTTGTGCATGTGAGGTTGGGCAGTACATTCAGCTCTTCTCAAAGCTGACCCTTATGCTGTGTACTGAGCATGCTCAGAAGTGGTGTTTTAATTGCCTGTAGTATTTCTCTCTCGTCCCACACTTCTCAAACCCTACTGTCACTAAGTCTGTGTTCCCTATTGAATGTGCATATGCCAACTTTCAGCCTCTAAACTTCAGCCATTTTTTTACTTTTGGCCTGTTCCAAAAAGAGTGGGTATGTTTTGTTTTTCAGGGTCAGAGCATACATTTGCTTTCCCTAACCACCTCTTACAAGAAGTTTCCCAAACTTCTTACAATCAATGAATGTATTGACAGAGATGTAACTTACAAAATGCACATTTAAAGTCTTGTGTAAAACCTCAGTTTTTCAGAAATAATTTTTTTTCTTCCTGCTACAGGCTTTTGGAGATGTATATTTTACAGTGACTACACTTAAAAAGTAATACTTTCATTAGGCTGTATACCAAAAACGGAAGTCTCTATTGATGGAGTAATTTTAACATTTTTCTGAAAAAACTAAATTTCTGAAACATTGAACAGTGTTCTAGGCATTTTGCCCATTCCCATCCATGAATAACACGTACTGATGGGCTTGCATTCCATAATCCAGTAGGTGGTATCAAATTATTGCTTTCTGGGTCAACAGGCTGACTGCTGCTTATTTGAATATCAGAATTTACTTTGAAAAAATTTAAGTGCTCCTGTAAAGTGCAGAGGAGGGAGATTCACAGAGGAAATAACAAAACGTTCACTGTAGTTCATAAGTGAACACAGATTTAAGATGGCAGCATACACCTTCCAATAAAATAACTGCTATTCACTGTTATGTATAGAACTACTGCTGTGTTATTCCTTTACATAATATAAGTGTACTGCTATGTTACAACCTTTATTTGAATTTACTGTACATCTCAGAATGTTTGTCACATTCAGTAAAGCAAAAAGGAATTTCACAGGGAAAATACCAAAGGTGGATTTAAATACAGTTTTGGCTTTTCTTGAGTAGGGAAACTTGCATCTAAGTAACCATTGGTAATGGGGTATAAATACACTGGTGCAATCCCACATAGGGTAGACCTACTGCATTGGTGCAAAATGGGACACCAGTAACTGACCATGCACTGGTGTAGCTACATCAGTACAAAAAACCTCCAGTATACACCAGATATGAGATAATTTTATTCCTACATAAAGTCTCCAATAAGAAATCTTTGCAAATAGTTGCAAATGCATGGGACAGGTACCTTGAGCCTGATGCAGATAGGACAACCATTTTCCAACATCAGCAGAGGGTCCTGTGGCTCCTTTAAGACTAACAGAAGTATTGGGAGCATAAGCTTTCGTGGGTAAGAACCTCACTTCTTCAGATGCAAGTAATGGAAATTTCCAGAGGCAGGTATAAATCAGTATGGAGATAACAAGGTTAGTTCAGTCAGGGAGGGTGAGGTGCTCTGCTAGCAGTTGAGGTGTGAATACCAAGGGAGGAGAAACTGCTTCTGTAGTTGGATAGCCATTCTCAGTCTTTGTTTAATCCTGATCTGATGGTGTCAAATTTGCAAATGAACTGGAGCTCAGCAGTTTCTCTTTGGAGTCTGGTCCTGAAGTTTTTTTGCTGTAAGATGGCTACCTTGACATCTGCTATTGTGTGGCCAGGGAGGTTGAAGTGTTCTCCTACAGGTTTTTGTATATTGCCATTCCTGATATCTGACTTGTGTCCATTTATCCTCTTATGTAGTGACTGTCCAGTTTGGCCAATGTACATAGCAGAGGGGCATTGCTGGCACATGATGGCATATATAACATTGGTGGACATGCAGGTGAATGAGCTGGTGACGTTGTAGCTGATCTGGTTAGGTCCTGTGATGGTGTTGCTGGTGTAGATATGTGGGATTTGAAACAGTGGAGTTTGAAACAGCACTGGATGGAATGCTGCCACTGAGTTCAAGAAACGTTCAATTGAGAAAGAAGAGTATCTGTACATTCAAATAGTAATGAAAATTAGGGCTGTCAAGTGATTAATCACACTGTTAAACAATAATAGAATACTGTTTATTTAAATATTTTTGGATATTTTCCACATTTTCAATATATTGATTTCAATTTCAACACAGAATACAAAGTGCACAGTGCTCACTTTATATTTATTTTTATTAATATTTGTACTGTAAAAACAAAAGAAATAGTATTTTTCAATTCACTTAAGCAAGTACTGTAGTGCAGTCTCTTTATCATGAAAGTTGAACTTACAAATGCATAATTATGCACAAAAAATAACTTCATTCAAAAATAAAACAATGTCAAACTTTAGAGCCTACAAGTTCACCCAGTCCTACTTCTTGTTCAGCCAATCGCTCAGACAAGCAAGTTTATTTACATGTGCAAGAGATAATGCTGACAGCTTCTGGTTTACAGTGTCACCTGAAAGTGAGAACAGGTGTTTGCACGGCACTGTTGTAGCCGGCGTTACAAGATGTTTACATGCCAGATGCGCTAAAGATTCATATGTACCTTCATGCTTCAACTACCATTCCAGAGGACATGTGTCCATGGTGATTATGGGTTCTGCTCGATAACGATCCACCAGCAGAAGGATGATTTTCTTTTTTGGTGGCTTGGGTTCTGTAGTTTCTGCATCGGAGTGTTGCTCTTTTAAGACTTCTGAAAGCATGCTCCACACCTCGTCCCTCCCAGATTTTGGAAGGCACTTCAGATTCTTAAACCTTGGGTCGAGTGCTGTAGCTATCTTTAGTACCAATGTGAGATTTCCTTCTTTGCATTTTGTCAAATCTTCAGTGAAAGTGTTCTTAAAACAAACAACATGTGCTGGGTCATCATCTGAGACTGATGTAGCATGAAATAGATGGCAGAATATCGGTCAAACACAGAGCAGGAGACATACAACTCTCCCCCAAGGAGTTCGGTCACAAATTTAATTAACAATTTTTTTTTTTTAATGACCGTCATCAGCATGGAAGCATGTCCTCTGGAACGGTGACTGAAGCATGAAGGAGCATACGAATGTTCAGCATGTCTGGAGCGTAAATACCTTGCAATGCTGGCTACAAAAGTGCCATGTGAACACCTGTTCTTACTTTCAGATGACATTGTAAATAAGAAGTGGGTAGCATTATCTCCCATAAATGTAAACAGACTTGTTTGTCTTAGCGATTGCCTGAACAAGAAGTAGGACTGAGTGGACTTGTAAGCACTAAAGTTTTACATTGTTTTGTTTTGAGTGCAGTTATGTAAAAATATCTACATTTATAAGTGGCACTTTCACAATAAAGAGATTGCACTACAGTACTTCTATGAGGTGAATTGGAAAATACTATTTCTTTTATCATTTTTACAGTGGAAATATTTGTAATAAAAATAATATAAAGTGAGCACTGTACATGTTATATTCTGTGTTGTAATTGAAATCAAGATATTTGAAAATGTAGAAAAACATCCAAACATATTTAATAAATTTCTATTGGTATTCTATTGTTTAACAGTGCAATTAAAACTGTGATTAATCACGATTAATTTTTTTGAGTTAATTGCATGAGTTAACTGCGATTAATCGACAGCCCTAATGAGAATAAGACAAAAATCTCTCATCTCACCACTAAGTGTGGTTTTTTGTCTTTAATGTACTATCGCTTACAAAAAACTATGTTAAAAGAACATTATTTATGTTGCAAGGTCAAGCACTAAGAAGCACTCCAAGAATGATCAGGAAGTGCCTTATACCGACTCCATAGTTAGGTTACGTTTTGAAATGGGCTTGAAGTGGGGCATAAATTCCTGCATTTCCAAGCATGTGGCCAATTAGCGTGAAATGCCATATGAGGTTAGTTTTTATGCCCCTTGAATTTTCTGTATGGTGTTTGTTTGGTTTCTCCTAATGCATTTTTAATAGGTTTTCTTGAATTTGGGCTCTGGCTGTAATTTTTCCAGGGAAGTTCTACTTGTCTTTTTTGACTAGTGTCTTTCTAAAAAAAAAAAATTTCTGGATACCCCAAACTTGATAGAAAGGTGTGTCCTCAGTACATGTGATGCAACAAGCAGTTTTCGTTATTTTTTTAAAAAAAAGGGAGGGTGTGAAGGGGTCATTTTTAGCCTATAATCATGCTGCTAGTTTATGTGCTGTGTGACTAAATCTAATTGAGCGGGGCCAGGGAAACCTGATTGCTGCACACATTCTCCTGTCAAGAGCTACACATTCTTTTAGATTTTATCCCACAACAGAGAAAGTTTCATACATAGCTGCTGATACGCAAAAGTTCATGCACAGCTGCTGACAGATAAAATCTTCTCCAGCTGCAGCAATACTTCTGCCTCTCCTCTGCCCCACGCTTGTCCTGCTTAAGAATTTAAAATAACCCAAAAACCTAGGAAATTAATAAACAAACTTCATTGTGAAGGTGTTAGTTTCTACTCATAACATACTTGAGACAAACTCACAAAACCAAAGAAATGAAGTTAAGTAACTTAACACTAACTTCTCCTTTATCCACAGGCCATACCTAACCATTACTACAGCTACCATAAGCCAGTATAGGCCATGCATTATAACTTTAACTCTGCTTTCCTAAGGATACCAGCCTTTAAGAAGAATACTTCTCTGAAGACTTGTCATCAACAGAGTTAAGGCTGTTCTGTGTGGCCTGTAGTGTCTAGTAGTGGAAAGGTATGTTCTGCTGTGTGGAGGAGTAGAAGATAAATGTCCTAACTTTTCGTTTCTTTGTTTTCATGGGTGTCAGGTATATTGGGTGTAGCAACCCTAAATGCTTCACAAGAAAGTTTTGTACTCTCAAATAAACAGTCTTCAGATAGTTAGAGGTCCTTTTCAAGACAAGCCACGATTGTCAACATTGAGTAACACAAGAAGGAGACCATTGGTTTAAACATTACCTTAAATCTCCTGCCTGAGGGCTATCAAAACAATGGTTACATGAAAAATCTGATGTGGGAACTTCACATTTTTGAAATGTGACCTACAGAAAGCAGCACAAAAAAGGAGGAAACATTTTAGTTAGCTCCCATGAAGAGGCACATCCAGCTCAAGGGAAACCTTGATTTCCGTTATATTTAATTAAAAAAAAATCCTATAGAACTGGATGAATGGAATCCTTTCAAAGAGTGACTGAGATGGATGGCAAGTAGTGCAATTACTAGGTATTGAAAAACTTTTCCTGGGACTGGTGTAACTGTAGTTTGTGATAAGAAGTGATTCTTCTATTTAAGAGATGAATCTTGCCCCTAATGTGCTGGTCATAATTTTATTGCAGTAAATACACCTCTTGACACTTGGTACAATGTTAGAAAGTACATGTGGAATGTAGTTGGGTGCATATTAGACTTGAAATATGCAATAATTAGTTATAGGTTTCCATACCAGTTTTTTTTACCCCACTTCATTAACAAAATTTTTTTTTTAAATGATAGTTTATTGTAAGTTAACATTTAAAAAAAAATCTTGCTTGAGATCTTATCACTGTCCCAGTCACTACTACTCTTCAGCTGTCTGTCAATAGTCTTTCAGCAAACTCACCTGACAAAATTTAAAATCCTTTGGTAGACCCCAGTACTGCAATTGGATCTTCACTGATGGACTTCTGGGCATGCGTAGAGTACCATTGAAGTAATCTGGATTTCAGGAGCAGGGTTGATATAATTAATTGCCATATTTATAAAATTGCATGTAATTTGTTGATTTATTTGATCAGGATTGAACGTAGA
The DNA here is from genome assembly GCF_002925995.2 of Terrapene triunguis. Classification (NCBI taxonomy): domain Eukaryota; kingdom Metazoa; phylum Chordata; order Testudines; family Emydidae; genus Terrapene; species Terrapene triunguis. The sequence continues at coordinate 5,689,079 of NW_020664373.1, forward strand.
ACTATCTTTTTTTTTTTTTTAACTGATTAAAATGAATATGTTCCTCTTTGGCTTGATCAGATTTGAATCTGTTTCATGAACATGACTTAAAAAAATATTAACTAAAAATGTTTGTAATAAAATGAAACCACTGAGCATTTTTAAGTTATTCAGCATGGCAGTATTCTTGATTAATTGCCAACATTCCTAAGAACTGAGGAAAAATTATGGCAAATTTTATATTGCACCTACAAAACTTTCTTCCTCGTGCATATTTCCACTTTTACTAAAAGAGCTGTCAGAGTGTTGGTAATTGATTGACAAGAACGTGGTTGTTTACATCAGGTTTCCTGTAGACATGGCATTCCAGATTTTCGCTAGGGAACACATACTGAAACAAACTTCTGGACATTTTTTTAAATTTATATATAATTTATATATATAAAACAAATAGTATCATATAGCTTTGAAGAATTTTTGTTCACACTCTAAAATAAAAAGGTCTCTTGGGTTTTTTTGTGTCTTAATTATTTTAAGCTATTTTAACAATATGGGCTAGGCTTCTTAGATTTTAACCTTTAGGGTCATATCCTAGAAACTCTACTTAGGTAAATAGTCCCACTGAGGTGCACTGACCCTGATTCTGTACTCCTGCTGTCTCCTTTTACATATACAAAAACTTAAAACTGACATATTTTCAGAAGTGATGGACAAACCTCAGTATCAGGAGATTTACTTCTGTTTAGTTGCCTATCAGAATTGTTTGGCTTTACAAAATTAGGACCGGATTCTGCCACCCCTAGGCAGTGTTTACACTGCAGAGATTATACCCGCATAGCTATGTTGGCACAACCCCTGAGCGTAGATGCAGCTTACACTGACAGAAGGGGTAGTGTAGGAATGCCACCTTCCCAAACGAAGTTAACTATGTTAACAGAAGCATTCTTCTGTTGACATAGCTGCATCTACACTGGAAGTTGGCCAGCATAGCTTACACTGACAGTTTTGTCAACAAACTTAGTGTGGTTGGCAGATTTTGTCCCTTAGGCCTTTGAGATCATGGGAATTTGGGTCTTCCAGGTCTGGGTAAAATGAGGATGTTCAGAGGCATGTCAGAATGAAAAAGAGGCAAAAAGGAAACTGTTCAAACTGAATTTAAATTTAAGAAACTTGATTTGTTAGGAAACTAAAAAGAACTCTACTCTAGAGGGGAGTAGTGTTTATGCAAATAAACTCCATGACTTAGGCATTCCTCAACTCATAATATTCAAGATAAGTGTGTTCATTTGTACTTCGCTGACCGTCACCATACCACCCTAAGGCTGAGGTACTATCTTGAATAATTCTTGGTTTGCGGATAGGCTGTTACGGCTTGTGTTTTGTTTTCAGACAAAAGAAATAAGTTGTTGGAGTGGTGGGACTGGGAGGGCTTGGCTTCTTCCCAGTAGTACTTGTATAATGGCTGCTCCTGGCGGCAACTGTTCTGCTCCAGCCCCATATTTTTTGGACTCGTGACTTATTTATTCCTGTCCTTGAGTTGTCAGTCATGGAGTGCCAAATATTTTCTGCCCCTTAAAGATTTTTCTTAGCTGAATGATATACAGTCACTTGGAGAATAGCTTGGCTCTATATATTGTGGGACTTGTTGATGGCTCAAAACATTCCCAAAATCCTGACTGTGGAGAATAAGAAATAAAGGGGACTACTTCCTTCAGAACAGAAGGCAGATTCTTAGGCTACACAACAGCACTCAGACTCCTTCCGTGGAACAGCAGCCAACGAGTTTCATGTTAACTGCATCTAGTCATCTTAAAACTATTAATTTTATTCCCACATCTTTATAATATGAATTATAGCAGCTCAAAACTGCTAAAATATCATGGCAGACATTGTCCACTCTAATTAATTATCATAGTTGTGATGATTAGTTTTGTTAATTCTTCGTTTGCTATTTAAAAAAATTCAGATGTAAATTAGGATCTAATTTAAAGCCAACAAAGAGAGGAAGCTGAGAGTAAACTCCCCAGTTGTATCCTTACGTCATCTTTTGAATTTGTCTGCAACATATATGGTACCATGTGGCTGAAGTCATTAAGTATCTGTTAAATGCCCAACATAATGGGGTGTATGTGTAAGTTAAGGATGTTAAGCTATAGATCTGAACATATTCACTTATATGAGACCATAAATGTATGCTTGCAAGTTTTTGTGGTTTATTTCACATATACAAATAGTTTTAAGAATAAAAGTAGCTTAGTGCTAGTGGTCTGGGAGTGATTTTCCTCAACAGTTATTCCACAGTTTTTTTTCCCCTGTTACTTATCTATTTCTTATGCATGCTCTCATATTTTTTCCCCAAGAGTTTCCAATATACAGCAGCAGCTGGCCTTGCTAGATAATGAATCTTGGCCAGGAATGGCTGAGGCGGACAGGGACCGTCTTCAGCTCATCAAGGAGAAAGAGGCTCTCCTTCAGGAACTGCAGCTCATCAGTCAGCAGAGACGATCCCCAGAATACATTGCACGTTTGGAGGAAGAAAAAAGGCGCTTGGAGAATGAAATTCAGCAGGCTCGGGCCAGTTCTGCTCAGGGGGCCACTGAAAGGTTTGGCGACTTAACAGATTATTTTCTTATCTACCATAGGATGCAGCTGCATAGATTCCAAGTGAAGAGCTGGTGCAGTTTACCAGCTTTATATGAGATCAAAGCACTACAGTGGTTATTTGTGCACTTTGCCTACAAAAGGGACTGGGGTCCCAGTCAGCACTTCCTGACCATGCCACTGTTTAGATCCAATCTTCTGAAAGCTTTCCTGTAAGCGGTATTAGAGTGAAATCGACAAGACTGGTCACTTTCCCTTTTCCTATTCAGATCCCAGGAGTGCAGCAGAACTGATAAGAATCATGTCAGTTTTTCACTTATCTTTGGAAAAGCTCTGAGCTCCAGAGAAATGCCATTGAGCTACTCAGGATGAATGGGGACCCAAACAATGGGGACCAGAGATGATGGGGATAGTTGGTTGGCACCTGGGGTTAAGTTAGAGTGATCGAGGTCACGTCCCCAGAAACAGCAGAGACCTGAGAACAGAGACTAGCCCTGCACACAGCAGTAGCCCCAGGACTCAGGAAGTTTAAAGATGACCTTTATGCTGTAGTTGTACATACGTCTTTCCCATTGACCTGTGCAGTGTACAGTTTGGCTGGACCCAAATGTGGCCCTAAGATTTTGTTGAGTATGCTATATAAAAATTTTGTGTATTTAAAACCAATATGAGGCTGTTATTAAAAATGAAAACATTCTTCACTTGGGGGAAGTACACCTCTACCCCGATATAACGCAACCTGATATAACACGAATTCAGATATAACACAGTAAAGCACCGGCGGATCAAAGCAAGTTCGATATAACGCGGTTTCACCTATAACGCGGTAAGATTTTTTGGCTCCCGAGGACAGCGTTATATCTGGGTAGAGGTGTATTGTTCTTTTCAAGGTGCCATAAATTGTCACCGAATTTAAGGAACAGACATAATTCCGGCCAAGGATGTCAATAAACTGTGCATATTATAAAATGCCTCCAATTAGGGGGACAGAGCTTCTGTCTAAAACTCATTTCTCCTAATACTCTAATAATGTTGCTAACCTTTATGGTGAACTTTTTCTTACACCAGAGAAAATATTTCTGTCCACTTAGAAAATATTTCTTCCATGCAAGCAGCTAGCATCTGTGAGACGTTTTCCCAGATTTTCTGTGCATTCTTTTGGTTTTTGTCACAGGTTGAGCCGTGAATTAATGGAAAAAAGCCAACTTTGACACTTGAGGACACTACACTGAGCAATATTAATACAATCTTGTCTAAACATTAACGCTTACGTGATTAAGTTGATCTTTATAAATAATTGAAAATGGCCCCATATCTGAGTTTGTAGAATTCTATTTGACTTGATCAGGCTTACTTCAGGCAGTAAATCCAAATGGTGATAGAGAATTCATAGCTGATTAAATAAATACAGTTTATGTTTTGTATGACATTATTTGTGATTTTTGCAATATTGGCACTCCAGCCTAGAAAATGACAGAGAAGGGAGTTCACTTTACACTGCAGTGTAGTAAATTTTATTTGTTGTTTTTGGGATCTCATGTTAGGTAGCACATACTGTGCTGGCAAAAAGAGCAAGCTCTTTTTCCATGTTGTAGTCTGTGCTGTGGAAACCAACATTCCAGGGTGATATTTGATATTTCAGATTCTAGCAAGAAATTGAGCAAAAGTTAGCAGAATATTTAAGGATGCTGTATTTTTTATAATAAGAGAGAGAACACCACCAGAGACTAGACTAATTATTCTGTCCGTCAGAGACAGAAAACATTTATCATTGGAGGATCTCCTTCCATAACCCATCTCCTTCCCCCAGCTTGCAAAAAAGGGTTGATGTTTAAGCACATTTAATAAGAGTTCTGTTGTTACTGATTTTAAAATGTAACGTTAAGCACACGAAGAGCTAGCATAACTTAGAACTCATACAGAGAACTACACAGGGGCTTCAAGATTATGCTGCGTAGAGAAAGTAGCTTTTTCTTGTTTCTTAAATAGCTATAATATGAGTGGTTAAGGCTAACATTTAATTTTTAATTTCACTCATCCAAAAGATTCCCCTTTACTACCCTCTCTGTCAAAACCCCTGCATCTTATTAACTGTTTTTCCAGTCAAGGAGGGTTTGATGGGACTTTCTGTGGAGCCAGAAACACTGCCCTTGGCTAAGTCAGAGCTCTGGACACCCACCCCTTTGTTCCCCTGCATTCCAAATATCAGTCAGTTTGGGAGCCTTGAGGACTGAGGAAGTATCAGGTCTGGGCTGCAGAATGGAGACATATTATGCCAATAATATGCCAAGAAACAGAACAAATTACCCCCCTGATTTTAATCTGTGGAGGGAAAGGTTTTAATTTGGAGTTAAAAGAATAAAACTGCAGAAAAAACATAGAAAACTCTGTATTTCCGGTAGAGAATAAATGGAGGGATTGGAACAAATGCTGCACCTTTTTAAAATAAAGTTTAATAGTTTCAAAATGTAATCAGGGTACCTTACAAGCATAATAGTACAGGCAAAGTTATGACGACTCCGTTTGTGTTCGGGCAATAATGCTGAGTAATTTGGCCACTTGCTTTTGCCTCGGTAAAGAAACAATAATGGTCACTTTTTCCTCAAGAAGAAAGAAGTTTTTATTATAGTTTAATGTTTTAAATGCTTCTAACTTCTGTTTGAAGGAGAACAATACAAGAAATATATTAACAAATATTAAAAAATTATAATTACAGTTTACTACAGTATATTCACTCTTGGGGCATTACTTGAAGGTCAGTTCGATACTTATCCTTTTTCCCAGTGGTTCCTCACTCCTCTCCTGCCACAGTATATCTGAATGAAAGCCAGGATCACAGAGTTCGGTGATAAACTGCTTAAAAGAACAGAAGTTCTCCAAAAAAAATTTCTTTTCCTTTTGAAGTTTGACTTTCAATCTGTATGGGTAATTGAGGTACTGGCGAATATTCACCCGCGAAAGCTTATGCTCCAATACGTCTGTTAGTCTATAAGGTGCCACAGGACTCTGTCGCTTTTTACAGATCCAGACTAACACGGCTACCCCTCTGATACTTGTTTTTAGTCAGCTGCTCCTGCCTCTTACATGTCAGCTTAGGTACCTTTATGGTTAGCCTTGGCAATTTCTGTTATGTAACTTCACCACCATAGCTCTTGTGTTTTCTTTTGGTTCCTTATTCCTCAGTTACTGCAGTTCTCTAAGTGCTATATAAGGCTCTCAGATCCTATGCTCTCAATGGGAGTTCCGTCATGGATTAAACGCTGTGTATTGCCCTAAGTGAACTAATTCTGTTTGTTAAAAAAGGATTCATTGGTTACTCCCAATACAACAAGAACTGTCTCTTCTTCTGTGTTTGGAAAGCTCTTAGCACATTTTGAACACTACTGCAATATAAACAAAAGAAGAAAAATAATAATTGCAATTTTTAATTATAGGATACTGTTACAGGAGAAGAGAAATTGTTTGCTTTTGCAGCTGGAAGAAGCTACTCGCTTAGCCTCCTATTTACACTCCCAGTTAAAAAGGTGAGTTCTTTAGAGAAAATAATATTTTAAAAAATTTAATAAATTTTGAATTCAACAGAAGAAAAGTAAAAGTACAAACAGAACAGACCATTTTACTTTTTCATACTTCTTTTGTATGTTTGTAATATAAGTAAAGGGTGGGCGTTGGTTCTTACTTTGTTGATCTGTTTTCTTTAAGTACATTTTGGGCACTGAAAGGCATTCACAGCTTGCAGTTTAGCAAAGTATTTGATGTGTCGTAAATTCAGTGGTTTGGATAGAGTGTTATTAAAAAGGAGAAAAGTACTTTTCACTTTTAATAATAGCTATCTGGACTGCCTGGTTTGAAAGTTAGTGAGATCTGTCTGTATAATATGTGGAAAGGAGAAATGCAGCTGAACCCATTTTATGATTGTTTTTGTTTATAAATAAAAAATGATACACAAACAAGCTTTAAACTATGCATGACAAAAGACAGAAAATTCGGGGTGTCATTCTTAAGCCCACATTAGTGATTGCTTATTTCTTAAGCATTGATGGTCTCTGGTGCTGTACCGGAAAACAACACAGAAGGATAAATAGACAGTACAAATCAGACACGCAACTTCTAAGTGACAAGAGGAAGGTAAATGGAGAGTCAATATATAATCAGGGAGGCAGCATTTTACGGACATGGGCTATGTTTTGTGGGAGAAGTTAATTTTGAGGAGGGATGTGAAAGAAGAAACAATAGGCACTTGATGCATTGGAGTTTGGGCTAAGAAGAAACAGAAAAGGTAGTGATGCGCCTTCCCAGCATCCACTTTCAGAACTGTCTCTTTCCAATCTGCCTGTTTTATGCAAATCTTACAATTTTCAGCTGGAGGAAAAACATGAGTACAGTGGCAACAGCAGCAAGACAACCACTACTGCTACCCACAGTCCAACCAACCCCCCCTTCTCTCCCCCCAACTCTGAAGAGCGGAAGAGAGAAATGAGGTCAGGGTTCATTTCTGGCATAAAAGGGTAAACAGAGTAGTTAGAAGTGAGAAAGAGATAAAATGTAAAAGGATAAAATGTGCTTGGAACATTCTAACAGATTCACTACTCTGACATTCCAAGACAATAGTCACTCAGAGTAGGGGTTTGCATGCTATGGAGGAGATAGAGGATGTCACCCTCTAAACATGAAGACGTTCTGAGATCTACAGAGAAATCCTACAAGTTTGAGACTATCTCCATGAGGGATCAGCCTCTTGGGATGGCTCTTGAGGACCCCTTATCTCACCAGCACACCACCTGCAGGAGCCTAGCTCCTGTTGGTTCACACTTTACCCACTGCTATACTCTTATCTCCACATTTGGAGAGCGGCAGAGGAATGGGGTTAGTGCTGAAATTGCAACTTGAAAGCTCCCACAAGGTTTTCAAATGGGAATTCTGTGAGTTTGCTTGCATATAAACTGTATAGAGTGACTGTTTCCTTGTTCTGCTGATGTCCCACTCCTCTTGAACCAAGTTATTGGACTCAATTCAGAAGCAACTGATTGAAATATAATGGCTTGTGATATACAGGAGTTCAGACTAGAGAACTAATGATCCCTTCTAGATTTAAACTCCATGAATCTATGACTTTCCCTCACCAGTCTTCTCTCTGGCCACTTTTCCACCAAAACCCACAGAGAGCCATCTGCAGATTTGAGGAAAGGGATGTGATGATCCTTCTTGCTCCACTTTATTTATACTACTTTCATCACCTTTAGCCTAAAGGCAAGGGAGGAGAAGAAAGATGGCCCTTAACCTAAGTATTACAATGCTGAATGCATGTAAAATCCTCTATCTTAATGTGGGTTGTTATTTTTCTATCTATGATGTGTTCCTAGCTATATAATTCATATATTAATGGATCTTTTTCTGTTTTAGTTTATCTGCTAGCACCCTCACAATGTCTTCTGGCAGCAGTAGGGGATCACTGGCATCCAGCCGAGGTTCACTGGCGTCCAGCAGAGGGTCTCTAAGCTCTGTCAGCTTCACGGACATCTATGGCCTCCCACAGTATGACAAATCAGACAGTGTTACTGACTATGCACAACATCTGCGCTTTGACCTGATTCCATTTGATTCTCTCAGTAAAGATGTGCAGTACTCTGATTCCACTGGACATTGTAACTTCAATAAACAAAGGAAGTCCTTGGATACTCCTCAATCCCTGGCATCCCTGTCATCACGGTCCTCCTTGTCATCGTTGTCCCCTCCAAGTTCCCCTCTGGACACCCCCTTCCTTTCTGCTTCTCGGGATTCTCCACTTGCCCAGATGTCAGAAGGATTTGAGGAGATAGCGGGTGTAGGAGCCCTAGAAATGCGCAGAGCTCAGGCCTCGGTTTTGGGTGACGATGCCCAAGGAACAACTTCATCACAGACGCCTGCTTACCCCGTGGATGATGGACTGCAAGAAATGGGACCACACCTGGCAAACATCCAAACTGGTGGAGGTGAGTTTGTTTTCTTCATTACCATTTTGTCTCACCTAATCTTCAAGGGATAATGAAAAACACAAGAAAAATGTAAGCATGGCATTATAATCTGCTATCAGTTCGATTTATTTTTTAATTTAATTTTTAAAAAACAATTCTACATCTGATGTTAACTAAAAAATTTTTTGTTCAAAGGTGAAGTGCAGAGACTGTTCGTATGTAGTAATTTTTTTAGACTTTAACATAAATTGTTAATGGAAACGTCAGTACTTTTTCTGAAAATATGCCAATTTTGTTGATTAAAAATAATAGGCCTGCGTGTTTACGTCTTAGGAAAAATCCTGAATGAGAGAACCTGAACAGTCTTAGACTGTGCCAGCTGATATCACTTCTCTTTGTGTGCCAAAAACACTTAGTAATAGCAGTAAGTTTGATGGAGGAAAATGGGGAGGCAACCTGAACTGGCTGAAGTAGGAACAAACAATGACAGAACACAAGTAACAGCAGTAACTACCCCTTTTAAATCTACCTGGTTCATGCAGATCAGACCCTTTTGTTTTACAATTGTATGAGGCAGGCAAACACAACTGGCTTGTAAGTCTATGGTGTTACTGTATTCCTTGATTTGTGTGTGCATGGTATGTAATGTCTACGTGTGAGTGTTATTTGGGCCAGAATTGGGGTGGATGGGTGCCACCCAGCACCTATTCTGTTTACGTGAACTGACATGCATACAGGAGTTTAGGGGGAAGACAAACAAGTGAGCTAGTTGAGACCATTAGGGATTGCCAGATCTTGAAGTGTAGGAGGGGAGGGGCAGTTATACTCTTACAATAACTCTACTCTAAAATCTGTGGTTACCACAACACACTTTCAAAAATATATATCATTTGTACTGAAATAGTTACTATTCCACTTGTATTGCAAATGATCACAATAGAACATTCATTATGGGTGCTCCCCACATATAAACCATTACCAGTTACCTTTGAGAACTCATGGAAGATGGGTGAGGTCCCAGAGAAATGGAGAAGGACATGCATAGTACCTGCCTTTAAAATGAGGAACAAAGAGCGCTTGGGGAATTATAGACCAGTCAGCCTAACTTCAATACCTGGAAAGATACTGGAACAAATTTATTAAATACCTAAAGGGTCCAAGGGTTATAAGGAATAGTCATCATGGATTTGTCAAGAACAAGTCAGACCAAATATCAGAGGGGTAGCCGTGTTAGTCTGAATCTGTAAAAAGCAACAGAGGGTCCTGTGGCACCTTTAAGACTAACAGAAGTATTGGGAGCATAAGCTTTCGTGGGTAAGAACCTCACTTCTTCAGATGCAAGTAATGGAAATCTCCAGAGGCAGGTATAAATCAGTATGGAGATAACGAGGTTAGTTCAATCAGGGAGGGTGAGGGTGCTCTGCTAGCAGTTGAGGTGTGAACACCAAGGGAGGAGAAACTGCTTCTGTAGTTGGATAGCCATTCTCAGTCTTTGTTTAATCCTGATCTGATGGTGTCAAATTTGCAAATGAACTGGAGCTCAGCAGTTTCTCTTTGGAGTCTGGTCCTGAAGTTTTTTTGCTGTAAGATGGCTACCTTTACATCTGCTATTGTGTGGCCAGGGAGGTTGAAGTGTTCTCCTACAGGTTTTTGTATATTGCCATTCCTGATATCTGACTTGTGTCCATTTATCCTCTTGTGTAGTGACTGTCCAGTTTGGCCAATGTACATAGCAGAGGGGCATTGCTGGCACATGATGGCATATATAACATTGGTGGATGTGCAGATGAATGAGCCGGTGATGTTATAGCTGATCTGGTTAGGTCCTGTGATGGTGTTGCTGGTGTAGATATGTGGGCAGAGTTGGCATCGAGGTTTGTTACATGGGTTGGTTCCTGAGTTAGAGTTGTTATGGTGCGGTGCGTGGTTGCTGGTGAGAATATGCTTAAGGTTGGCGGGTTGTCTGTGGGCGAGGACTGGCCTGCCTCCCAAGGTCTGTGAAAGTGAGGGATCATTGTCCAGGATGGGTTGTAGATCACTGATGATGCGTTGGAGAGGTTTAAGCTGAGGAGTGTAGGTGATGGCCAGTGGAGTTCTGTTGGTTTCTTTTTTGGGCCTGTCTTGTAGCAGGAGCCTTCTGGGTACACGTCTGGCTCTGTTGATTTGTTTCTTTATTTCCTTGTGTGGGTATCGTAGTTTTGAGAATGCTTGGTGAAGATCTTGTAGGTGTTGGTCTCTGTCTGAGGGGTTGGAGCAGATGAGATTGTACCTCAGTGCTTGGCTGTAGACGATGGATCGTGTGGTGTGTCCGGGGTGGAAGCTGGAGGCATGAAGGTAGGCATAGCGGTCGGTGGGTTTTCGGTATAGGGTGGTGTTAACGTGGCCATCGCTTATTTGTACGGTGGTGTCTAGGAAGTGGACCTCCCGTGTAGATTGGTCCAGGCTGAGGTTGATGGTGGGGTGGAAGCTGTTGAAATCATGGTGGAATTCTTCCAGGGTCTCCTTCCCATGGGTCCAGATGATGAAGATGTCATCAATGTAGCGTAGGTAGAGAAGGGGCGTGAGTGGACGAGAGCTGAGGAAGCGTTGTTCCAAGTCAGCCATAAAAATGTTGGCATATTGTGGGGCCATGCGGGTGCCCATAGTGGTGCCACTGGTCTGGAGGTATATATTGTCACCAAATTTGAAATAATTGTGCGTGAGGATAAAGTCACAGAGCTCAGCAATAAGTTGTGCTGTGTCATCATCAGGGATACTGTTCCTGATAGCTTGTATTCCATCTGTGTGTGGGATGTTTGTGTAGAGAGCCTCTACATCCATGGTGGCTAGGATGGTGTTTTCTGGGAGGTCACCAATGCATTGTAGTTTTCTCAGGAAATCTGTGGTGTCACGAAGATAGCTGTGAGTGCTGGTGGCGTAGGGTCTGAGCAGGGAGTCCACATATCCAGACAGTCCTTCAGTGAGAGTGCCAATGCCTGAGATGATGGGGCGTCCAGGATTTCCAGGTTTGTGGATCTTGGGTAGTAGATAGAATAACCCCGGTCGGGGCTCTAAGGGTATGTTGATTTGTTCCTGTGTTAGTGTAGGGAGTGTCCTGAGTAGAGGCAGGCCAGTCCTTACCCACAGACAACCCACCAACCTTAAGCATATTCTCACCAGCAACCACGCACCGCACCATAACAACTCTAACTCAGGAACCAACCCATGCAACAAACCTCGATGCCAACTCTGCCCACATATCTACACCAGCAACACCATCACAGGACCTAACCAGATCAGCTATAACATCACCGGCTCATTCACCTGCATGTCCACCAATGTTATTAGTTCATTAGCACATTGGACACCATCAGATCAGGATTAAACAAAGACTGAGAATGGCTATCCAACTACAGAAGCAGTTTCTCCTCCCTTGGTGTTCACACCCCAACTGCTAGCAGAGCACCTCACCCTCCCTGATTGAACTAACCTCGTTATCTCCATACTGATTTATACCCGCCTCTGGAGATTTCCATTACTTGCATCTGAAGAAGTGAGGTTCTTACCCACGAAAGCTTATGCTCCCAATACTTCTGTTAGTCTTAAAGGTGCCACAGGACCCTCTGTTAAGTCAGACCAAACTAACCTAATGTCTTTCTTTGACAGAGTTACTGGTTAGTGAATTGGGGAGGGTGGGGGGAGAGCTGTAGATATGAACTAGCTTGATTTTAATAAGGCTTTTGACATAGTCCTACATGATATTCTCTTATGTAAACTAGGGAAAATATGGTATAGATTAAATTGGTATAACGTGGGTATAGAACTTGTTAAAAGACCATATTCAAAGAGTAGTTATCAATGGTTGCTATCAAACTGGGAGGACATATCTAGTGAGGTCCTGTGTGGGTCAGTCCTGGGTCTGGTACCGTTCCATATTTTCATTTCTGACTTGGATAATGGAGTGCTTATACAATTTGCAGATGAAACCAAGCTAGGAGTGGTTGCAAGCACTTTGGAGAACAGAATTAGAATGCAAAACAAACCTTGACAAATTAGAGTATTGGTCTGAAATTAACATGATGAAATTCAATAGCGACAAGTGCAAAGTTCTACACTTAATAAAGAAAAATCAAATGCACAACTACAAAATGGGGAGGTGGTAGCGCTGGTGAAAAGGATCTGCAGGCTATAGTGGATCACAAATTGAATATGAGTAGGGGTATATTAAATCACGGAGAAATCACACATTTTTCACGGGTTGGTCATGGCATAAATAGCAAATTTTGCGGATGTGTTCATACCATGCCACCCTTACTTCTGCACTGCTGCTGGCGGTGGCGCTGCCTTCAGAGCTGGGTGCCCAGCCAGCAGCCGCCACTCTCTCATCACCTAGCTCTGAAGGCATAGGGTAAAAGTATATGGTATAATATAGGGTAAAAATACACAAAAGACCAGATTTTGCGGGGAAGACCAGATTTCAAGGTCCATGACGTGTTTTTCGTGGCTGTGAATTTGGTAAGTCCCTACCTGTACGTAGTTTCTAGAAATGAAGACCTGATTTGCGTGCTGAGAAAAGGAACGCTGTAATGGGGCTGGGATGCTGCTTCAGTTATACTCTTCTTCCCACCCACTGTGAAGTTTTCTTTCCTGTCTTTTCTTTCATTTAAACATTCTCTTCTGTTTTTGTCACTAGAGCGCTTCCCGTTCCACTGTGTTCACCTATTTCTTCTCTGTGTATAGCATGCAACGTTTACATTGGAAGTAGAAAAACAGTAAAGGCCAAAGAATTATTCTGGTGGTGTTCGTTTGAGCTGCTTTTAATGTGTGAATTTTAAAACAATTATTTAGGGAAAAATGGTTCCCCCTTCACATTTCTTGCCGAGGCTCTTGACTCTTTTGCACTCTGTAAATTGATTGGCTTGGATAGTTTGCATTCTGTTTCATAGCAGCTGTTTTCAAGCAGCATTTCTCAAACTTTATTGGTTCACATACCACCTGAAGAACTATTGTGAAGTGAACTGATGGAACATGATGCTCACGTATCGGCAGGGTACATATACCACAGATTGGAACTCTGGGGTTTAGAGCTAGCTTTATGGTTTTAAGTTCTTGTGCAAAGCGTTTGGTTGCTGCCACCTACTGGTGTCGTAGCATAATGCAAAGGGAACAAATTGTAATTCTGACAACACTGCAAACAACTTCCTTAAATATTCAAATAAAATAAATTGTGTAGTAATTTTGATGAACATTATTACTCATGGAAGTGGGGGAGGAACCAACAGTCCCAGCAAACAGTCCCTTGTTTACTGCATGCAGCCAGTGTGCAAGATTTCTTCACACAATGTCTTGTTTATGCACTTCAATGTTGACCGGCACCTCTGCTGCTCCTCCAGTCTGGCATCTCTCCTGAGAATATACTAAGAATTGTGCTAAAATATGTGGTGACTTTATGATGTGTACAAAAAGAACCTGACTGGGCCATGGAATTCAACTCACTTGCAGGAAGAGGCTTGCAAAGATCACAGGGGGGAAAAAATCACATCTGAATAGAACATTGTTTTTAAACTTTTACATTTTTTCCTGTTTCCTCTTCCGTGAATTTTAATTTAAAGAACTTCCATCACTAATTTTGTTAGTTTAAATTATATATTAATTTAAATATAGAGGAAAATTCTGCTTTCTTGTAAAGAGGGACCCAAAGAGAAAATCCATATCTACAACCCTGAACTTTGGGGAAGTTTGGATTTAGATCCAAATGTTACAGCCCGCCCTTATCTCTACAATGGGCCAAGTTAAAATCCTTGCTCCAAACATTACCAAACTTGAGGAAAATTCAGATCCAGATACAATTATGTAGGTATCTAGTTTCCATTAGTGTCTAAATAATCTTTTGTATAAAAAGCATTGGCATAGATTGAAAAATTGATTTATCACCATGTGCTTTTCATTTTGTATCTTGTTTCTCATGCGGCACAGCAGAAAAATTCACTGTAAGTGAACCTGGAATTACTTATTATGATGATTTTGCCTGTAATGCTTAGCGTGTTTTTGTGTGTGTGCAGTGTGTATGTTCTGTATGACTTGCATGCGGAGAAGAGGGTGGCTGAGCTACATTTGATTTTAGTTGGTATCACATTATATATGTTTAATCATTATGGAGTACGTAAGTTTTTGCTATGTCTACTAAACATTATATTCATGGCTGCGGATGACTTCTCAGAAAAACTTTTCTGTAAGCTTCAGCTTTATTATATCTTGATAATGCCCAACAGTACCATTGCAGATTAGGGTCTGTTTGTGTCTCCATTATAAGTTTATTTTCTGGAGATGGCTTAACTCTGCTATTAAAATGCATTTTGAGCTGATACACAGCACATAAAGTCCAAGTTCATGAAGCATGGGTTACATTCTCAAAAGTAGCTGGTGATTTTGGTCCCTCAGTTATTTAACAGCTAGTTTGAGACACCTTAAAACGTCCACTTTTTCAGATAGTGGATTCTCAGAACTTTCTGAAACCAGGCCTGTTTAAGGTGTATCAGCTGACCCAAAATCACGAGTCATTTCTGAAAATGTAGGTCAGTATTTTGTATCCACATTTTTAAGATATGGAGTAAGGTAGTAAAAGATGAGATGCTGCCTCTATACTAGAAATACCAAATTTTATTTTAAATAAAACTTTTCAGTTTCCAACTTTGTTTTACTAAAACCTGTGGCAAATCCCATTACATGAAATCCAAAACATGGTGTTACTTTCTGGTTGTCAAGCTGTTTTTTATGTTGATTTTCTAGTCAAAGGCATGTTCTAACATTTGCCACCTCTCCCAAATTCTGTGGGATTTTCCTGATACACCGCTACCTTGATATAACATGACCCGATATAACACGAATTCGGATATAACGCGGTAAAGCAGTGCTCCGGGGGGGCGGGGCTGCACACTCCAATAGATCAAAGCAAGTTCAGTATAACGCGGTTTCATGTATAACGCGGTAAGATTTTTTGGCTCCCAAGGACAGCGTTATATCGGGGTAGAGGTGTATTATCAGGTGTTTCCGTGGCCTCCAGGCAGCAATAAAAACATTAGTAAGTTGCAACATTATTGTAACATCACTTTTTCATGGCTTCACCATGGTGCATTTTGAGATCAGTTTTTCCGGCCAGACAGATTCCAAAAGATGACAGCCCAAAGCAGAGAGCTTGCAAAGTGCCTCTTATGGTTACAAGGTTTACTTTCGTCTCCTAGATCCATACAAGCCATCCATGTAGTGAAAAATTGCACCAGTGTAACTTGAGTTGGTGTTTAAACTGATACAGTTACACTGGTGCAAAAGGCTCTTGGGACACTTATTTTGATGTAAAAGTGGCTTATATCAATCTAGCTGAAACTGTTCTTAATTGACTTAAACTAATCCAAAGTAAGCTGCTCTTATACTAAAATAAGAGTGTCCATCCAGCCTTTTGCACCAGTTAAAATGTACTACTTCAATTTCACACCTTAAATTATGCTGATGCTATTTTTTCATGTAGACAAAGCAAAAAATGAAATGAGTAGCATAAAAAAACCCACCAATGTCGCACACCATCCTGAGGGCCTCATAGTGGGGCATTACGCAAACATCATCATAGTTTGAATATCGTTTCTTCAGTCCTTTGCTTCCTCTAATTACCTGGAGCTGAGAAGTTTGCTTGTATTTTTGGTAAGGTTGAAATGCATTGTGTTGCATGATGATCTCTACTGGACAATTAAGATGGGAAGCAATGATCCCCGAGAGCTTAGTTCTTTCTTCAAGCTCAAAGACACTTCCGCTGATTTAGGAAGAGATTGGGACACTCCTGATTGAAGGTCTAAATTTCCCAGATAGATATAGATAGTTAGAAACATTAAAATTTGGAGGAGGGTAGACATGGCTTGTTATCAATCGACAAAGGCAAACACTTGGATCCTCTTGCATCTAGTTGATTGAATTCTGGATTCTGCACAGGTCTTTTCACCTTTTGCAAGTCTCAAAATACATTGTTTTCTTAACATTTGAGTTTGTAACGTATATCAGGCTTCCAATGAGGTAAGTCATCTAGGTTAGTGGCTCTCAACCTTTCCAGATTACTGTACCCTTTTCAGGAGTCTGATTTGTCTTTTGTACCCCCAAGTTTCATCTCACTTAAAAACTACTTGCTTACGAAACCAGACATAAAAATTCAAAAGTTTCCCAGCACACTATTACTGAAAAATTGCTTACTTTCTCATTTTACCATATAATTATAAAATAAATCAATCGGAATATAAATATTGTACTTGCATTTCAGTGTATAGTATATAGAGCAGTATAAACAAGTCATAGTAATATGAAATTTTAGTTTGTACTGACTTCGCTAGTGCTTGTTACGTAGCCTGTTGTAAAACTAGGCAAATATCTTGATGAATTGATGTACCCCCTAGAAGACCTCTGCGTACCTGCAGTGGTATGTGTACCACTGGTTGAGACCCATTGATCTAGGTGACAGCTAAACTTCATCATGAAGTTGTCCAGTGGAAGGTTGAAACACATGATTAATTTAATCCTGACCAATGTTTTCTGGTGACAGCAGGTACTGATATTTGAAAACCAGCAGTTGCACACGTGCAGTAGTAATTGGAGGGCTTTCGTGAGCATGACATTATAAGTAATCATGTGGTCCTCTTCATATTACACTCAAAAGGGACTGAGATTCACCTTAGTTCAGAGGATCTGCCCAAGGCCTATGCATCATATATGCCCAGCAGTGGGCTAGCCCTTTGCACTGGGGGGGTGCTTTTCATCCTTCATGAATATTAATGTTTTACTGCCATTCATTAAAATGATTAATCTTTAGGATGCACTTATTAATTAATTGTGCTATTTGTTTGTCGTAGGATATACATTGTGTACTTTCTCCATGGTAATAGGCTGTATGCTTTAATCTTTTTTTTCCAATATACTGTCCATTACCATCCATGCATGTTAAAAAAAACAGTTGCCTTAAAGGGTTGCTTGTTGCAGTTTGATGCAACTCAAAACCACCCCTTGAAATATCACAGCATGGATAGATAGAGGAATGATGTGTTTCTATTTTCCCCCACTTGTGAATGCCACATCTCACTACTCACCTCCCTTAAAACGTTTTTAGTTGCTTTTCTGCTTTCTGTTTTAATTCTGCCTTTGAGGGAAAGAAAATTAAATTTGGAAAGATCATCTGCGATACCTGTGCAATGAGGAAACACTTAAGTAAATCAGTTTGATATCTCTCAGTCTCAAGACATGGAATTTCAAAACATATAGGGCCTTTTGAATGTGCGTAACTTTGCATATGCATTCAGTTCTTGAGCCCTGTCACTTGTGCATGCCCATTTGAGGTTCTACACTGCAATACTCACTTGCATATGCAAAACTATTTTGCATACATTCTGTTATATACTTTATGATATGAAAGTGATTGTCCATACTATTTTTGTTTGAGTTTGCTAGTAAGGGGCAGGGAGAAGGGAAATGTCATATTTTTTTAAGAAAAAACATTTTTCAAAATTTTTTTTTTTTTTTTTTAAATTTTAAAAAATGGCCATCCAGCTCTACTTGTCAGGCTCAGGTCCATTTTGACAGTGTGCCTCATGCTGCAAGTAGAAGCTGTTACTATGGTCTGATTATGCCAGTTTGATTTGTGGTTGGGGGAATTAACGTTTAAAAAAACAAATAAAAACCCCGTACTACCAACAGCAAATTACTTCCTAAATCTTTCCTTTTTAGCTAGGTTAAAAGAAATAGGCATTATGGATATTTCCAATGTGTCACACATTTATAAAGGGATGGTTAATAGGTAAATCCTAATATTAGGATACAGTGTGTATATATGCTGGGGTTGAGGCAGTTTAAGGCTTACCCCATTGGTGGTGGCGGGTCTCTCAGAAATACATTGCATAGTGATGAGATCAGTTTATATTTTCTCTTGTTATGGAGAAATTAGCCATTAACAGCCTTCCTAAATTCTCCAGCAAAGTAACTCCAATCCATTTTACTATTTTTCTAAGTTGCAATAATGTTCCAGCATGTGTAATTGTATTTACATCAACTGTATGTTTGTTTGGGCAGTTTAAGAGATATTAAATTTGCTTTTTATATAATGAATTGTGAGGGATTGCCTCAACCTGACACTTTCTTTAATTTTTCCCCTCCGTTATAGCCGTAACTCTACGCGAAGACAGTGCAAGAAGGTCGGCGAGGCGAGCCAGGCGAGTCTCAGCATGTCTATCCGATTATTCACTGGCTAGTGACAGTGGCGTGTTTGAAGCTTTAAGCAAAAGGTCAGGTGTATAAATGCGCAATAAATTGGAAATGTCCTTTTTCTGCCACATAAAGTCTGCAAAAATAGTTTGTAAATTTCTAAAATAGGTATATTTTTTTTCTTATTGGATACATGATAATGCCCAATATTTAATAATGTAAGAATATTAGGTTAAAATGCTTTAGAAAGAATGGAGGCTGGCTACATGCCATTCCACTGTCATTTTCACAGGTGTTAGTATGTCACTTCCACCTCTGTACCACTCCTGACAACCTATAAGATTTTTTCCCCCTTTTACTTGTAAAATGCTTTTTCCTATTGCTGAAGTATTTTTGCTGTCTCATCCTGTCCTAATACCTTTCTGATTTCAGCGTTTATCATTGTGTATTTTATTTGTATTTTATCAACATGAAAACAATATTTTACAAAATACTAGTTACAATTCTGGAAACAGAAGGGTAACAAAAATGATTAAAGGGAAGGAATAATTGACTTATGTGGAAAATTGTAAAACTAAAATGTATAGCTTGGCCAAATGATGATTAAGGGAAGGATGTATAACAATATACAAGTGTGTAAATACTGTAAAACAGTAATCAAGGAAAGAATATCTGGGGAAAAAAGCATTTTAAAAGTGACGTCTCTTGGACTGTGGAATAGTTTTTCCAGAGAAGCTGTAGAAGGCCCATTCCTTACATCATTTAACACTGGTCTAGTGTAACCACTGGAGAACATATAGCTGAATGTCCTGTAATGGCAGGAGCCTAGCTATGGGTACGTCTACATCGCAATAATACACCTGTGGCTGGCCTGTGTCAGGTGACTTGGGCTTGGGCTGCAGAGCTATAAAACTGCAGTGTACATGTTTGGGTTCAGGCTGGATCCCGGGATTTGGAACCTTTCCCCCTCACAGGGTCCCAGGGCCTGGGCTGGAGCTTTTATGGTCCCACAGCCTGAACCCTGCTAGCCTGAGTCAGCTGACTTGGGCCAGCTGTGGGTGTTGGACTGAAATTTAGACATACCCTAGATTACCTAATGAGCTTTTCCCATGTTTTCTGATTTGCAGTGTTTCAGGTCACAAAACAAGTCACAACGCTTCTATCCATTTTTTTGCATGTTAAATGGATATATCCATTTTATTCATAAAATAAACCCCTCTAAATCAGCGTGTAGGTTACAGTTGGCTTTTTTTCCCCATGTAGGAATGATGATGTTGAAGACCCTGTTTACAGTAGTGATGTTGCTAGTAGTGAAGAACCACAAATACATGTTGGATTCCTGTAAGTAATGATACTTGGGTTCTTCAGTAGATACTGCCCACCAGGATTCTCCTTCTAGGGTCTTATCTATTAAGCTTTGAACACTGAGGGCAGTGCTAGCTGGGTGTGGGCATGAAACAGGCCCTTACTGGACATCATGCGCCAACCACTGCAGTATATTAATACTACCGTCAGGCATTCCATTCAGTTCCCTCTACCTTGGTTGGCAAAGGAGCACCTGGTTTGCCGCACTTTTCCATCCTTCCATCTGTTTCCACAGTATCCTTTTCATTGTTTGGAATTCTTGTGTGAGTAAGAAGATGAGGATTTGTCTCAGTACACGAGATCATCACCCTTTCTCTGGCCCCTTAGTGCCACGTAAGGCACAGTGGAAGACAGGTTTAAGGCTGCCTCCCGTGTATCACCTTGCAAGCCCTGGTACTACGGGGAGGGCTGGTCACAGCACACACTGCTGCAGGGATTTCAGGTAGCACTGCCACCTGTATGACAGCCATGGGCACCTAGACAGGCCACCAAGGCTGTGTTATGCCAGGGGCCTCTCAGCCCCCTGAGCAGTCCTCCACCTAGGCCACGAGTTCTGCTCTGTGCCTCTAAGAGGTGCAGCACAGAATCTCAGCTAATAGGTTTAACTTGTTTGTTCAGTTTCCAAATTCATGTTGACAGGAAAAAGTTACCTTTTATTTATACAGCGCATGAATTAGCGAAAGAATGTAGACCATGGCAAACTGCAACTGATGTTCAGAGGTGTTTATCAATATAGTTACACTGGTACAACTCTTAGGCTAGGTCTACACTGCGGGGGGAGGGGTGTCGACCTAAGATACGCAACTTCAGCTACGCGAATAGCGTAGCTGAAGTCAGCGTATCTTAGATCGATTTACCTGGCCGTGAGGACGGCGGCGAGTCGACCGCTGCCGCTCCCCCGTCGACTCTGCTTCCACCTCTCGCCGCGGTGGAGTTCCGGAGTCAACGGCAGAGCAATCGGGGATCGATTTTATCACGTCTACACTAGACGCGATAAATCGATCCCCGATAGATCGATCACTACACAACCCGCCAGATTGGCGGGTAGTGTAGATGTACCCTTAGTGTGGATGCAGTTAAATCAGTGTAAAGGTGCCTTAGCCCTGTATTAGCTTATTCGCCTTCCCATATGAAAATCGCTCTAGTGGCATAACGCATCTTCATGCTGATACAGCCTCATCTACATTAAGGTGGTTGTACTGCTCTAACTATAGCCATATAATGAAAGCAATACAACTTTTGTGGATAGATTAGCCCCAGTTGTAGCTGAGGGTTGGCAGCATGGGAGCAGGGATGAGATTTTTTTTTTTTTTTTAATGTATTAGTACTTGATTCTTATATTGTTGGTTCTGATAGATTCTTTAGTGTAGTATTGTAATAATATTGTGTTTCTCTTACCAGAATGTGATACCCAGAATCACATTGGATTTCAACAGAGTTTTAACTAACTTCATGCAACCACACGTGCATAAAAGATTTATCTTATTCTAAACAGAGCTGTTTTTCTTCCTTGTAACATTTTTATTCTTCCATCCAAATTTGGCAAGCTAATCACTGAGTTCTGCTAACTTACTCAGGGAATTTATTTTTCCAGGCATGATGGTGGAAGTGAAAGTCTCCTAGTCCATGTGTTAGAGTTGAAGAACTTTACTGGTCCTGTTGTGAAAGAAGGCTGCAAAATGTAAGCTCAAATATCACCAAAGGTCTGATTATTACAGATTGTTACTTATTTTGTTCCACAACCACACATGTATAATAAATCTGGCTAGACGCTGTTTGTATAAAATAGTACAATATTTGGGGAAGAATGAAAATTTATATGTTTTGATAGCCGTCTAGTTTGGGGGGTGAGGGGTAGGGGGTTGTATTAATATTCAGGGACATTAACAAGTGACCATTAAGGAGGAAATAGTTGTCTTAGAGGCCCAATCATGGCAACCTTTACTCGCATAAGTAATGATTTATGACCCTTAGGTAATTGTAATAATCCAGCTGTAAAGCCCAGGAGCACTGTGTAGGTTTTGCAGCTATAAAGACCATTCGGGATAGAATCCATAAAGATAAACTAATTTAAACAAAGAAATTATCTGACAGAGTTTCAGAATGAGGAATTATAGTCTCTCTACATCTGGTCTTATAGCATGACAGTTCATCACTTCCATTCCTTTGCCACAATATAGAGAACATATCCCTACATTTATAATTAGGTGTATTTACAATATTTCTTACCCAATGATACAGAAATTATATTTCTGTATTTAAACATCAGATGAAACTTAGCTGACAATATATCTCTAAATTAATGACAAACAATAGGGGCCATGAAAATTCTGTTGTCTGGTTTTATTTCTGACCAAAGAACTTGCCTGAAAACTTTGGAAAGTTGATGTACTGTAGAATTGTTATGAATGTTGTAAAGTAAATCATTCCAATGGGATTCTTGATATAACATAAAGCCTCTTGATCATAAAGCTTGTTCCTTCCCCTCTTTCCCCTCTCCCCAAAGCTACAGCTAAAAATAATTTCAAAAGAAGTTGGGTCACTATCCTAATGTTAGTCTGCTGCCATATATAGAATACAAAGGTTTGGTTTTCTTGGGAATAGAAGGGGATGGTAAGGAGAAGGTGATCATCTTGTACTGTTGAATGCATGCTCCTGTGTAATAAAAGAGATTTTGATAGTCTCTGAAGAGAGCCATGTATAGTGACAGTCATCCAGAAAGGTAGTGACTATTAATTTGGGCTTGGAGTTTCATCGGTGAAAGAAGCAAGTAAGGGATTGTCAATCGTAAGGCACCCTCCGTGACTTTTTTTTTTCTTCCCCTCCTGCCTAACTTTTCAGGCAAAACTCCGAGGTGGGGGGCGGTGACAGGACACAACAACAGTAGCTATATTGTAACGTCTCCAGGTTAATCAGTAGTGTTGGAAAGTGGAAGAACTGCTCAACTTTGTGTTTCTTTCACTTAACGAATGCAAGACTAAACTCCCTTAATGAAGAGATGCAAGTGTGTGTCGTGAATGTAGAAATTACATTTATTTTTATTGTTCAGTTTGATTTTTAGAAACTTAAAAAATAATTTGAACCTAGCTTTCTTTATTTCAGTTGTGCTGTTTTTTGCTTGTTTTGCTGTTCCCAGACATGTTCGAGTTTACTTACCTCCACTGGAGTCAGGCACACCAACCACTTACTGCTCTAGAGCTTTGGAATTCCAAACTCCATTAATATTTAATGAAGTTTTCCGAATCCCTGTGCATTCAAGTGCATTGAAATTAAAATCGCTGCAGCTGTATATTTGTTCAGTTGACCACCAGCAGCAAGAAGAACTTTTGGTAAGTGGTCTATTTTTCCTGAAAAATAGTATGGTATTGTTAATAAAAGTAACTTCCATATCAGCAAAGGACACCAAAAGTACTAATTTTTTTTCTTAAGCATAAGAGAAGTGTAGCTGGAATTTGAAGGGAGTGATATGGAGCATCTCTTTGGATTAGTCATAATCAGGGCTATTTTTCTGTGTAGATAACAAGAATAACTGATGTAATTGTTTGTTTGAGGTTTGTCTTATAAACAAGAAGTACAGGCAGTCCTCAGACTTAGGACACAATTGGTTCCTGAAAATTGTGGCGTAAGTCTAAATGTCATAACTCGGAACCGCAGTCCACTCCATTGCGGGACCCAGCGTCGTAAAGTCTAAACCAATTGTCATAAATCGAATCAGGGTGTCAATTCAGAAGCATCGTAAGTGCTGTTCATTGTAAGTCAAACGTCGTAAAGTCAAGGACTGCCTGTAATTAAATATAATTTAAGGATGGGATTTTCAAAAGCCATTTTCAAAGTCAGTGGGCTTGTGCTCCTCGTTCACTTAAGAATTTTTGAAAATCCCCCTTTAAATGTTTAAAAGAAATTAGCTAAAAGGAAAGAGTTACTGGTCTTGGAGAATGCCAACATTTTAATATTACTTGCTGTATATTTGTGGTGTTACAGGCAGTCCTCGACTTTACGACGTTCGACTTATGTTGACTTACAATGCTTCTGAATTGACACCCTGATTCGACTTACGACAATACTTTATGACGCTCGGTCCTGCAATGGAGAGGATTGCGGTTCCAAGTTACAATATTTAGACTTACAATGCAATTTTCAGGAACCAATTGTGTCACAAGTCCGAGGACTGCCTGTATTTCATCACTTTTTTAATGCAGAGCCTTACTAAAATGAATAGAATGCTGGTGCCACTGATTCCTGTGAGACTTGGTAGATTAAGAATACTAATAATATATTATTACTTAGAAAATTGTGTTGGAAAAGGTAAAAGAATTATATAGTTGCTGCTGCCACCAAAGGTTGACAAAAGAACAGTTCAAAGTGTTGTATACAAACCATCCTTTCTTAGTGGCCTGTAAATGGATATTCCTACATACTCTTTCAGTTGTGAAATTGTCCTTCATACTCATAGTGGTGACCTCCTGTGTTGTCATTCCAAAAACTGTCCAAAGAAGAAGATCACAGCCTTCTTTCTCCATGCCTTTGATCCATGTATCATGTTCATCTTTCTCTGCCACCATTGATGCCTGCGTTCTCTTCCCCTATGAGTGATTTTTCCCACAGAAAAAATTCAAAGCTCAATTCAGCCTTGATTAAACAAGAGAACATAAGAATGGCCGTACTGGGTCAGACCAAAGGTCCATCTAGCCCAGTATCCTGTCTACCGACAGTGGCCAATGCCAGGTGCCCCAGAGGGAGTGAACCTAACAGGTAATGATCAAGTGATCTCTCTCCTGTCGTCCATCACCACCCTCTGACAAACAGAGGCTAGGGGCACCATTCCGTACCCATCCTAGCTAATAGCCATTAATGGACTTAACCTCCATGAATTTATCCAGTTCTCTTTAAACCGTGTTATAGTCCTAGCCTTCACAACCTCCTCAGGCAAGGAGTTCCACAAGTTGACTGGGCACTATGTGAAGAACTTCCTTTTATTTGTTAAACCTGCTGCCCATTAATTTCATTTGGTGGCCCCTAGTTCTTATATTATGGGAACAAATATATCTTTTTTTGAGATGAGACCACATCTGTACGGAGTATTCAAGATGTGTGTGTACATGGATTTATATATGGGCAATAAGATATTCTCCGTCTTATTCTAGATCCCCTTTTTAATGATTCCTAACATCCTGTTCGCTTTTTTGACTGCCGCTACACATTGCATGGACGTCTTCAGAGAACTATCCACAATGACTCCAAGATCTTTTTCCTGATTAGTTGTAGCTAAATTAGCCCCCATTGTATTGTATGTACAGTGGGAGTTATTTTTCCCAATGTGCATTACTTTACATTTATCCACATTAAATGTCATTTGCCATTTTGTTGCCCAACCACTTAGTTTTGTGAGATCTTTTTGAAGTTCTTCACAGTCTGCTTTGGTCTTAACTATCTTGAGCAGTTTAGGATCATCTGCAAACTTTGCCACCTCACTTTTTACCCTTTCTCCAGATCATTTATGAATAAGTTGAATAGGCTTGGCCCTAGGACTGACCCTTGGGGAACACCACTAGTTACCCCTCTCCATTCTGAAAATTTACCATTTATTCCTACCCTTTGTTCCCTGTCTTTTAACCAGTTCTCAATCCATGAAAGGATCTTCCCTCGTATCACATGGAGAGAGAAACTAAGAAATGTTGTTCTTCGAGTGATTGCTCATGTGTATTCCACAGTAGGTGTGCGTGCTCGCCACATGCACCGGTGTCGGAAGTTTTTCCCCTAGCAGTACCCGTAGGGGAGCGCCCCTAGCAACCCCTAGAGTGGCGCCTCCAAGACACGGTATAAAGGGCGCTGCGTGCTCCCCCCACCCTCAGTTCCTTCTTGCCGCCAGTGAAGGTGCTTCGGAACTGCTCTGCTCCAGCTTTGCTGTAGCTTGTCCCCAGAACTCTTGTTTGTTCAGTGTATGTGACCTGTAGTTAGTACTCGATTAGTTTTAGTTTAGTTTAGCTAGTGCGCCCGGGTTTTAAGTTGTGCGACACTTGTAGGCGCCCGATGCCAGTGAGTGATCCGCACGTGGACTGTTTACGCTGTTTGGGTGAAACTCATCTCAGCAATCGCTGTAAGATTTGCAAGTCATTTAAGCCTCGGACCGACAGAGAGAGAGAGACTTTAGGCTGTAGGTCGGTGCGCGGCAACCTCCCCGGTGCCATCTACTAGTCGGCATCGCTCCCCATCCATGGGGCACGTCAAGAACTGAGGGTGGGGGGAGCGCGCAGTAGGGGCACTCCCCTACGGGTACTGCTAGGGGAAAAACTTCCAACACTGGTGCACGTGGCGCGCACGCACACCTATTGTGGAATAGACATGAGCAACACATCTCAAAGAACACCAGTTACGGAAAAGGTAACTGTCTTTTCTCCCAAGTAGCCCTAGACTTCACGGATATAGGAAAGAAATAAAGGTATGAAAGTTACTGTATAGCTTCTATCTTGCAGTCCTTGTTTGACTCAACTAATCTTTCTCTGACTGTCAGAGCTTTCTCCTGGAGGAATGTTTGTGCCTTTAAAAAAACAAATACAAACCTCTGTAATAGGACCCTCCACCTTTGATGTTTAGTGTCAGTATCTGCAAAAGATGTTTTTCTCTAGTATTGAGCCAAAATAAATATCAGCTGTGGACCAAGGCAGTCCTTTTTTTGATGATGCAACAAATATACCAAATGAATAGTGTCTTCCTTTGTGGTGTGCAATATTGACATAAAATTGTTATATCCTCCATAATTTATTTCCCAATATTTTTTATTTTGTTCATTTCAAAGTCATTTGTCCCTTGTCCTCTGTCCATCTGTTTAAATAGAGCCCCGGGGAACTTTTGGCATGGAAACACAATAAAATAAATACTTTACATGTTTTCTAATTAACTCTTTTTTTAAATCTGCTTAAAGTTAAATTAAAATTTCTGAACACATTTACTAACTTACTGTATTGTTAGAGACACTTCTTCAGCCAACCTGTATTGTGAGAGATCTAAGCCATACTTTTTACATAACTCATTTCAATGAAAGAGACCCCTGCTGGTAGGCTCATAGCATAGAAATGTAAAGTCCCATTGCTAGCTAGATAAAGGCATACGTTGTAGATGGGTGAATTAGGCTAAATACACTTCATCCCTCTTTGTTGCCCCCTTGAATTTTGGAGCATCTAAAGGTGACTTACAAAGGAAACAAATTTTGTTTATTCCCTATTTGGCTTCTTTATGATGTATTAGGAAAGCGTGAAAATTTTTACTACTTGTTTTTTACATAGCAATTCTGGTCTTGTCTATCTCGTCTCTCTTCTCCTCCCTTCTCCCCCTCCCCCCACCCCGATGAATGGAAAACTGGTAGAATTATAACATCAGAGAGATCTTGCAAATGAAACTTGATTAACTGAGAACAGTAGTGATTTTTATTCAGATTAATTTTTTTCATTAATGACAATTTACTCAAATATATGAGTAAACCCTTGAGCGAAAAGCTGTCTTTGTAAAAGATTAAGAGCTCAGATTGCTAACACAGCATCCAGTAAACCTCAGGAACATCAAACTTAGCAATTAGACTCTTAATTTAAAAAAAACAAAACCCTTCTCTTTTGTGGGGATGGGGGATGGGAAGAAAGTATTTTTTTTTTATACATCATAAATAAGCAAAACAAGGGAGACTTTATCATTTTTTTCCATTGCAAGTTACCCGTAAGGTGCACTATTTTGATGCAGTATTTCTATTAAATGGGATAGTTCTGTGAATGGGAAGTGGTATATTGTTTTCTTTGCTTATTTTGGCCTATCATTTTTACAGGGCATTGCTCAGATTAGCCTGGCTGATCATGAGAGTTCCACTGAGATGCAGCTTCATTGGTATCCCGTCCAGATATTCACTGGTTCAGACCCACAAAGGGCGAAGGACAAAAATCAGTGTGAAGAAAGCACTCCACAGAGTTCTAGAAATACGACTACAGTGAAATCGGTATGGCCAGGAAGGAGCAGTTTGTTAACTTTAAGTGGAGCCTCATCCTCTACACGTTTGTTTGTGTTCCTGTGTGGAATTTGTATACTATCTGCACACATAGGTGAAATTTTAACTTTGTTTTTGTTGGAGGGGTTACCGTCAAAAGAAAAAAATCAATGTTCTATTACAATAGAATGCTAAATCATATGTGCATGGATAATCAAAGCAGAAGAAATGTGCGTCTTGAAAAGAGGTCTGATTTTTCCCTGCTAAATTGTTCAAATAATCTGCAGCATTTAGGCTGCAGAAAAAGGGTCATCGTACAAAGTTTCAGAACCACTGAATTTTAGTAGAAAATATAGCTTTCTAATGTGGGAGAGTGCTTTGTGTTCTGTTAATGGTAGTATTTGATGATGATTTAAAAACCAGTATTTTGAAAGTATTTTATAAAATAGAAGTAGCAAACTTATTTTTTTCAGTGTAAGGAACACTGCATTGTAACTGGTTAATTCCTTTCTGTGTGAAAGACTATTAGTATTAGGCTGTGTTTTCTTCCAGTTGTATACACTAATACTCCTCAAGAATCTGAAAATATCTTACATTTTGCAGAATCTTTAAAAGAAATCACAAATCTTATCCAGTTTTTCACACTTTGCTAGAATAAAGGCTCAGATCCTCCAAGCACTTATGCAAGTGCTCAACCCTAATCCTATTACTGCTATTTAAAATAAACTTAAAACATTCACCCTTTCCCAATGAAAGGCTGCCACCTCTTTGGGGAGTTCCAGTAACTGAACAGCATTTATGTTTTGGTCACCTGGTGAGTATAAAGTCATGATTCAGGACACACTTCTTTTATTCTGAATACTCCATAAAAGCTAAGTGCTGGTTGAAGCTGTTCCATTTGAAGCCCATTTTCTCTTTCAGGATGCAGTGACAGCCCTATTAGCTAGGACCACAGCTCAGCTGGAAGCAGTGGAGAGAGAGCTGGCAGAAGAGAGAGTGAAATTGGAGTACACAGAGGAAGAAATCCTAGAGATTGAAAGAAAGGAAGATCAGGCAGAAGCTGTATCAGAGAGGTAAAAATATTAGGTTAAACCCTGATCAAAAAGAATTTGTAAGATCTTGGCTGAAGTTTACACTGTGGTTCTGTCCTCAAATACAACTGTAAAAACAACAGACCTTACTCTGAGTTCTGCTCCCTGCCTGTTTTCAGTGTATAAGATCATTACAGCCTATCATCACATGCAAGCAGGAAGGAACCCAGCTTACCTCTCAGATCCCAGGTTGAGTTTGCAGTGATGGCAGCTAGGAAGGGGGTGGAAAATGTCTTTTGGTTACAAACGTCTTTTGGTTACAAACTGAGTACATGTAGCATGGAGATATTATGAAACAGAAAGCAGGGAACCCTGCAATGCCATTGTTGCAGTCACTTTCTAGAATATAATTTGCACTTTAATTAAAATTCTGTCGTATTCCTGAAGGGAAGTTTAAATAAAACTGCATGTTGCAGAGGAAACAAAATTGAAAAGTAGACAGTTCATGTCCTGACCTTGCAAAAACCTATACACGTGTGTTCAGGATTGGGCCATACACATTTATGTGTTTAAATTGTTTATATATGACATTGTACAAAAATTAGAAATGAGTTGTTCACACTATAAAAGGATGCATTTTCTGGTGAAAGGGGGAGGGAGGGAGGGATTGATTTTATTATACATTAACAATCCCACAGTATTCTATTCTCCTAACTACTCTCACTTACTTACAATAAGAGCAAAAAGATCCAGTTTGGACACTAGAGATACTACAGTGCTATCAACTGGACAGGGTAGGGAATGTGCAAAAATTAAGGACATTCACAACACTGATTCCATGGAGCATTTTACTGAATTTTATAAAACCCCATAACTCTCTTGTAAAATGCAGCATGGGTGGATTACAACTGTCAGCAGAGTGTCATCATGCTTCTGAGAGTTTTCTTGTTATGGTGATTCCTTTTTGAAATACTCAACTAATCCTGAATTTATTCATATATAGAGTAACATTTTCAGAAGTGCCTGAGTGACTTAAGGGCTTATGTTGATATGACATGAGTGAAGATATGTTGTCCACATGGATTTCACTGTTGGTACGCTTATACCCCATGTACATGAGATTGGATACTTTTTGCCAGCAGTGTCCATTTAGGCTGTATCAGCCCTAGATGTCCTCACATCCTCCATCTGAGGATATAAAGGGCAGAGTGGGCCCAACTATCCCTTAGTTCTTTCTTACTACCTGTGGCAGTGAGATGGAACCCCTGCAGTGTCCACCTTTTCTCTGCACAGTGAACTAGTGTTATTTATCTTCGTTAATTGCCTGTTGGCAATATATATACTATAAAAAGTTAATGACGTCTTAAATAAGATTCACATATGCTAGAAAACTTCAGTTAGGCTAGCGATATGTAATAGAAATGTGGCAGAAGCGAAATCTCTAGAATTCAAGACCTATCTCTTGTACAATATTTTGATGTCTATTGACCGGCACTCCCAGTGTCTACTGTGCAGAGGAGAGGGACACATTCTGGGGCAATGTTCCATTTTTCAATCTTTCTCCAAGCGCACACCTCAAGAGATCAATGTAAGCCTCTTCAGACATTGAGTGGAAGACTACAGGCCTCAGCTACCTGGTCAGTCTCTCTCTGTTCGTGCTCGGAGAGCCAAGATTCCACCCTGAGCTCTCAGGCCCCATCTTCTCAGAGTTTTCATGTGTCCATCACTATCTTGGCATCCTCTGACAGGCAGAAAGGAGCACCACCCACCTGTTCCCATCAATCCTATCGTGTAACACCTGTCAATTAAAAATGCCTTATTAATAGCCTTTACCTCAGCTTAAAGGGTAGGGTGGACTCAGGCCCTCATGTTCTCCTTGTACAGTGTTTCATAAGGACAGGGTCACTGTCAGGCCTCATTCCAAGTTACTGCCCAAAGTTGTCTGTGTTTCATATAAACCAATCCATTCACCTCCCATTTTTTTCCCCAAGCCTCACTTAGCCCCAGAGGAAGCCAACCGTCACACACTTGTAGTAAGAGCACTGTCTCTTTACATTGACAGGACAAAATCATTCAGGAACATACTTAAGACTATTTGTCATCTTTGCAGGTAGAGCTAAAGGATATCCTGTATCCTTACAGAGGTTATCTAAGTGGATCTCCAACTGTATAAGGACATGCTAGGAGTTAGCCAGGTTAGATCTGCCTGATCATATTAGAGTTTATTCCACTGGGGCTCAGGGACGTTCTGCTGCTTGTTTGAACAATGTCCCTGTACATGAAATTTGTAGGGCACTATATGGAGCTCGGGCCATGCCTGTACAAGACACTATTCTTTGGTAGAAGCTTCCAAATCAGATGCATGTTTTTTGGAAGGGCTGTTCCACAGTCACTAGCATCCATCTCCACGCAAACAGATAATGACTTGTTAATCACCAAGAATGGAATCTACACGGACAATCACTTGAAGAACAAATAACGGTTACTTACTCTATGGTAATTGTGGTTCTTTGAGATGTGTTGTCCACATGGATTCCATGACCCACCTTCTCTCCTCGCTACTATGGAGTCCTACTTCTGAGATTCTGTTTTGGTGAAGGAACTGAGGGATGGTTGGGCCTACTCAGCCCTTTAAGCTTAGGGCAGATGGTGCAAGGGTATCTAGGATGCAGGCATGGCTCCAATTGATCAATGGCCAAAAGAGTCCGATCTTGCACGTATGAGGTGCATGTGCACCAGGAGTCGAATCTGTGTGAACAACCCATAGTGAAGAACCAGTTACTGCAGGTAACTGACCATACTTTCCATTTTCAAAAATGACTGTCATTTATGAGCCTAAGCCTCATTGAAAGCCAGTGGGATTTAGGGTCCTAAAATACTTAGGCACTTCTGAAAATTTTACTGAGTCCAATATGGAAATTTATTTAAATAATGTTGAACTAGGTTTTATGAAGCCTATAAATGGACACAAAATTCTGATCTACATATCTAGTAAACTAAATTACCTAAAACTGGAAAGCCTGTGCATCAACTTGTGCATATTTCTGAAAACAACATTGCTATCAGATGTTTAGATTATCAGAGATTAAATATGACCAAAATTTTGAATTATTCTAACAAAAGGAGTACCTTTTTTCTTGAATTGTTACCACTTTTCTTGACTGCAGGTTTGTTCCAACTTTAATCCTCTTAGTTTCTTAGACAGCCATTCAGATTTAAGGACCTTCATCCCAGAATTGCTACTTCACCTGTTAGTTATTTTATTTTTCAGCTCCATTCTGCTTTTACATCATTGCAGACTAATCTGTTCAATTCTTTTGTGGTCCTGATGAGATACCAGCTGCTAGAAAGTGCTAAAGGTGTCCAAAGTAAACCATGACTCTTTTTCCTGGCATATATTACTATAGCAAGATCCTTTCACCCTCTGCCACCCACAACTTTGCTAAATCAGTACACACAGGAAGTGGAGCCTAGAAATTCCCAGAGAACCCATTTTAGAAATAGGTAATCCATCCAGATCTGGTTCTGAGAACTTCTCACAACTCAAAAATTGTGGTAAGAATTTGTTTGCAGTGGAGGACAAAATTTACTATGCTGTTTGGGGAACAGGGGAGTACCAAGAAGATTGTTATGGAGTAAAGTTAAACTGCATTTAATTGTCCTCAAAATAGAGAACTAGTTTTTGCATAACCCAAACCATTGCTAAATTAAGGAAAGCAATTTAATAGAATTAAAGTGCAACATGCAGTCTGGTATGGTAGCACATATTAGCAAAACTTACTTTATTAACAGGGCAGAACTTGCCCAGAGTGGACATAGTGGAATCCCTGGACTCTACCATATTGGCTAAAACAAGTTCCTCTCTATTTTGAGTGACTCATCTGGGCATGCACTTCAAATGGCAAACTCATGAGATCATGCTTCTGTTTCACAAGCTCGCACAACTTTTTCTGTTGTTAGCACTTGATACAGTATTTGCTTCTCATTCAGATGTATGGGTCTCAACATTTTGCTGCAGGTGTGCAGAATGGGGCATCATATCCACGGACAAATTCTACATAAAAGATTTAATTCCTTGTGGCACATTCCCTAGATGTTCTAGAAGTGAAAGACACAGTCAGTTTCTCTATACTGATAAGATGCCTTTAGTGGCTGCATTCAGACTTTCTTTGCTGTATGCAACAATGAAGATTTTTGCTATTTTTTCCCTGGCTTTTGAAAGAAGGGCAATTCAGCAGTTAGTACCTTAAATATGTTGACATGCTTGAACCTTTATGTCTTTTATATATGAGTGAAGAACATAGCTGATAGGTGGTATGAGCTCCAGGGTTGTCCATTTTTGAAACTCATTGTGAGATATGGGAGAAGGAGAGATGTCAGTGGTCTGTAAGACCTTTGCCCTTTTAGTTTCTTTAGGGACATATGGGCTGAGAATCCCAGTTAGATCAATGAAGTTGCTTTAAAGCTGCATCTTACTTCTCAAGAGTCAGTAAGTGAACAACTTATTTTAGTATTACTGTTTTTGCATCAGAAAGATGTGCAGGTTACTGGCTTTGTCTTGTAGAAACAATTTTTTTCATCTTTCCTACCAACAAATTAGCCATAAAGGTTAGTCTTTAACTTTATTTTCAAAATTAGGACCTCCTTTTATATAGCAAGTACTTTTTTAGTCTCAACTCCTGGAATGACCCACTTGAAAGAAAAGAAACCTCTTTTGCCGATGCCAAGGATAGTATAGGCCCTTAAATATTGTTTATCCATTTTTCTTTTTGCTTTGGCTTGTATTAAAAAGATATTTTTAGGTTAGGGTTTTATAGTCTTAGATAAAAGTTGCATGAGGAAGGCTGCTTCATTATGCAGTGTATAATCAACCTGTATTTATTGATGCAGAAATTCTCAGCAAAAAACACTGTGGCTGGACTTTAAAAAGTGACTGCATAATTGTAGGTCTAGTAACAATACTTGTAGTTATTCAAGGTAAGATAATGACATGGGCAACCAAATCTCCTACTATCGGATGTACGTTGCAAGCATCAGGAATTGTCCAACCTCCAACTGGCTAAGGATCTGCTGCTGGAGGCATTATACCAGATTAACTGTACCAACAGCCTGATCTGGTATAGCTAGATCTATTTAAGAAAAGGAGCAGGTCCCAGAAAGATGGACCTGAACCATTTAAAAAATAAAAATAAAAAGTGTGTTCTCCAAAACCAGCTACGTGGTGCGATGAGTTCCTCGGGTACTGCTCTGTAAAACAGAAAACCAACAGCGAGATTTTATACAACCCTCCCATTGCCCACTTTATACAGAGTCTTGATATTGAATATTACATCACAAAATGCCCTCATAAACTGCATAACTAAAGTGTTCTGTATTCTTCTGCCTTTTAATTACACGATGTTCCTTTCTTTTCATGTTATATAAGAGATTTTAAAAAGAGGAACTGGCCACTTTCTTTATGGTGTTCATAATTTTGAAAACCTTCAGTTAGCGCTCCTCTTGCTCTTCTGTTTTACAAGCTAAATAATCCAGTCTTTGCAGTCCTTTATTTTATACATCACTGTTTTTCATGCTGTTAGTTTGTTGTGTGAGAGAGGCATTTTGTCCTTTTATTTATTTTAATGCTCTTTTCAAGGCTGGGAAGTGACTTTCTGGGAGGACTAGAAAAGCTGGTTCTTTCACGAAAGAGTTGAAATTGATTGCTTGTCTGTATACCTTAGAGGTCCAAATAGAATAATCACCTCATTCAAGTGGAATGAATCAGAACTGCAGGAACAAAATTTTTGAAAAGGCAAATTATCCTTGAAGATTTGGATGTTGAAATTCATTAACATGGCACATATTTTTGCACAATTCCATCACATTTCTTAGAGTTCCTTGAAATGTTCTGTCCTTAGGAGTTGGCAAGCAGAATCTGTTGACAGTGGATGTAGTAATTGCACTCAGACCAGCCCACCTTATCCAGAGGCATGTTGTGGCGATTCGTTACGTGGACATACGTTTGCAGTTCAGGCAGGTCAATACAGTTCTGGGAAAGTGCAACCTCCGCCCCTAAAAGTAAGTAGAGAAAACACTGTACTCTTGAAGATTGGCAAATGCCTAGCGCACAGCGTATTACTTGCACTAGCTGAACTCGTGTTATCTGATCAGAAAATAAAATCAGAGCTGCATCGAAAACCCTGACACATTGTTGTCTGCAATGCTGAAAATCATAATCTATATTGAGTTGTTCAACTTACTCTTTCTAGTTACTTTTGAGGGAAAACTGCATGTTTTCTCTTAATTTTACTTCCTATAATTGGATACTTGTCCAGTTTCTTGTTGAACAGAATCACTTTGTCAGCTCGTAAGGTGAAATATTTTTGCTCCTGCATAATGAGTGAGTAGGGACCTACACTCAGTAACTGTGTGTTCCCTAGAAGTGTTGTGGAGAAGGCCATCCCCAAATGCAAGTACTCGTACCAATGTCACATTCATGCAAGATTTTTAAAATGTAAAAGCGGAAAGGTTAAGTTTGTTACCTTGCTTTCACTTTGTTAAAATAAACATAGCTGGTTTTCAGACCAAATTTGGTGGATTGAAGGCTGTACGTCATTTAAAATGTTTTGTTTGAGGAGTTAAGACATGGACTAGGTCCCCAGCTAGTGTAAATCAGCAATGGAACTGCATCTGTTTACACCTACTGAGGATCTGGCCCTGTCAGAGTGTGATACACCATTCAGTGTCACATTGTGATTGAGCCATACTGAACAGTTAAGTGAGCCATCTAAAAATTTGGAGGCTTGGTTCAAAGCTTATATGTTCAGGTTCTCCAAATGCTTTGAGGTTTTTCTGTGATATCGTCAAAAAAAAGTTTCCTGGTTCCCTGTGACTGACTTCTCCCTACCTTTTTAATGACTTAGTTGTGGGGTTACTCCCTTCCTGAGAATCAGCACAGTTTTCTGAAAAGTGATTTAGTTCTCTCTGGTTTCAGAGTAGCAGCCGTGTTAGTCTGTATCCGCAAAAAGAACAGGAGTACTTGTGGCACCTTAGAGACTAACAAATTTATTAGAGCATAAGCTTTCGTGGGCTACAACCCACTTCTTCGGATTGTCCATTGAGATAAGAGCTTAGGCAGCTGTCCGGTCCAACAGAGTGCCTGTGCTATTTGATGATGTGGCTATAGGATGCTACATGTTAATCTCCTGATGGTTTAAGGCCCAGCAGAAAGGCTGTTAGCACTTGCAAACCAGTCCCACTATCTTGAATTGTATGGTTTTAGAATGATGGTTTCTTAATTGAGAGATGATTCATGAACTGGACATATTAATTAAAACTAGATCCATAACTTACATGGCAAGTTTTTCTGCTTTTGTTGTAGAAGAGAACATTGGAGTAAATGTACTGTTTTTGGCTGTGATTCTAGGTGGATAAAGAGACTAACACAGAAGATCTCTTTCCAGAAGAAGTCGCTATTCTTCCAAAAGAGAGAACCTGCCGCAGGCCCCGTGGTTCTGCTTTTGTTCGTAGTAGCACTATTGTTCGATCACAAACCTTCTCACCTGGCGCACGAAGTCAGTATGTTTGCAGAGTGAGTCGAATTTTTTTGTGGTTTTACGTTCAGAAGCAGAAAGTGTATTAAAGTGTGCTTTTTTTTAATACTTACAACATATTTACAAGAATCAATATCTATATTTTTTTAAAGTTCAACCAAAAATTCTGCATTGCATTAAAGTATTATCACTGGAAAGAGTTCACTAGGAACTTAGTTTTCTATAAAATATTAAGAATTAAATGATAGAATAGTCTTTTAGGGTCTTATGATAGATACTGCTGACCTCCATAACATAACTCTTCTTTGTTTTTTGTCTATTTGGTGTCTAGTACAGTGGAGTTCTGATCCTTGTTGAGAATTCCTTCTTGCTACCATAATACAAATAACAACTCGCATAGCAGCCACTTGACACGCCTTGAAAATGCATTCTTATCTCATTCTGCAAGAGGCTCAGATAAAATTGCTGCACATTTCTATCCAAAGTGAAGCACTACGTAATGCTTGATACTATTTTATTATATATTGTTTAAAGCAGGCACCTCATTGAATCTGAAAAGCTAGTAATTTAGTGACATTGGTGTAAGCGGGGGAATGGTCCCGCTATAGTGGGGAACTTTCCTGGATTATACACTACCCTGGTGGAATTGGCTAGCAAAAGAACTGAGTCCTCGCTCCCACTCCCTTTATACAGAGGCCTGCCTTACCTCCCCTTCCACTCTCCTGTGCAGCAGAGTCCCGTAATCCCAATAAGGCTGGGCCCAGGATTCCTGTGGGGCTCGACCCTACATTTAGTCCAATGTTGTGCTCACTTAACACCGAGGCTAGGGTGCCCCATGCCGGGGTGCTCTCTCTGCACTGGTTGCTTTCCTGACCCCTGGTCATTGCATATAGTTCAAAGCAAATACAATTTATTAAACAGAACTGATTTTTAAAAATTAGGAAAAATATGGGAAAGGTTAAAGGAAAACACGTAACACCGCCCCGTGAGCACGGGGGAACCACAAATAGCTGTCTCTGGAATGTCAGAGAAATTCACAGTCTGTTCCTCTCATGTCCATAGGGTGACCAGATGTCCCAATTTTATAGGGACAGTCTCGATATTTGGGGCTTTTTCTTATATAGGTACCTATTACCCCCCCCACCCCCGTCCCAATTTTTCACACTTGCTGTCTGGTCACCCTACATGTCCAAGGCCTCCTGCCCAGGCTGTGGCTGTGCTGTGGTGATACCGTAGCTCAGACACTTGCTCTGGCAATGGCCACACGCCCGCAGACTCTAGGTGGCAGGACCCTTCTTCCCAGCGTCAAGGTTATGATCCCCCACCCAGCCCTCAAGTCTGGCCTGCAAGACCTCTTGGCTGGGGATGTCTCCCTGCGCTTGGCCTGCTGCCTGGGGTCCTCCCTCGCTCTCCTCAGCTGCTCACCGCACCTGGCTCCAGACTGCTCCAGCTCCGCTCTGCCTCAGCACTGCTGCTGCTGGTCTGCCTCCAGCTCTGCTCCCTGGGCTTCTTCTCTGGATCTCTGTGGCTCTGCTCTCTCCGTACCTCCGCCCCACTTTGCTTCTGGAAGCTCACAGAGAGGGGTGGGACTCCGGGCTCCTGACTCCCTCATTGGCGTGCCTGCCCTGTCAGTCAGGCTGACCTGGAGCATTGGCCTCTCCCCATTGGCCCTGGGGAGTGTCTGTCTCAGAGTCTTGATTTCTCATTGGCCCTTTCTTTTGATACTGGGAGAGAGCCAAAACCCCCCACTAAGTTTCAGTAAGGGGCCCACAGTCCTTTACATTGGCATGGATCAGTGTTGATGTCGCACTCCTTGTCAGTACCCAGCCCTGGCTGGGAAAGCTAATGATCTAACCAGTGGACCAAAGTCAGTGATGAATCCTGGTCACATGCCACCTTCTTGCAAATACACTGAGAAGACTGGCTTGTTATACACAACAATAAACCACTTTTGATGGTAGATCACTCTTGCTAACCACAACAATCTGTTGGCCATTTAAAAAGAAATATAGTGAAACACATGCACCATCTTTTAACAACTAAACATTGTTCAGAAACTGCACAATAGAATTTTTTTAAAGTGAAGGCAAGTATGAACTTAGGATGCAATCTGAGAACTTTTGTCCATTAATGTAAGTAAATCCCAAGTGTCCTAGAAAAGTATTCTGGTGTCTATCATTGTTTCCAATTAAAAGCTTGTAACATTTTTAATTCCAAAGCAGCCATGAGTAAATGTCCATTTATGTTTAATATCTTTTCTAAACAGCTGTACCGTAGTGACAGTGATAGTTCAACCCTGCCAAGGAAGTCACCCTTCATCCGCAATACATTGGAAAGGCGTACTTTGCGCTATAAGCAGGTATACCACAGTATATGAGCATGTGGATTTTTCTCTGCTGAGACCTTTTTTTACAAACTGAAGCAGCAGTACTTTGACCTGGATTTCAAAGGTGTATGTTAAGACAATTTTTATGAAGCATCTGATACTGTAATGTAATAAATAATGGGTTTTTTTTTTTTAGGAGAAGAGACAGATATTTGAGATACAGTCGTAAACAACTGCAAAAACTTGCCTGTCACCTAATGACCAATTTAAATAGATACTGATTATGAATTGGTTTAATTATCCAGTGTGTTAAAACACTATGGGTAAGACTGTGCTTGGCTGCATACCCACAAAGTGCAGTGAGACCAATTAGAAATCCCCGTTACAACCCTATGTGATCTACCTAGACCTTGGTCCTAGGTGTTCAGGAGTAAGCAAGGTTAAGTACCCCTTTAGTCTCTTACCAGAGCAGGGGGGCAGGGAGTGTACGGAGCCTTGGTTTCATCCCTCATATTTGCTGGTCAGTGCAGCTGATCCAGTGTGGGAGGTGTTACAACTTATTGCTGGAAGAGATGAGTAAGAAATTGCTACTGCCTTCAGAGCAAGGAGGAAGCTTGGAAGGAATTTTTACTCAGGATGTGTCTCTTGAGTCACAGTGCATTTGGGGTTTACTCCTGAGTGGTGTAGTTTGTACAGCACCCTTTGCTGAAAGCTATTCCTGAAGTCATCATTTAATAGTAAGAATTTCATGATGGCAGCGGAAGGTATGTAAAATAAGAAAGTTTGGTTCACGACCCTATAAATATGTATAGACTAAGACATCTTACCTGGAAAAGGTGGTTAGTTTGTTTTAGACCAAAATTTGGATCTACCATCAAACATGAATTGAAATAGTATACCTAATGTACAAAATATGTTTAGTCTTGTCACAGTGAGATTGGTATGTTATTTCCAAAACTTCCCATGCCAGAAGAGTTAAAGGCATATTTGAAATGTCTGCCTCAATCAACTAAGAATATATCAATATAATACGTTCTGAATAACATCTGTTGTATGTTTTATTTGAATTATAATAACCCAGCAGTCCTGTAGATCTTCTTTGGCTGAGCTTATGGCAAGGACATCCCTAGACCTGGAGCTGGATCTCCAGGCATCCAGAACTAGACAGAGACAACTGAATGAGGAGATATGTGCTTTGAGAGAGTTGAAGCAACGTCTGGAAGATGCCCAACTCAGAGGGCAAACTGATCTTCCCCACTGGGTCCTTCGGGACGAACGATTCCGGAATTTGTTGAAGGAAGCAGAGAGACAGGTATGGTTTCTTGGGCTGTACGTTGGGCATACTCAGAACCTTTGATTAAAGCCTGCTTGATTGTAAATATACCTTGGAAGTGCTGAAGTTAAATGAATGGAACTTTATAATGTTACATGATTTCAAATAAACAGTTTCACCCCGGATACCCTTGTTGTTGCCCTCATGAAAACATCATATCATTGATTATTATTGAATACCACATTGGTGACAATTACTGGAGGATGGAACTATTTAATGTGTCTGAGACGTTAAAACTCTCCATCAAAAGTTTGATTTTTGTGGTATTTTAAAAGTATTTTCTGATATTGCTGTAAGTTATAGATATTTAGTAGGGGAATCACAATGCATTTTTTCCCATAGGTCTCTGGATGAATATCCACCGATTTGATATTTTATCTTACATGAGTGTTCTGCATAATCTCCTCTTACTGTGTATGCATACTGTAATTCCCATTGATGGGAAAGGGAAGTGTAACAAAGCATGCTGGGGCAAATCACTACAAAAAATTGCCATTGGATTTTCAGTGCCCACATAGAGCAGACACAAACTCTAGCTTATGGTCTCATTTGAAAGATGGAAATATAGTAAACTACATGGAATTTAACACATCTTTCTCAGGAGCAATAAGGACTGAGACAGTCCTGTGGCTCTGAGGAGTCTAGCTATTTCGGACCTTGTGCTTGGCTGGTTTCATTGAGATGAAGTGGGAAAGCACATTATTTAACCAGATGTCTTCATTTCCATGTGTTTCCAGCTATTCATTTTTAGTTTGGTTTTAATACTTTTCAGACAAGACAGACCAAATTTGAACATCACCAAGAACAAGTAGCTGAAAAAATGCTAAAGAAAGCATCCAAAGAAGTATACCAACTGCGTGGACAAAACCAGAAAGAACCTATTCAGGTGCAGACGTTTCGGTAAGCAATAACATCTGTATTGAATATAGCACATGTTTAATCTTTACAGGTCTCTGTTGGTTGTAATGTACTAATGTTTTATTATAGTAGCTCCAAACCACCTAGCTTCATTGTGTAGTATCCTATGTATCTATAACCTTTACTTAGATATTGATGTGGGCCTGGTTTCATTAGAGTTCTTTTCTTTTGAGCAATTCATGGTACAAAGACTGAAAACCAAAGTGAAGAAGCGCTGTCACCCAACTTGCAAATAAAAAAATGCTGTAATATAAAAAGAGAGTCTCCATATTTATGTAGACATATTTTTAGACTATAATTCTAATTAGGGCAGCTACTAACACCGCCATATGCTTTGGGCTCCAAGCTCATATGGTTTAAGTTCTCCAAGAACCAGTTGCATCGCTATATACACAGTAAATTAGTTAATGTTCTGTATGTACTCTAGTAAATAGCATTGTACCCATAACTGTTCTTTCTTACCATTCCAACCTCAGTCCTGTTTCTCAACTGCTCTTTCCAAAAATCTCTGTGCTTTGTATCCTTCCTCATCTGCGGCTGCTGCTGCTGCTTATAGTTCTTACGTCAAATATACAGTTTTAAACTTTGCTTCCCAGTGACTTTGGTAAATATTAACATGCATTTCAGATGATGATTTTTCTGACTTTTAGTATTAAAATAGCAATTTGTTTTGTATATTCATATGTATACTCCATGTCATAAAGTGTTTAAGAGTAAATGCTTGCAATGCAATGACAGTGTAGAAAACACAGCTAGTGTCTCATATTAGGCAGATGTTCACAGAATGCTTTGGTTGTTAGAATCTCTCTTCATTGATTGTGATTATTGAAAAATGGTGCTATAATGGTAACAGGAAGGCTTAAGTGAAAAATAAACGAATCAGGTCTTTAATTTCATTTTTCATTTGGGAGATGCTATCAAAAATCCCTTTCTCCTAGGCTGACAGGCAGAGCATCAGGAGAGCAGAAATTGCAGGGCTGGTTTTTGATAGCTCTCTAATTCCTGCAATAACGGCGCCAACTTAAATCCTGCATATTGGGGAACACAAGGCAGGGAGGAAATAAATCAAATATATGGGCTGGTATGTAGAGATGAAACCATGGATAGTTTCTAATCACATTTAATTTGCTGTGGGATAAAAAAGTGGGAAGAATAAGAATGTCCTTATTTCAAATATGAATGTATCTTTCTATATGTGTTGTCAGTAAAATCTGAAACAGTGCAGTTTTGCCCAGTGAAGAGGAACTATGCAAGGCTTAGCCGATGTGTAGAGCCTTGTGTGGTTCTGTGTACTATGGAGCAGCTTTCATCCAAAAAGTAATAGTGTCTATGGTTTATATTGTCAAGTACTTTCTGTATTCCTCCTTCAGTTCAATCCTGTATAGCTAGTAGTGGATACTAGTAGTGCTTTTTTTGTTTCTTCCAAAAGCCTGATTCTATGATGTTGATCTCCTTTGCAAAGCACTTTGAGAGCTACTGATGAAAAGTGCTATATAAGAGCTAGGTGGCATTTATTATTATTTATTTATTATAGCTATACAATATGGGCCTGGTTTACTATGTTTATAAACACCTCAATAAATATTTGATCTGAAGAATTTAATAACAGCTTAAATAAAGATGGAAACAAATTCAGTTTCTTGAAATGAAACTCTGTATATATGTATTTGTTTGACCGCCTTTTTATATCTATTTTTTCAATGACAGAGAGAAGATAGCATTTTTTACAAGGCCAAGGATTAACATACCTCCTCTGCCAGCTGATGACGTGTAACATGTTGCATTGTAAACATGAAGTATTTATCTGTTTTATTTTAATGAAATTATTAGACTAGCTAAATTTCTTTTTAAAAGTTTGTGCAAAAGCTATTAATATACACCTTTTGTAAAAAATAAAAACGTAAAAAAAGTAAAAGTAAAAAAATATATAAATAAATATATAAATATAAATATATATATATATATATATATATACATACACATATATATATTTTATAATAGTGACTGCAACAAGGCTTGGTTTTTCCTTGTTGTGAAATTGACATCTCCGAAGACAACTTATTTTATAAAAGATCAGCTATTCTGTTAAGAGTGTGTACAGTTTTTATGCTGTTTTATTTGATTTAAAGGCTGGAAGACAGAAACAAAGTGAGTTCAGGCAAATTCACTGTATTGTAATTTATTTATAGCGCATTTTTCCTTGAAGGAAAATACCTACTTTAAGATGTATTTTAAGACTGAAATTTTGTTCTTCAGTAT
Organism: Terrapene triunguis; assembly: GCF_002925995.2. Lineage (NCBI taxonomy): Eukaryota > Metazoa > Chordata > Testudines > Emydidae > Terrapene > Terrapene triunguis. Next base: position 5,732,555 of record NW_020664373.1, read on the forward strand.
TTGTCATACAGTAGAATGGAACCATTGAGCTGGTTTTGTTTCTGATACCTGAAATGAAAATACTATGTTCTAAATTTGTCACTTTTATCAGCTTTACTATCTGTATCTTATAATGTAAATTGTATTCTTTAGCACTGTCTGTGTTATAGCAAAATATTATCACCTGCAATGTTTTTAATACTGATTAAAAATGCCATTCAATGTTGCAGAACTCATTTGCATGTTCTTACTGTGCACTAATAGACTGTTCTCATTTCAGTTGTGTTTAATGTATCTTTATATTTTTAACTAGATTCTCAATTTAAACGGGGGGAAGGAAAGGGGTGGCAGGTCTTTGTTTTGCTATGATTTAATAAAGATGGAAATGGGGCGGGGGCAAACTTGCCATATTAATAAAACCAGTAAAAGAATATAGCATCTGAGTAGTTTTAAAGATTGTAGCCCCATTCAGGAAAGTACTTAAGTCCTATTTTCTGGAAAGCATCCCTATTCAGAAGGGGGGTTAAATACATGCATATCTTTTTAAGCATGTGCTTTGAGTTAGGCACATGTCTAAGTGCTTTCCTGAATAGAGTTGCTTTTCAGAAACAGGACTTATACCAACGGAAGAAATAGCTCACTTGGTTGGCAGCTGGGCCAACTACAACTTGGCCAGGAGTGATTTTATTTGTTACCATTTGCTTTAACATAGGTCTGTCACCCTAAATTCCCAATAATGCCAGTTTTGTGTCCTTGCACCTTGCAAGTATGTAAAAATGCTTCTTACTAAGCTACTATAGACAGTTGATAATATTTTCGAATGTGCATTACCTAAAGAGAAGGGCACCCCACACAAGACTTATTTAATCTAACTGTTGGAACATCCAGTGTGAAAATCAAGGTCTCTCTTGGTTAAAGGGACATCGTCAGGACAGATTTGGCCCCAAATTTAGGTTTTGTAAAAAGCCAATAAAATTGCAAAATCTCTGACAAGTAGATTGTTTTCATTTATTTTTATAAACAAGTAAACATTCCCTTCAGTGTTAGGACTCATATACTGTAGCATTATGTAAGAGCATGAGAACCTGAAAGTTAAACTGACTGGGTCTATTTTCATTGTCCAAGCTGTGGAAGAAAGTAAGCAGAATATAAATAGCAAAAGTATATTATATTAAAAACCCAAACAGATTAATAATTGAACATTATTAGTAACAAAGACATTTGTGTTTTTAAATTATATTCCTTTTTACCTGACATAGTGTTTGTAAGCTTCCTATTCATCCAATCTGGCATGAAAAAAGAATATTTGGCTTTATCATACTAACTGCCTTCAAGCCTCTTTTCTTGGCAGTGGTATTGGTAGCTGTAGATAAGGGTCTCAAGCCTGCATAAGAGAGATTCAAAAAATGAACAGAATATAAACCAACAAAAATAAATACTTATTTAAAATAAATAACTAAAAATCAATTGAAAGAATTGTCTGTGTTGGGATGAAAGTCTGAGAACACCAACTCTTTCAGTGCTCATTACATTAATGTCCCAGTGAGTGAGAGGGAATAGATCTGCCTCTTTGACAGTGATTGCCATTAAAAAGGCAGTATTTACCAACAGGTACGCACTGTGATATCTGAGATGTCACAGAGTTGTCAAATACCTAGACTAGGAAATAACAGTGCAGTATCTAATGGCAAATGTTCCTGTTTTGTTTTGTTTTTTTTTAAATGGTGCCTATTGTACAGTATCACCAGAATGTTTTGTGAGTCCAAGATTGACTGCTGTAATGAGTACTCTTTTGATGTGGTAATGAGTTATAATATTCAGTATTCATCTCTCTTGTTTTTGTCACAGTTTTGTACAATTGTGTCATTTGTATTATTTGGAAAGTATTTCTTCAACAGAATAAAATAATTTACTATAAATACAAATAGAGCTTTCTTATGTACCACAATATAAGATGTTTTTGAAATAATTACATATAGGTCATTATAATAATACCTTTACAAAGCAATTTCGTGGGCTGTATAGCATTGTTATTTAGATGACATCACTATAATAAACTTTCATCTAATAGTAAAAGTTAGGGAGCTTGTGAAATCAGTCAGTCCAGAAAGGTTACCCTGAAGGCTTGAAATGGATCCAGAGTGCCGTGTATGGGAATAATGTCCCGAAGCCTTAGCACTAAAACCTCCCCTTGAAAATAAGTTTACATCTGCATCAGAGTCTCATAGTTAAGACCTTTTCTGGGCTTATTTGCTACTTTTGTATTATTATGAGCAATGGCTGTTCAAGATTTCCTTACTAAGGTTTAATTTATGCTCTGCAGACAGCTTCATCATACTACTACTACTTTTACTTCTTCTTTAACAACTTCTTGAGCATCATAGTTCCTAGATGGAAATCACTTCAAACAGAAGTAAGATATACAGTATAAGTTAATTTTTGAGTTTCATTCCTAGCTTGACTGACCTATTACTAAGCCACACTAGGACATTTTTTTCAGAAGACTATGCTTTCAGTTTGAAAATGAATATACAATACACGTGGAAGACAGTGGATCACTATGCTGCAGAATGGTGATGACCTGATTGTATTTGTGTAACCCTGGGCAACATAAGCACAGAGGGGATTTATAGCACTGAACGTATGCTGTTCTCAATTCACTGTTTACAAGGCATTATGGGTATAATAGAGCGAGACTATTTTTAACCTGTCTACTGGAAATAGCCTTTGGAAGTTTTAGCCTTCACTCATTGCTGCCATCAAGATTAACAACAAAGTTAAAGGAGATATGTTGGAATTGCAACATGGTATGAGAACAAAGTTTTATGTATTTCTTTTACTCAAACAATGGTAAATATATTGCAAGATGATAGTTCAAGGTAAGTGTTACATAAAGATGACAAGGTTCTTCTAAGGCTTAGATGATTATGTATGTTGTTAACTATAGGTCCTGTTGAGCATAATAAAATATCAGATTTTATCCCAGGGAGGAAGACTGTTCATTACGAACCCAGTGTACTTTTTAACTGTAAAGAAACTCCACAATTAGAAGACCTGAGAGATTTTAAAAGGTTCCATTTACAGGGAGAATGTTTAAAATACTCAAGAACTTTTGTAATACGGAAAACAAAACTATTTCCTCAAAGAAAAACCATCATGTATACAGTACTACTGCTTTTCCCCCATTCAATATGAGAATATAAATTGAGCAGATTGTTTGGTACATTTCATAATGTAGTTGCTGGAAGCTTCTCTACACAAAAAGAGAGCCCTTTGGTATATGCTCATTTGATTTGAGCCATTCACTCCCTTGCTTATGGCCAGAGTTATGGTGCTAGGATTATGTTGTATGTAATAGGAGGTTCCTCAGATGTGGCCTATAAAGAACTGATGGGTCACATAGTACTTGCTCTCCTTATTTTGAACTGCTAAACTCCATTAAACAAAACTCCAGGTACCTTAAGGGTAGGATTTTCAAGAGATGGGACAGCCTAGCTGCTTCCATTGAAATCAATTGGAGTTTTACTCCTGATTCCAGGTAGAGCAGAGTTAGGACAGTATTGAGCACTTTTGAAAGTCCTATCCTAAATACTTTCCTACTGCTACTTTTCCATGCACACAATTGTAGTAACTGGCACAGGGCTCTTACATGATTATGAATGAGGATCGGGGAGTGGTGATCTGCCTGATCATGAATGTGCAGGGAGGTGGATCGTAAGCCAGTCTCTCTCTTAAGATGTGGTCCACACAAAATGTTTGAGAAAACCCATACATAGCAGACTAAGTGCCAAGATCTAATCTCTTGCGCAAAGTCCATGTAAATAGGATTTGGTCAGAGGATCTGCATGGGAAACCAGGGAGACAGGCACTTCCTTCAACCTAGAGCCCAGATTTGGAGCAGCTGTGTAGCCATTCTGAAGTCACTAATCCAGTTTCCTGTTTACAGTAACACCTGCTATGCAGTCCCTACCTAAGGATTTCGCCCAGTTGGGTATACATAGTTATGAACCTGCTGGCTATTTGTTTGGCCTGCCCCAAATGTTCTACATGAATGCAAAGAGAACTGCTGCAGAACTACTTTGTTAACCCAAAAGGGTCTGGGTGGAATCCCTCTGTGTGCCCCATCCATAGACTACTAATGATTCCCTGAGTGCAAACAGACTATTTTATCCTACCTATTGTTAGGTAGCTAATTTTTCATAGGTACTGTATCACAACAGAAGTGGATTTTGAGGAAGGCTTTGACCATGAAGAGACTAGTGGAATTGAGGGCCAATTCAAAATGCATATTCCAAGTGAGTGAGAGACTTGTGGGGGATGCAAAGAGAATATTGTAATAAAAGTGCAGTACTTAAGACAACACCCTAAACGTTGCTGTGTTTACTCTCCTATTTGGTATTGAAAAGGTCTTCATTGAAGATCATTAAGGCTAAACCAAATGTATATTCAAATAAGGGAGGATGAATAATGTCAGTGTAATGCTATAATAAAACATAAAAAAATTGGTAACATGCTTTTACACAATTATGTATACGTAGTATATTTTGTAAAATTTCATTGTGAACTATGTACTGTGAAAGGTAAATCTAGAGGCGTACATAATTCTTATAAAAACATTTATTTAAAACGAGAACTCCCGGTGTGTTCAGAATGGTACTGTAATTAGAGTAAAACTCAGTCCAAACTTGTCCTTAGAGAATGGTTCCAAATGTGATCTGCTGGATGACCAATGATTTGAAAGTCAGAGCAATGAAGATTGCGGGTTTGGGGTTTTTTTTGTTTTGGGGTTTTTTAAGCTATTTAATATATTTTAAGTGAATTGTTAGTAAAAGATTCCATGGAAAAAAATTAAACCGGAATTTGACAAATAAGAGGGTAAACATGTGGCACCTAGGAAAAGAACAATTTCAAGCACAAGGGGCAGCATGGAAGAGAGAGGGGAGAAAGATGAGTAGGCGAAGGATACAAAAATAAGTGGTTAGGCATGGACAAGCAAAATGGGAGAATAAGAAGAGCTCAGAACATAGTTGGAGGGAAGTATTGAACTTTGGAGGTAAGGACAGGAAGCTTGAACATGAGGAAGATAAAGGGAGTCAGTTAAAGGGTTCAACGAGGGTGTGAAATGGTGGGAGAAAAATGTTTTTTGCAGCTGCATTTTTGGATAGACTTGGAAAGGAGTAAGGTGAGAAGCATGTCAGAGGATTGCAAGAAATTATAAAATTGTGTTTTGTGCCATTTTCAAACTACTGTGATTAGTAACTTTTTATATTTATGAAATATGTAACGAGGCCTTGGGGCATTGCTATAAAATAAACAGCAATATTGCTCGTAACGTATGGACACATGAGTTCATAGTTACTTAGCTTTTCTTCATTAACAATGATTTATTATTGCTGTGACAAAATCATAATCTCTTTTTAGAAAAGCAACCTGGGTATGAAATAGCTAGTCATCCATTTTGATTAATAGAGCTTTGTAAGTCACAACATGATATGTGTAGAAAAGGGTGATCGAGCTTTCACTGCCTCAATTGATTCCTGCAGGATTACAAACTGTCTCTCTCTCTCTCCCCCAGCTGATACCCTACAGAGGGAGGATGCAATCACGTGACTGTAACTGCTTCCTCCCCATGACATCATTGCTTTTGCAGCCATACCAGTAACGAAAGGATGCTATCAAAATCTGTGGGACTGGGCTAAATGATGTTGCTTTGCAGGTAAGAGACAATTATCCAAAAGCTAATTTGCCAGTCTCTTTCTGTGTGGTCATCCTAGAGTTCAACCTCTGTTAGGCAGATCTTACACTAGAAAATAGAGCAGAGCAGTTTCTGTGCAAGCAGAGGATTTGCAGGTACAGGGGCTGCTTCCTTGCACTTCACAGCTCTTCCGGCTGACAGCTCTAGCAGCAATGCTGCCAGATGGAGCTTTAAAGCTGAAGAAGGCCCATTGTCCTGAAATGGGCCCTGTATCCTAATATGGGCCCTTCTTATAAGTGCCAAATTATGTATTTACATTAGCAGCCATCAGCCTAGATCAGTACAGAGAGGCATAGCAATACTGTCTTGGTTATGTTCCCTGTTTTTTCCCCACACATAAAGCAAATTAGTATAGAGATGAAATGTCTCTAGTCTTTTAAAAAAATGAAAATTGGACTAGGGGTTAGCAGATCTTAATGGAGAGGATTTTTACTTGTTTGCTGACAGTATTTTTAAGGACCTAGTCCAGTAGGTTTCTTGCATAATTGATTTGCATGATGTCAGATGGTTTTTGTTTGCAAGCATTTTGTCATCCGATATAAGCAATGAAAATTATTCATCAGGGATGGGGGGGAGGGGGACATGAGAAGGCTAGCAGCCTCTTGCTATTTAACCCAAAGTCCTAGTCATATAACCTGAATTTATTCAAGTCATAATTAAAGTGGTAATCGAGCAAAACTTCAAATTGCAGAGGTTTTTTCCCTTCTGCTGTAATTGCACACAATGAAAATACATGAAGATAAATCATTCGGGGTGGGGGGAATGTTTGCTACTCTGTTATTTTCTAGTTCATTTTAAAAATGTATTTTGTTGCTAGCAAACTAAAAATAATGGCAAACGCTGGGAGTTTTAGGAGGCAAGACATCAAAATCACTTATGAGCATGACAGTCAAAGAAGAGAATTTATCCTGCTTTCAGTCATTTGTAAGAACCTTGATGAATAATTGTCTGTCTTTGCCAGAGAATGGATGATGACTCAGCAGCAGCGGCAGGAGCAGGGAAATGGTCAAATTAATTATTAGTCAGATTATGCAGGAAGTTTTTTGATTCTTGAAATTCCCTTTCTTCATACATATTTTCCCACTATTGAAAATGCAAGAAAAGAGGTGTGTGTGTGTGTGTGTGTGCGCGCGCGCGCGCGCCTCTGTCCATCCCTGTGAGGGAAATCTGATTGTGTCATGTTTTTAAATGTATTGTATGTCCTAGTGAAGGACGAACTTGAATGGGTGCATACCACTATCACTAATGGTTAAAATCTAATATAGCACCAGAAAGCATTAAAGGCTATGTGGTAAAATGTGTCTTAAAGAGACTTCAGCTCTATAAGCCTTTTTGAAAAAAACATTTTAGACAAAATCAAATCTTGTAGAGAAAAGCATCTCCAGAGATCTTTCATTTTTCCACACCTAGGCACTAAAAGCAATGTGAACACATTTCCAATGGCCATATTAACGAGCTTGCACTAAGGGCATTCTGGTGCTTCCAATACTAGATTTATCTGTTCAAACCTCCTTGAAATCTCAACAAGAGAGTTGTGTGAATTCTCTCTCGCACTTAAACTGTGCTAATATGTTCCTGTTTAATATACACCATAGTGCTTGGCTCCCACTAGTGTGGCTTTTTGCCTGTGTGAAAAATGCACGAGGACTTCAGCCCTGATCTTTTAAAGGCGAACTTTAATTTATTTTTCCAGTGGTAACACTTGAATTCATTAACAAAATCTGGTGGGAACAAAAGCTGTCAAGGCTGATATGAGTCAGGCATTTCCATCCAGCAAAATGACAAGATACCAGGCTAAGTACATTTTATCCCTATGACCCATGCAGATGTTTTGTGTGCATAACACAAGCAGAATATTGCCCTTAAACTCCACTTTCCAGCCACTTAGATTCTCCTTCTGCTGTATTGTTTGGCTATTGTGTAGGGCACCCACAAGTGTATTGCTGTTCAGTGAAATGAATCATGCCATAGATTCAGATACCAATTACTTTTGATGTTAAAAATTTTAAAAAATGATGATTTTCAAATTAGGTATTTCTGGACAGGGGCGCTGGAACAATTTGTATAGCGGGGGTGCTGAGAGCCATTGAACCAAACTGTCAACCCTGCATATGATGGAAACCACTTCAATCCAGGGGGTGCGGCAGCACCCCCAGCCTTCCTAGTTCCAGCACCTATGTTTCTGGACTGCAGACCAGGAAATGACTCATGGCTAATGCAAAACTTCCAGATCTTGGCAAAAAATCCATATAATGATGCTCAGCTCTTATATAGCAGTTCTCACCCCTTGACCTCAAAGTGCTTCACAAAGGAAGGTTCCCCCTAGTTGCAGATAAGAAACACGTGCAAGAAGAGAAACCTGGAGTGTAAGCTCCCAGAGGCTGGGTGTGACCAGTGACCCATATGTTTCCAGCTCTGATCTAGTGCTCAGTGTTGTCATCCCTAAGCGTTCAAAAATCATGAGTCTGAACCCAAAAAGGAGGTGAAGTGACTTGCCTGAGGTCATACAGCAAGTCAGTGAGAGATTCAGCAATAGAAGCCAGGCCCCTGACTCCCACTCTACTGCCATGCCACTGGCCCACGTTGTCTCCTCGTGGTTGTGTAGAAAGGATTTGCTGCACACCCTGTTCATTCACTGTCTCTGTTTCTGTTAGACTCACAAGAGCTGAAAGAACAGAACAGTCTAGTAGTGGCCTACGTAGTGCAGGGCTGTCACCTTGTGTGCTGAGGGCTGAAGAGCCGTTTCACTCAGAGCTCTGGGGCAGGTGGTAAAAAGTTTTCTAGCGGGAGGCTAACTTTGCTGTCTGACTGCAGTGATGGTAAATGCTGCATTTAAAGAACATTTTAAAAAAGCAAATGCATTTATGAAACCTCCTTTCCTCTGTCCATTGATAAGGCAACCCCTCGCCCGCACCTAGTAGTGAATTTTTTCTCTTTTCCCAACACTTGGGGTATGTCTTCACTACTGGCTGGATCGGCGGGCAGCGATCGATCCAGTGGGGATCGATTTATCATGTCTAGTATAGACGCAATAAATCGATCCCCGAGCACTCTCCCATCGACTCCTGTACGCCAGCTCGGTAAGAGGCGCAGGCAGAGTTGATGGGGGAGCGGCAGCAGTCGACTCACCATAGTGAAGACACCGCGGTAAGTAGATTTAAGTACGTCGACTTCAGCTTCTTTATTTCCCTAGCTGAAATTTAAAAAATTAAGTCCGTCCCCCCCCCCCCCCCCGCCAGTGTAGACCAGGCCTTACTCCTCCCTTGGGCACTTCCCTGCCACTTTCCTCCCCCACTCACTTTGGGCATATTCCAAATGGGGGAGGGAGAAGCAGCAGCAGCAAGAATTTAAGGAGAGATCAGGCACAGCCCTGTGGGAGAGGGCCTGAGGGGGAGGCTGGAAAACAACCTCTTCCTGTGAGCTCTGGCTCGGGAGCATTGTGGCAGTAGTGGCAGCTGCTCAAAGAGCCACTGCTGAACAGCAGTGGGCAGCAGATCAACTGCCTGTGCCCAATCAGGCATGAGCTTCCTCCTCCGTTCCGCCCACTCCCGCCCCACTCTCTCCTGCCACTTGAGCTGCAAAGCAAGCAGCTGCAAGCTGGGGACCTTAGAAGTGCAGTGTGAGCTGCCAGCTAGAGAGAAGGGTCCTTGGGGCCAGATGTAGCCAGTGGCCCATGTTTTGCAGCCCTGATCTACTGTTGCTATCCCCAAGCATTCAACAGTCATGAATTTGTTTGAAAATCACAAGCTTTTAAAATGTTGTGGGGGTGCCTCTGGGTTTTCAAGCCTTCAGGGGCCACGTGCTGAAGCTTTTCTCCACAGCCATGTGGGGGGGTGTGTGTAAAAATGTACTTTTTAAAAAGTCACAGAAATGCAATTGTTTTAACATTAATATGAAGACCAGTCTGTTGCCTAGAGACACGTCTCTTGACCAATGTAGTCCCCCTCCTGTTCACTGGCCCACTAGGAGGTTGTTCAAGGTAGAGTAAAAGGCCTTGTGCCTTTTTTTACACCACTTTAGGAAACTGGGCCTGAGGCTCCCCTGTGTGTACTGTGTTGTGTGTCTGTGTGTTCACCTCAGACCAGGCCCACTCAGACAAACTACCAGGAACAAAGCTTTATTCTGTAAAGAAACACAGAAGAGCATTCCAGTCCAGCAGCCTCCTACATGCTCCCAGCTTCAGTCAGTGCTGAAACGTCTTGCTAGGAGGGCAGAGGGGACTTCCTGCCAGGAAGCTCTCCCAACGTGCCAACGTTTGTAGTCCACAACTTGTTTTTCCCATGGCTGCTGCTGCTGAAGCACACTGGATCTTGGGCTACACCAGGACACATGTCTCTGCTAAGTTTGAAATACTTTCTTTGTGGCTGGATCTATTAGTCCCCTCTCTTTCATAAAAGTATTTGCTGCCTAAGTTCAGTTGTACTCTTTATTTTGAAGGGCTTAAGTATGATCATTCTTGAAATCCTTGTTTGCTTGCAAATGTGTAATTACCCATGTCCTGGGGTCATTCTACCTCTCATCAGTAATATCCTTGGGCTTCATCACACTAGTTCTGTTGATGGATCACATTAAAATCTGTTTCCATAAAGAGAGTCAAACGGATCCCTTTCCTCTTCAAACCTCATTTTAATTACTGTATACTGCATGGATTCCAGGCAATTGTCTTGCAGGTGACTCATGTAAGAATGTGGAATGCAACCCACGGCTCATTTGGATAAAAGCTTAATGGAAGCAGTGAGCTCAGTTGAAAGAGAAAAGCAATGGCCTGAGAAGGGCAGAGGTTATCATACTTAGCTCAAAAACAATGCTTAGAACTGAGTCCGTGATGACATTGACCAACTCCTATCTGTGCTCCTTGGCTACAGGTTGGTGGGTGTTGACACGGGGGAATCTGTCATCAGAATAAAGAAATACTCGTGTGCAATAGTCAGAGTACACTCAGAAAGATCCTATAGGGAAGGGAGGAATCAAGCAACGTATTTTGAGTTAATTTAATGAAAGGTTCCTGGCTAACAATGTTGGAAACAGAGTTTTTCTATTCATGGTACAGAGATTTGCAGTGTGAGCTTCTCCACTGTGCTCAGCCCGTGTGCCTGAATCCTGATGTTGAGGATTCCATGCAAACTGAGGTAGTTTTGCAGAGAGAGCCAACTGAAGTTTAAATTAAAAGCATTATAAATCAATGAGCTCAAAAGCAGACCTTCTGAAACAGTAATGGAATAAAGATCAATTTTAATGAAGAAAGCAAGACTAGAAAATAATATATGTGAATCATGTAAGAGTTAATGGTGTGTTAGAAATCCTAACTTCTGAAAGCTGACTTCTGAGTGTTCATTTCTCGACCACAACATTGCATCATCTCCCGATTTTGTTTAATTAAATTTCCCTGTTTCCTTTAAAAGACAAAAGGGAGGAAGTTGGTGCTAAACCACAGAGCTCTCTTCCCTGAATTGAACAAAAGTTAACTGTGAGACATTCTTTATTAAAGAAGCTTTAATAACACAACCTGAAAAACCCAAAATAGAGTAATTCTAAAATCTGTGTATGAAATTGCTGACTTTGCACATAAAGTTGAGATTTACAGAACCAGTTTTCTTCAGACTTGGGCTGACATTTAAGTCTCAGTGGGAACAACAAAACAAACTGAGTTTGATGTTTTTAGCTTGAGCTGATTTTGAGTTATGTGAGTGCAAAAATTCCACTTGGAACATATGGGGAAAGTGGTTTGTTTTGGGTTTTTTTTCTTCTGACATAACTCAACAGCTGAACCAATTTTGCTCAAACTTTCCAAGAAAACTCAAGCTGTGACCAAACACAGCATATTTCAGACCAAAAAGAATTTGTTTGAAAAAAGACTTACAATTAAACTGAAAAGGGAGGTGCCGGGAGAAAGCTTAAGATGAAAGCTAGAAGTTAACCTTAAATATAGTGGGTGCTACCATCACAGGTGAGGCTGTGTTTTAGCATTAGCAGGGACAGCCTTATGATTTACAGGGCGCCTAGCAAGAGCTAGAAGACAGGAAATCGGGCCATAAATTCTTGCTGCTTCCATTCCCATTGGCAGAGAGGAGCGAAGGCCTGCCAGTGAGAGACTGCCTCCCCATACATTCATGCTGCCAAAGATGCAGATTGTGTTGGAGGGTGAGTTTCAGAGTGTCCATGGATTCTGAGGCAGCAGTGGACACTTGCTCTGCTTGTTCTTAAGACCAGCTCTATTATCCTCACTATGCTTTTGTCCTTACGTGGAATAGCTGAGAGCTAATGGCTGGAGATCATGATTTAATCTGGAGCACGTCTTTCCCTTTGTGCCTTAAATTTCCAGTGATTATCCCATGTGTTTTTCCTTTCTTCCAGAATCTCTCTCATGCGATGCTATGCCCTATGTTTTTTCATTACTGCTGCAGCTTCACATTTTTTCCATGGAGATTATTCAGGGTATTATTCAGAGATTATACAGCATCATAGCAGGAGACTCCTTTATATGTGGTAACCAACCCATATAAAAACGTACCACAATATTTTAAAGTAATGTTTCAAACCACTTCATCTCTCTGTAGAGATGGTGCTGTTTTAGGTGAGTGCTGTAGAATATAGTAGTATGTTTTCTCCTGATAGACCAGGGGTCGGCAACCTACCGCACGCGTACCAAACACGGCACACGAGCCGATTTTGAGTGGCACGCAGCTCCCTGCCGCGGTCCCAGCCCCCAGCCCCACTCAGCCCCCCCGCCCACCGCTCTCCCCTGCGGGGACAGGAGGCAAAAGCTTGGTCCTGCGGCAGCCAAGCTTCCCTCCTCCCCCGCTTCTTCCCCCAGCGTGGTGCTTTCCTGCTCCGCCTCCTCTCCTTCCCTGGCCAATCAGCTGATGGCCCTAGCGAGGGGGAGGGGGAAGAGCGGCAGCGTGCACACTGCTCCGTAGAGGACGCAGAGAGAGGTAGGGACGGAGCCTGGGGGAAGGGGGTGGAACAGGGCATATCCCTGGGCATATCCACGCCCCCACACACCCATACTACTATATTCCATGAGCCGCTCAGGGCAGGGGGCTGGGAGCACCCCCACGAGCCGAGCACCCCAGCCTTCTGCCCTGTACCCCCCCACCCCAACACACACCCATCCCTCTGCCCTGCACCCCCACAGCCCCATC
>NW_020664373.1:5745530-5748909 GCF_002925995.2 Terrapene triunguis
CCCCCCCACTCAGTCTTCTGCCCTGCACCCCCATACCCCCAGCCTTCTGCCTTGAACCCCCCACACCCCAACACACACACCCAGCCTTCTGCCCTGCACCCCCCACAGCCCTCTGCCCTGATCTCTGAACCCCCCACACACACCCCAGCCTTCTGCCCTGAACCCCCTCCCCAACCCTCTGCCCTGACCCCTGAAACCCTCCCCCCCCGCCAGGTCTGGGGTCCCGGCCGCAGGCCCTGATCAGCCCTCTGCCGGCCTAGGTGAACAGAACCCCAGGCTGGCAGCGAGCGGAGCAGGCTGGTGGCGTAAGATCAGCATTTTAATTTAATTTTAAATGACGTTTCTTAAACATTTTGAAAACCTGGTTTACTTTACATATAATAGTTCAGTTATATAATATAGACTTATAGAAAGAGACCTTCTAAAAACGTTAAAATGTATTACTGGCACGCGAAACGTTAAATTAGAGTGAATAAATGAAGACTCGGCACACCGCTTCTGAAAGGTTGCTGACCCCTGTGATAGACCCAGAAGCATAATAATAATAATACTGTTAGTTTTAATCTCCTATTTTTTCCCTGGGTTGTCCAAATCTAACTGGTCTCCACTTTCTTAAGCTATATCATGCTTCCAAACAGGCTTGTACTATTTTCTTTGGGGGAGGGAGGCACTGTTCTAATTAAATGACATTTTAAAATTTTAAGTTGATACGGAAGATCAATAGATCAATCAATATGCTCATTTATGACTTTGAAAACCAACAGCTTTACATTGCCCACAGGTATTTTTAAACACAATTAAAATGCAGTTTAACATGCCAATGGTTCAGTCATGCCTTCACTAAACATATTTTGTAAATCATCACTCACTACCTTTTCTTTAATATTTAGAAGAATGTTCCATAACCTTTTAATTACCTTCAAGTGCACTGAAAGTTATAACGTCATTTTCCTGTCTGTATATTGGTTGTTGATATGGAAAGATTTTTTAAAAGGGGAAAGAGATATTTCTTGTGTCAGGGCTGTGGGCAAATTCATCATCATGATACTTTTGAGGGTTAGGGTAAAGTAAGCATCTTTACCTGAAAGTATGAAAGGTGTTCATAAAATACTGGAAATTAAATATAGAAATGACTTTTTCTTTGTTGAGTATATGTCCGTGTATACTCTGACGTAGGTGCACATGCATGCAAGATCAGTTTTTTTGACTAGCTGTGTCTGTCAGGGCTGCACATACACCCTCTGCCTCCTTGTGCCCCGTGTGAGGTCATAAAGGACAGAGTCGTTGCAACCCCCCCATGGCAACAAGACAGAACTTGGCAAATGTTCAACCTGCTACTACTCCTAGAGTCTTTAAAATATTTTTTTCACCAATTTTGTGAAAAAATCTTCCTTCATTCTTCATTAGGGCATTATCAGCAACTCTTCCATACAGAGGTCCAGCCACTTTGAACCAGCCACCATGCCCCATCGTGGACTCCAAACCCTGCCTGTCCTATTATGAACTGATCCCTATCAAGATGGGCACAGTGGCTTTTCTACCCAGATAGATATGCTCTGTGTGTAAGTCCTTTTCCTCCACAAATCCAGGGAGGCTTGGCTCAAGCTACACCTGCAGGGGCAGTCCATTTGGATTGCTTCAGACCCAGAGGTGACCATCACTACCAGATCAAGGCGAGATTAATCAACATCAGCCAGTGCTCCTGTGAGTACACCTTATACTCTAGGATTGGACACTGGAAACAAGGCAAAGAGAGCACTGGCAGAACCAGACCTGGTGTCTTGGACACCAACCACCTCAACATCAATGAAATCTTCAGCACTGGACATCTCAGTATGGATGAACCTGGCACCAACATCCCAGAGAGTAAAGCCAGCATCTGTGCTCAGACATAAAGTTGACATTCTTTCACAGAGCTGGACGGAGCCCAGTATAGCACCAAATATGAAGGAAAGTTCTGGAAGGAGGACACACAAGATCACTTCTCAAAGCACAGAGCCTCTGAGTTCTTGATCAGAGCAGGAATGGCACAGGGAACAAGAGACCAGGCACCAACCTCAGTACCCAGCAATGCTCTGATACACACCTGGAGGACACTGGATCATGTCCAGAGATGTTCCCTATTCCAAAGAGGTGACTGGTGCTGGAGATGGCCATTGATACCTTATCGCCCTATGGCACCACTGTTTGAAGAGAAGGTATATCCCTCCTCACTATCACCAGTGTACTTGCTTTCACTGGTTTCAAGTACAAATCTGTCTTCTCTGCCCTCAAAGAAAGCACCAACCAGGGAGCTGTTATTCGCAGCTCCTCCCCAAATGGGATGTGAGTGGCATTGGGTTGGCCAGCCACAACCAAGCCAGTGCCCATATGGCATGCCATCTTGGCCACATCTCATGAATCCAGGAGCAGATCCCCCTCCCACATTTCCAGAAAGAGGAGGAGATCCCATTCCCCAGTGGCATCATTAGCCGGGCTGTTCGTGCCAAAACCAGATGTGGACCTCCAGGAGCAAGAAGCAACAGAAGGATTACATCAACCTTGTCTCCACCCAAGGAGTCGTCCTCATTGCCAGATGAGGCAATGACACCATCCCTGACACTCGGATGGACAACTTGAAAGCTTTTAATGACTTCCTGTCCCATATTGTGGAGACCCTGGTGTGACAGACCCAGACCAGTGGAGTACAGGAGTCTGGTAGAGGGCAAATATACTGGTCACTGGATGAGTAGTCTTCTGTTCCCTGAGTGATCAGAGCAGGGGCTGCACTAGAGTAATCAGGAACCTGCTAGAACCAGTTAAGGCAGGCAGGCTAATTAGGACACCTGGAGCCAATTAAGAAGAAGCTGCTAGAATCAATTAAGGCAAGCTAATCAGGGCACCTGGGTTTTAAAAGGAGCTCACTTCAGTTTGTGGTGCGAGTGTGAGGAGCTGGGAGCAAGAGGCGCAAGGAGCTGAGAGTGAGAGGGTATGCTGCTGGAGGACTGAGGAGCACAAGCGTTATCAGACACCAGGAGGAAGGTCCTGTGGTGAGACTAAGGAAGGTGTTTGGAGGAGGCCATGGGGAAGTAGCCCAGGGAGTTGTAGCTGTCATGCAGCTGTTACAGGAGGCACTATAGACAGCTGCAGTCCACAGGGCCCTGGGCTGGAACCCGGAGTAGAGGGCGGGCCCGGGTTCCCCCCAAACCTCCCAATTGACCTGGACTGTGGGTTCTTCCAGAGGGGAAGATCTCTGGGCTGTTCCCCAACCCACATGGTGAATCTCTGAGGCAAGAAAATCCGCCAATAAGCACAGGACCCACCAAGATAGAGGAGGAACTTTGTCACACTGGATACACTGCTCTACAGCCAAAATGCTTCTGAAATAAATGTAGTCAAA